>NW_027466218.1:302500-790000 GCF_046127955.1 Nelusetta ayraudi
TGTTAAAGACTATTTATTGATCCTTTTTGGGAAATGTCTGAATACGTCTTTTACGCGACCACTGAAGAGGGAGTGTTTTGCTTTCGCTTTTTTGTTCAGGTTGTTTGTGTACGATGAGAAAGGCAATTGAATGAATGAGACTGACTTCTCCTTTTTTTTTGTTTCCACGTAATGATTCTGGATGTTGCCTGAGTGTTTTTGTTACCATACTTTGCAGCTAACGAGTCATTTATATACCGTGTACCTCTCACCTGTTTGTAAAGCTTCCCAGGCTTTCCACCTGGATTGGTTGATACTGTAAACTCGACTGTACACACCCTTATTGATAAACTATTTATATTGCATTGTGCATTATCGTGTGTGCCAAAACCTCATGAGGGATATACTGTAACTGGACAACTTGTTCTTTTTATTGTGCTTTATACATTTATTCCGTACTATTCAGTTGTTTTATTTTTGTTTCGTTTTGTTTTGGTTGCCATTTTTTTTAGGGCTCTTTCTTAAAACACTCGGAAAAAAAAAATTTACCAACTCATGCATGGCAAAATATGACATCATGCATGCACGGCAGACGTTCTGTAACGCTTGTGTATTCTTGAAGCACCTCGTATACAGCTTTGAATGACAAACCTCGAGAAACGGTCTTAACTCTGCGTTGTACTGTACGATTCATACAGATTTGTACAGTGGGCTAATATCTTGTAATAAAGATTATGACAAAGTACTATTTACTGTTTAGTGTTGTGGTTTACGATAAGAATCAATGTACTCGATGTTGCTTTTCTTCTCTCCTGGTTTTTAAACTGTTTTGAAAACTGTAGCAAAAACACAAAAGTCTAGTTTTGTATCAGAAAGACTGAGACATTAGCGAGTAGCTTTGGCAGAATTTTTGGGACACGATTCGCTTGTACAGTTTCCCTGTTTTTTTGTTTTTTGTTTTTTTGTTTTTTCTGATTGACTATCTGGCTCCCGAGAAGGCCAAGTCAGTATTTTTCCACTGTGAGAAAGTAGCATCCCTGTCTAATCGGAAAAGACGGGATTCGGATGGGAATGGGAAGCAAGACGAGCAAATAATCCTGCGAGGAAATCCACACGTCACTTTTTAAAAAGGAGTGCCGGGGCTCTCGGCTTGGACAGCAACTGCGCAACAGACTCCAACGATCTCAAACAGTACGACAGTGTTGCAAATGATTCTGTGGGGAAAAAAAAAAAACAATGAAAAATTGTACATCACTGTTTCTCCCAATGCAATAAATGTCTGTTTGCATCTAAAAAAACAAAAAAAAACCAAAAAAAAACCAACAAACTCAACTCAATCACAGCTCCTCTCTTTTAATCAAGTCTCTCCCTCTTTAACTCACTGGCCACGGATGTAAATGGTGCAGTGGCCACGGAGGCATGAAGGAACGCTGATGAGACGTGACATTTCCAACTCTGCTCTGGTGACTAAATGATTCATGTTGTGTGACGAGCCTCTGTCAGCGTACAGCGTCTTAAACCCCGGACTGCTGCCATGTGTGCCGGAACGCTTACATGCGGTGCGCATGCACGCACACACACACACACACACACACACACACACACACACACACAGACACACAGACACACTCGTCGGCTTGAGCTCCAACTGCAGGCGAGACTAACATATTGCGAGTCTCTCTCCCTCCCCAGCCTTGACAGACATGAAAGGGGCTGCCTGGGCTGGCTACCATGGTAACAGATGCACCTTGCACTCAATGACTGCTGCGGTGTTTTTTGTGTGTGTGTCTGTGTGTGTGTGTGTGTGTGTGTGTTTTTGGTGCAGAATAGTCTTCCCCAAGCCTGGGCTCGATACCATCGCTGTCTTTAATGGAATGTTCTCCGTTCTCTTATCTCTGCCCTCTTCCTCGCAGCACCCTCTTTTCACTCCGTGCCACGGCTGCATTATCCTGCCTAAATAGTCTCCTCTCGCGAGGCGGCAGTCAACCATGTTGACGCCGCCTACTGCAGAGACGGCCGCTCCACGCCGAGCGAGACGGCGTCAAGTCTTGGGGAGTTTGCACTTTGCATCGTGAAGGTTTTCATTTTTTTATGAGAGCGCGTTCGGGAACGCTCGACGCGTTTGCATCACGTTTGGCTGTCGTTTTTTTTTAATTTTTCATCCCCCGGATTCCAGCGGCACAACGCTGTAGCCCTGTGTTTAGCCCTCTGTTTATAGCCTCCTGCTAAAATGCCTGGTTTTAGCTTCTTGCTCAAAGTGATGCAGCGTCGAACCTTCCACATGCGTGTTTTCAAGGGGACATAAAACAGGCGGCTGCGAGTTTTGTAACAGGCCTTGCAAAGGTGTCAGTGCCCTTTGTGATGTCACAAAGGCCTGCTTTTCCATTGTAATGCGTTTCACTTTCTCAAATTGGTGGAGCAAGCCACAAAAGATGGACTTTAGGTGTGGTGCGCTGACAAACTAGAGACGTGTTATTGTTAGAAACTACTGTTAAAGTAAATTGTTTGCGAAACGCAGGATGTAAAATACAGAACTTTTAACGGCAAACTACAAAAATCTAAATGAAAAAGCTAATGAATGTGCAGCTCTGTGGAAGTCATTCAATGTTTACACATCCGTCACTGTTTTTCATGAATCTAGCCTTTTTTTTTTTCCCTTTTTTCCCTTTTTTTTTTTTTTTTACAATTTACACCATTTTCAAACGTTACGTAATTCTTTTTGCCCACAGAAAACCACTAGCAGAGCGGCAGCCTCGTATGTGACTCATACAGTAGTAAAGCTGAATACCAATTATCGGCATGCGTCACCTGCAGCAGAGGTTTGAAAGGAAATCAGAAAGGGAGACTGGGGAGTCATCAGCTGAACTGCTGAGTAGTGGGAGTATCAGTCAAAACATTGGAAAAACACACACACACACACACACACACACAGTCCTCAATAAACTGGTGGGAAATAAACAGCGGCCATAAAGAAGAAGGGGAAGGAAACAGTCACACAGCAACAGTACACAAAACTGACACACTGCATGGCAGCCGAGTGAAATTTGCATTGAATATGTTAAAATCTGGACTCTTTAATTTGCTGGTCAATTTTCTGTCTGCGCAGAGAAGAATCAGCCGGGCGGGAGAGGCATCAACACTGCAGTAGGAGGTGAGAGGACACACAGGTATCGGAGTGAACTCAGTCTTCGTGTCTTCAAGTGGAACCGGTGCAACATTACAGTCGACCAAACTGAATAATAAGAGTAAGAATTTGTGCAAATGTCAATATAAAGCTTGGAAATGTTACTCACACACAAAGAAATGTTGTTGTTGTTTTCTGTTTGATGTCTTTTAGGTCAAAAATAACTAATAGCTAATTAGATGAAATAAAAACTGACCAGGAAATGTCTTCTGTGGGGAGACTGATATCATCCCAGGATGGCTCCCCTGTCTCCCACAGCGCCAGCAGGTGAACTTCAGGAGACAACTCCCACCTCTGGAACTCTTCCCACTGAAGCCTTGCCTTGTGCCAACTCTGGACTCTATTAGACACTAATGAGACACTTGTTCACACAGGCTTTTGGCAGCTAATCTATTTGTCCTTCATCTGTTTATTTGTTTGAGCGTGACTCAGTTTCCTTTGGTCTTTTGAACGCCAGTGCATAAATGTAAGTCATTTTAAAAACTTTCTAAAAGCAGCGCACTTGCAGAGTTGAATTTGCTGAGAATTCATGCAACACTGATGTTTAGGGGGAGTGTTTTCTAAGCAGAACACAAGGCCACGGAGTGTGATGGGTGGTCTTGTCATTGATGATCAATATGCATAAAGGATGTGCAGTTGTAGAAACCAGCCCTTTGTGATGTCACAAAAGACACAAAAGAACACTGACAAGTCTTGGGGTTCATGTAAAAGGTCCAGCAAGTGTCACTTTATTTAGAAAGATGAAAGCCGGCTTTTTAACAGGAGGCAGTGAACAGATGGCTACATAAGAAATCTCCAGGAGAACCGCAGAGACTTTTTTGCTCGCGTTTGAACTCGTCCATCCAGCGCGACGTCCTCAGCGGCATCCGCTCCACTTCTTTCTGAGAGCAGCAGGGGGAATTTTGTGTGAGAGTCTCAGAATCACGGCTCACGGTGACATCTCCTCCTGCATAATGGGGAAGTCTGAGTCACTGTTTGGATGACGTCGCGGCATATAGGTTTTGAAGTGGGAGCCAGGAGTGGCTAATGAATGGTGCGGCACAAGGGGACACACACGAGGCAAGTTCTGACTGACTGTTTCAGACTCTCACCCGATGGCGTAGGCTGGAATAAAATGCATCAGATAAAAATCACAAAAAAAAAAACACCTATGCATCCCTTTTCAATACACCCTTATTCCTGAGCTCAGGGTCTCAGGGGTCTCCTGGAGCCTCCCCCGGCTGTCATAGGGTGAAGGCAGGCTGACACCCCGGACAAGTCGCCACTTTTCAATCAACCAGTAATAACCTTTTATGTTCACAAGAAATAGTGGCTCCAATTACAATTATTATTGTGCCACTCGATGATTCTGCTTTGTGTTCCCCAACTTTGGCCTGACGTCATTGCTGCTGTAAGAAGGACGTCACACAAAGTGGGACGTCAATGCTTGCAGAAGGTTGTCCTCCTAGTGTGTGTTACACACTGCACAACAGTGGCACAACAGAAAGAAGAAAACACCATTTTTCTGGGTCATATATAACGTTGCTCGACTGAAAAGCAGTCATTTCATTCCCACAATTGTGTTACATCAACATTTTGAGAATGTCGCCCAATTATGGTGCAAATCCGTAAATGGGAACGTGCGACTGCTGACACAATGACATGCCTATTAGCACCACTCCAGCCGGACTGACTCCCTCTTCAGTCTCCTGGTCGTGGTGATTCCAGCCTCGGAGTCCTCGCAGGGAAATACCCGCAGTGACCTCACACGGTGCGTGGCCGCCTTGCTGGGGAAAACAAATCCCTCCTTCTCCTCCTCTTCTTTCTCCTTCCTTGGTGCAGATCAATTACGGGAAGCAGCAGCAGCGGTCGTGTGGGTTGCATGCAAATGGATGATGCAATATTTGCATTTCATCCCACGTGCATGTGTACGTCTGCCACACACACACACACACACACACACACACACACACAGTCACAGCACGTTGATGTATTCATCAGGCTATTTTGCCATCTGTGTGTGTGTTTTGTGTGTGAAGTTGACTTTGGGATCAGGTATTCTCCTGCTGATTCCGTCGCTGCTGGGAATTCGCGAGGATGCGAAGAGGGAAAGGAGAAAATAAATATAAGCAGCTGTGATGGAAACATTTTTCGAATATCCCTTTTTATCACCACATGGGAATAATCAAGCTCGTCCTGAGTGGCTTCTGATGCGATGTCATGCTCTCCCCTTCTTCTGCTTTTGTCAGAGCTGTGAAACCGAAGGAACGAGACACACGCACACGAGTGGACGCTTGAGCCCAGTGGGGTTGCAGCGAAACACGGATGACGTCAATCTTTCAAGCAAGTTTTCCTCTCAGAGACGCGTCCAGCTTTACTCAACCCAAATAATCTCATTCTCATGTGTTTTCTTTTCTCCCCCACGAAAACAAACAAACAAATGGTGGTCAGAGTCCAAGTTTGAGCAGATGGGACTCTCAAGCAGCAAACAAAGACGAGGCACCTTGTTTCACGTTAACATTAGCGCGTGCTCTTTCTTCTTTTTCCTTCCCCCCCAAGAGGAGTTGGAGCGCGGCACGAGACGCAGACGAAGAGATAAAAGGGGCCGGAGAGCCGGGAGAGATGGCGGAAAAGAAGGAGGGATGAAGTGAAGTGAGAGTGGAGGAAGAGACAGACTCGATATGATGAAATGAATGCCAGGGAGAAACAGTTCAGACCCACCAGATGGTTACTATAGCAACCACATCCCCAATCTCTCATTCTCTGCCTCTCTGTCTCTCCCTCTCCCTCTCTCTCCCTCCCTCTCTCTCTCTCTCTCACACACACACACACACACACACACACACACACACACACACACACACCGACTGCAATGTTTTATTGGTGCTTTAACTCTGTGGAGGGAAACCAACGGCTGAACGAGAGAAGGCAGCCCTTCTTCTTTTTTACATTTTGCTGCAGCGGCATCTCAGTTCTATGTGCTTCAATTCAGCATGACTCGGGACATTTTGTAGCCACACATTCGTGACAGACAAGGGCTTTCACAAAAGGGGTTCAGGTCCGCCGTGAATATTTTTTTGCAGCGAGGCGGCGGTGCGGGTGGCGGGGGTCATGAACAGTTCAAGGAAAGAAGGCACCAGCAGGGGTCTCCTGTGGCTTTAAGACGTGCTGCGTTTCCCTTTGACCTACAGACACACAAGGCCGAGCTCGTGTGTGTGTGTGTGTGTGTGTGTGTGTGTGTGTGTGTGTGTGTGTGTGTGTGACTGTGTGTGTTTGCGTGTGCTGCTGTGTTGGACCACGTTTATACGTTAAATGCCTGTAAGAAGACTGGAGCCCTTTTCTTCTTTTTCCAGCTCATCAGTTCGTTTGCGACACTTTCAGGCGGCCGATGCCTTCGTGTCCACACCGTGTACGCCCCTACAAGGCAAGAAAACTCATTAAACACACACACGCACACACACACACACACACACACACACACACACACACACAATGAAGCATCCTCGCAGATGCAGCTTGGCACGAAGCGTTCACAGTCTGCACGCACTCACGCACAATCACAGATACCATCCAGAGGGGAGGAAAAAAGACATCCAAACTGGGATACACAACAAAGGGAAGAGTGTGTGTGTGTGTGTATTGCACCCCACCCCCCCTCCCCGACCCACTCTGCCCGCCAGCTAATCTCATGCATGGAGATCATTTTCAAAAAACAGAACAAAATGGTGGGGCCGTCTCTGTGGGTCTCTCTGGCGCGGCCCCGGGGTGCAGGATGGCATGTAACCGTGTACGCGTGCTTCCTGAATAAAAGATGCCGACCCAGATGGAAATCCGCCATTGGTCGCTTAATTTGCTCTTACACGCGCGATTGGCCGGGCGCCCAAACGCACAGCGTTCCAATCATCACGCCGGCGATCGCCGATGGTCGTGGACGGAGTGTGTGTGTATGTGTGTGTGTGTGTGTGTGTGTGTGTGTGTGTGTGTGTGTGACCCAAAATATTGTTGCGTCTCCTCTCAGAAAGGTTCAGTAAAAAGCACAATTTCCACATAAGAAGCAGAAAAAGATGAGAATCGCTTGACGTCAGCGTGCTCACGGTGCTACGTGTTTCACACTCGGGTGGCTGCGGACGCCTCTGTCCCGCTCCCTCTGTCCTGCATGCATCCTGCGTACGTGAGGTCACCTCGGCGGCTCCTGTCGTCATCCGGCATTACTCAGCTCACTGATGCAGACGCGATTCGGTGCCGTGCGCCAGCAGGGACCACGTGGGGCCAAACATAGTGCATATATAGGTCCGTGTGCAGGTTTTGCAAGCGTGAATGGGCCTCGGACTGAAAGGGGTGTTTTGTATCAACACCGCGCTGAGCCCCTGCTACATTATTGATACGCAATTTGACTGCCCGCTATTAATAAATTACTAAGGAATTGGAAATTGTGGAGCTGGACGGCCCCTGACCGGATGACAGAGCACAGCGGCTGCACGGGCGTCATTGACTGTTGAACTCCGAGCAGCACAAACCACTGAAAACCTTGAGTCATCCAACCTTTATTCTCTTCTTTTTTCCTTCTTTCCTTCTCTTCTCTTTCTTCCCCAACAGGTTTTTCCAGATGACTCAAGGCCATTTCGCTCCCACCTTGTGTTATGTAACATTCCAGCTGTTAATTGTTGACACGGGTCTGGTTTTGCCGGGGCGGGGTCTCCCTTCTGAGGACATGGTCCAGATGCTCGTCAGCGCTCGCCAGGCTGATGGTGTTTAATTAGCTCAGCCTACATGTGAAAAGGCTCCTCTCCCCCCCCCCCCCCCCTCCCGCAGACTGGTGCGACGAGCGGCGACACGTTACAGATTGTCGGCGTGATTCCCTTGGAAAGTTCGTGAGGAGGTCGCTGGCGAAGCATGCAAGTCACTCACTGAATGTTTCTGTTACAGTGACATCGACAGCAACAGGTATCGTAGAGATGAGAGAACATTTATTGCAGGCATTATTTGGATTCTTATCAACTTATCTTAAATGAGAAATGATAGAATTGTATGGATGTGAGTCCAGAGGTTCTTGGTTTGTATACACATTGTAGGTGACATTATAAGCCAGAATAATAACGGTTACATTAATTCATTCCTTCTCTCCTTATTCTATTCAGTTATTTGTTTTACCTTGATTACTGGGTTAATTGTCTCACGTTTCCTGATCAGATGTTGTCACCAACCTCCACCTCAGTCTCTGCATAATTGGATTAATAACGACAGTTGTAAACAGTAAACACACTAAAACATTAGTGACTGTATATATAATTCCAGTATTTAGGCCCTTTTTAACCCCACCAGAGTCTTTCGAGAAGCTGATATGCATTTGCTATTCAGTGGACAGAGAAACACAATTTCCGACTTCATTTCCCTGCGTCTGACAGAGTGTGAATGGACATCGGGATCAAACACTGTAATTTAAGCGTTTAAGAAGAATCTATTGAATTGCAGAATATTGAGATGCAGGAGCGGCAGTGTCTGTGTGATCGGAGTCTTTGACTCTCTCTGACTGTCTTGATGGAAGACGCTCGGGTCTGCAGACACAGAGTGACTCTGGGCTCCGTCCGTATTGAAATTCCTCAGCGAGGTCCACCCTGCACCATCAGCCTCTGCGGCGAAGCCTCAGGAATACCAACCAGCCGTCAGCCACAACTCTCCCGACTCTTCCTCCTCCCTCCTCTTCTTGCCCTCCTCCCCTCACGCCGTCCCTTGTGTCTGTCATCCGCGTTGTCTTGTTGACACACAACAAGCATCACCGTTGAGACTACGGTGTAGGCATCCAGGTTCTGTATGTTTCCACTTCTATTGTTTTTGTCCTGCTAGTGATGTCTGGAGCGAGCAGCGAGGAGTCGGCACCGAGCGGAGGATCAAGGGAATGAATCTTAATGACTTCTTGGAGACAAAGAAAGTGGGGGAGAATCCTCTCCATCTACCCCCCTCCTACACCACCGTCTCCGTCCTGTCTCGGCCTCACCTACGGACCCTCTGCACGCAGCCGGCATGTGTTTACAGGCTTTGTCTCCCTCTGATTGTGATTAATTAGCAGATGACGGAGAGCAGAGGAGCCGAATGTTGCTGTGCTAAAGACAGAGATAAGAAGAAGAAGAAGAAGAAGAAGACTGCAGTGTGCCGCACAAATTGCATCGCTTCCTTCACCAAGTGAAAAAAACAGAGTCTGCGCTCACACCAGAGCCGTGCTTCGCCAACATAACGGGCAGGTTGCATAAATATATAACAAGCAGTGAATTTTTGTACCTTTGTAGAATACTGTTTAAACAATTTAATGCACAGAGGAGCATCCTCTCAAGGAAATAATCCAGTTTGACTGCATACAATCATTTTTGTTTGGTTTGATCTTAAACCTTCATCAACATTAAGATTTCTTTTCTCCAGCTGCGTCAGCGAGTTCAAACAAACAGCTCTGAGCCAAACAAGAGATAGAGAAACAAAGGCTAAAGTGGAAGTGAAGAGTATCAGTCTTACAGGCCAAGGAGTCAACACACTTTTTTTTTTGGAAGTTTTTTAACTGCTAAAATCCAATAAATGCAATATCTCTCATATATCTTTTTTTTAAGGGAAGATGTCACCAACAAAACTAAAAAAGCAGACCTTAATGTCAACATAAAAGTCTTGATGAGGAATCGAGATGAGGAGTTTTCGATGTCCGTGCTGCTGTTCAGTCGTGCTTCCCCAGCTGCATTTTCACTGGACGACCAGCTTAAGTTCCTGCGTTGGCATCCTGCTGAAGTGTTGCTGTAAATGTATACGCAGCATGAAGAGCTGACTGCCTACATGAACCGTCATACCCTGTATATTTATGAGAGCCGGGTGGCGTTTGAGAGGTCTTAAATTATGTATTTGAGGGCTATGAGCGTTTACCTTTCTTTAGCTCATTCACGCAGAAAAAAAAAAAACAGGAAAAAAAAACTATTTGTGCTGCAACCGCTGCACTTTGATATCCACTCTGTCGCACTGAGGCGTTGAAATGAGCCCTTGTGTGGGGAATACACGGTCCTCCTCGACGTCTCTCCCAAATTCTCCGGAGACCTCAAGCCTTACTTTTACTCTTTCAGTTGCTATGGATACCTCTGGCGAGGCAGCTGATTGGAGGCAACAATAAACTCGGTTCCCTCCAGCCTTTGGCAAACACATCTCTGGCTGATGAAAAGCGTGAGCACCTCATATGATCACACGTGTGTGGATGAACTTGTGTGCACGTATGCGCAGATGCAGAGCAGCGCACTTAGGTGTGACAGCGGAACGGATACCTGTGTCATCTCTCCAAGCGTGGTCCGGAGCCACTGTCAATTTGTCTTTAAGTCAAGGAGCGGCGGGGAACGTGTGAAATCAATTCTGCGCTCGTTTAAAGAGCAGCCAGCCACAACAGTCTGACAACAGAGGTGACCTCTGGTGACCTCTCTGTGGATCTCAGTGGAAGGATCAGCTCATTCCTCGTCGAGAGAGTAGAGAGAGCACAGACTGACTTTTTGCACTGTTTCAGGTGAAAAGTGGCCACGATTTCTCAGATTTCATGATGTGTAGGCGTTTCGAGAGAACTCTCTACCTTGATATACTGATGACAGTATTGTCACACATGCTAAAATGTAACATAGCACACGGCAGTTTGCTGGGTCGGAACATTTGTTTGCATGTCGTGTCCTAAATCACATACTTTGGTTAGTTTACTGGAAAGTAGTGAGCTTCAATGCTGTCATAAAAAAAAATATTGTTACTTCAAGAAGCCAACAGGAAAGATAACTCTAAATGCTGAGTGTCCAAATAAAATGTACTTTTAAAAATGGAACTAAGTTGCACTTTTAAAAGGAATGTTTTTCCACCTTGCATGGGAGAGCGTCAGTCACAGTTCTGATGATTTTCTTTCACCATGAAGATACACCAGTTAAATCACAGCAGTCCCAATATATTTGTTTTTCTTTATTAAGATTCCCCTTGATTATTATAGCCGGCTGACAAAAAATATAGGCATCTGACATAAGTTTGAGTCTGATGTGGGTTGATGAAAGATGAAAAAATAGGAAAGAAAGATAAAGCACTGATAAAACTTTAATCTTTAATATCATTGGAGTGCCAACAAAAAAAACTAATATTTAGACTCTATCATGACATTAAACGGTATCTACACGTTGCCTGTTTGGAGATACGGTGTTTTATTTTGGCCAGTTGCCCTCTGTGGCTGTCTGAATTTACACTGTTGCAGATAATTTGAAAGAAAGGGTGCAGCATCTCGCAAAGGTGAGTTTTGGCGCCATCTACTGTGCTTACCCGATTAGCATGTGCGATTAATGAGGTAATACGTTTTAAAAGCGTAACAATTCGAAGTGTTGAAGTACCTTAGACATTTTGTTTTAGTTAGAAAGTCACCTTCGCACTGTAAAAAGGTCTCTGATATGTAGGAACTAATGTCAGCACAAGTGGAACTTCTGCTCCTGCGGACCTGTATTCCACCGGGCAAGTAAGGCAGCTGCACACAAGCCCAGCATCAGTTTCGGCACGCCATCGTGGATTGCAGTTTGCGCTGACATTATTGGATCTCCAGTTCGAGCTTGCTTTACACCTAAGTCCTCTATAGAGAAACAGTAAAGGCAGAAACTGTCCCACAATGGCTACGGACTCCTGGGCCCAAGCAGTGGATGAGCAGGAAGCTGCGGCGGAATCGGTAAAGCTTAAACTTACGCAACACACGCTAACCTGTTGTTAGCTCCACCGGCGGTTGGGACTGCGTTGGCCTTGTATTGTGCGAGCAATGCGAAACCAAAAGCCCAGCCTTAGTTGATTGCATTCGAAACAGTGGATGCCTCTACAACCGAGTCGCTCTAGAGTTGTTCTTGACACGTTAACGAAACCAACTGTCTGCCTCGACGTCGTTTGCTGAATTGACTTGTTTGAGTCGATATAATGCGTGCTCAAGCGTTAGCAGTTAGCTTAGCAAGCAGGTAAATTGTGCATTTCCCTTTAAAGTCAGCCGCACGTTGAGACCGTTAAACGCAATCCTCCGCCTGTTTTTCTTTCTCATTTTCGTTAATGTCGTTGAAGTTAAACACCTTTTGGTACATTAAATATCACTGCAACACTCATCCCAGCAGCACAACGATTTCATTTTACATAGAAATCAAGGAAGTTAAGCAACCGTTTCTTTTGTTTGGTTTGACAACTTAGTGATGTAGCTGAAGTTGTAATGTCAGTTGTAAAAGGACAGGTTGGGGATATGAATGAGTAATTATTTACGCTTGTAAATATTTTCAAATCTTGGAATATTGGTCAGTATTTGAATTATCTTAGGTCTGTCCTTTGGAAAAAAAAAAGAGAGAGAGAGAGAAAAATGTGCAATATAGCTCAAACTATGGCATAAAGTATGGCGTAGTATCATAATATTCGAGAAGAGCTCTAAAGTCACCTTTGTCCATTAGATTCCCAAAGGATCCACAAATGTAAGTTAAGACTGACAGACATTTTTAAAGTTTTTCTTTGAATCTTGGGAGTACATGATGGTCACAGTCGCAAAACCTAAAAATTATAATAATACTGACAAGACCTTCACGGCAATTAAGATTGGTTACCACTTATATCTCCTTTTGCATTATGTCATGCAGACGTGAACCAACTTTTATTTTTTCCTTAAGTACCAAATGACCACCATGTCTACACGCTGGTAATAATCTTTTATCTACGATGTCCTCTGCTATGTGCAATTTCAGGCCTTTAATCTTAATTCAATAAGAGTAGCTGCATGATATAAAATGCAGTATTCTATCCCTGTCATATGCAGCAGGGGTTTAAGGTTAGGGAACAAATTCTTTATTTTTGTGTTGATGCACAAATTAATTTATTCCTCTTGGAATAGGATACATATATTGTGACGAAAGAAAGTGCCACAGACTAAAATGTCTTTTGCTTTTTAAACAATTGTACTAAAATGTGAGATGAACGCTTTCATTTGTTGACAGTGTGTGTGTGTGTGTGTGTGTGTGTGTGTGAGAGCTGGTAATAAACTTGTTTGCCCTCTAGTTTAATCAGTGCAGACGCCACAATGTCTATTATATTTTGCAAGAAAATTAACACGCCAGAGAGTAAGCGATCCGTGGGGTCAGCTCCAAATCTGGCCCCCTGAACATGCTCCAAACCTCAGCAACTCACTCATTGGTTATAAAATTGATTTTTTTTAAAAAATGAAGGTGTTCACTATTGAACTCTGTTAATCAGTTATCACCCTACCTCTTTTCAGATGGTTAACCTTCAGTTAAATGAGAAGCACGAGGAAAATGGTGAGTGTCCTTTCACGATGATCAGCGCTCCCAAAGTTTGCCTGTTCTGGGATGACACGTTATTTCTATGCACAGGCACAAATGGTTCCAGCAGTGCACCGTCTTTGTCAGAAGGGGACAAAGAAACCAAATCGACAGACGATGACGAGAAAGGTGCGTTGGATTTGGCGAGTTTTACAAATGTGCTTCTGATTATTATTATTATTGTTATTATTTTTTTTAAATAACTAATTGCAACTTGTTTTTTCCTCCCCAGAGGACAAAGCGGCACAGTCATTATTAAACAAACTTATTCGAAGTAATCTTGTCCAAAACACTAATCAAGTGGAAGTTCTTCAGAAGGATCCCAACTCTCCGCTGTACTCCGTCAAGTCTTTTGAGGAGTTGAGGCTGTAAGTCATTAGATTTACTGCTCTCTCTGTCTTTGGTGGTTATGTTTTCCTTGTTAAATATATATTTTTTTGTTACAGTTTACCTTTTATCATGACTTGTGTACACAGAATTGATTTTACTTTGTTTTGTACCAAAACTCTTTCTCCCTCTATCCCCTCATTTGAGTGTCGGGGTTATTTTATTTTATTTTATTTTTTAAAAGAAAGACCTTTGACCATTTTCTGCCCTGTGCAGCAAACCCCAGCTTCTTCAGGGCGTATATGGAATGGGTTTCAATCGGCCATCTAAAATCCAGGAGACTGCCTTACCCATGATGCTGGCTGAGCCGTGAGTATATCTCGTACTGCATGAAATCATTTCTGGATGTGAAATGAGAACAGATTTTCTCGTAAAACTATAACTCCACTTTCGATTAAAGTTGACTTAGTTAACATAAAAACACTCATTGTCTCGGTGTCTCGTCTCTCTCAGTCCACAGAATCTCATTGCCCAGTCACAGTCGGGTACAGGGAAAACCGCCGCCTTTGTCCTGGCCATGCTCAGTCATGTAGACCCCAACAACAAATATCCCCAGGTTGGTTTGTGCCTCTCTTGCTGGTTTGAATTGTGTAAAACGGAATGGTTTGAATTAGGGTTTTGGGCGATTTTGGACCAAAAATCAAAAAATAAAAAATAAAAAAATGTTTTTTTCTCTGAAAGCTGGATTTTTGATTTAGGTTTTTTGGTAAAATGACATAAGACAGAAAATGTTGGAAGCCAGACTTTTCTGCAGTATGTATTGGGGCCATGCCTTTTGCTATGTAAAATGCCAACGCATCCGTAATCCTTTTCCACTTGGCGTCAAAGCAACACATTTCTCGCTTGATTTAGCAAACGCTGACATGCTGACAGAGGGCTGTGGATGTAGCAGCTTCTCAAGGGTGGGGGGGACTACGGTAGCCTAGTGGCGCCCAGCCCGGAAGCATGCTTTTTTTTAACATTGTCTTGAGTTTGAATATGAAGTATGTTGAGTATGCAAAATGTGTCCTTTTCCCTCATCTCAACTGCATTAATTGTTATATTTTATAACCGCATCTGACCATATTCTCCTTCACTGTCCTCTTCAGTGCCTGTGTGTGTCTCCCACATACGAACTGGCTCTTCAGACTGGAAAAGTAATTGAGCAGATGGGCAAATACTACCCTGAGGTGAAGCTTGTGTACGCTATCAGAGGAAACAAATGTAAGTCCTCTCTGCTCTCCACAGCTATGGGTTTAGAAAATGGCAATAGTAGTACCGTAAAAATGTACCTAACTTCATTTTTTTATTAGTATTTTTAACGCTGCAAAATCCTTTCCCGAACCTCCCCCCATCTGATCGGTCTGTTTTCGCTGAACCTTTCAGTGCCGCGCGGCATCAAGCTCCAGGAGCAGATTGTTATCGGCACGCCCGGAACCATGCTGGACTGGTGCACGAAACTGAAGTTCATTGACCCAAAGAAGATCAAGGTGTTTGTGCTGGATGAGGCCGATGTCATGATCGCCACACAGGGTCACCAGGACCACAGCATCCGCATCCAGAGGTCAGAACAAAGTACCGACACTGTGGGGCGGCCTGTCAGTGTTGAAGTGAAGACACGCACCATCGTCTGTCTCCAGTCAAAGCCACTTGACTGACCTTTGTCTGCCCTTCGACCCCAGGATGGTGCTCTCAAGCTGCCAGATGTTGCTCTTCTCGGCCACGTTTGAAGAGTCCGTGTGGAATTTCGCGAGGCGCATCGTGCCCGACCCCAATATCATCAAGCTGAAGAGGGAGGAGGAAACGCTGGACACCATCAAGCAGTACTACGTGTTGTGCAACAGCAAGGAGGAGAAGTTCCAGGCCCTGTGTAACATCTACGGAGCCATCACTATCGCTCAGGCCATGATCTTCTGCCATGTGAGTTCAGCCCCAGGATCAAACTCAGTGGGCTCAGAACAGACCCCAGAGGCACTCCATGCTTTGTCGTGCTTACTGTTGACATTTTATCATTGGAATTCTAGAATAATAAACACATTATTGTTTTCATGGCAAAAACATTCGATGATGATGATGATGATGATGACAGTGGTGGCTTTTCTGTTTGACCCAGACAAGGAAGACTGCGGGCTGGCTGGCAGGAGAGCTGTCTAAAGAGAGCCACCAGGTGGCACTGCTCAGCGGGGAGATGCAGGTGGAGCAGAGGGCTGCAGTGATTGACCGCTTCAGGGACGGCAAGGAGAAGGTCCTGGTCACCACCAATGTCTGTGCTCGAGGTAAACGCTCACTACCTTCATTGAGAAGGAGCAAAATCAATACCTCAGTGTCACAGTTTGTTTGTTTTAATGAGTGCCACTAGTTGCATTGGTGTTCGACAATGGCATTGCAGCAACCAGTCTGGCCCTCTGTCTTTCTCTAATCGGTTGTACACGACCTGTCAAAAGTTTGGACACACCCCCTGAATTTAATGTCTTTTCTTTCATTCTCATGACTATTGACATTGCAGCTTCTTACTGAAGGCATCAAAACTGCGTATGAACACACCTGGAATTATGTAGGAAACAATAAAAATGTAAAACACGTTTTATGTTTAAATTCTTCAAAATAGCCACCTTGCATAAGAAGCATATTTAGAGTTATTTAATGTTGCTACATAATTACATATATGTTGCTCATATATTTGATGTCTTCAGTATCGGCAGCATAGAAAGTTGTGAAGATAAAATAAATTGCATGAGAAGGTGTGTCCAAACCTACCTTTGACTGGTGTGTGTGTTTATCCGGCTGTGCAGTGTGGCACAGCTTTTTCGCACAACTATTGATCCTGTTTCCCTGAACCACAAAGGCACTAAAGAAATAATCGATTTTGTTGCTTCTGCCTAAAAAAAACAAAAAAAAAACTAAAAAAACATTGAGCGTCTGACATCACAGAGAGCTTTCTCCCTTTCATATGCGTTTTGCGCCACCGCTCTCCCTCCGCACGCAGGTATCGACGTGGAGCAGGTGTCTGTGGTGATCAACTTTGACCTGCCGGTCGACAAGGACGGCAACCCAGACAACGAGACGTACCTGCACAGGATTGGCCGCACGGGCCGCTTTGGCAAAAGGGGGCTGGCCATCAACATGGTGGACAGCAGGATGAGCATGAACATCCTCAACAGGATCCAGGAGCATTTCAGTAAGTCTCCGCTTCCTCGCGCAGCCACACGACCCGCTGAAGCCAAAGTACTCGGCTGCCCGCCACGCTGTTCTGTTCTGAAGATGGGTGATTTATACGATAGTTTAACCACGACAACTTCTGTGTTGTGTCCAGGCAAGAAGATTGAAAAACTCGACACAGATGATCTGGATGAGATTGAGAAAATCGCCGGCTAAAGACGGCTCGCCGCTTTTCCCGCATGAAGGACGTCGACTTGACTCCTCCTCCTCCTCCTCCTCCTCCTCTTCCTCCTATTCCTCTTCCTCCTCCTCCTCCCCTCTCCACTCTCCAAGGACTGTGCGCTCCGACAGTATTTTATGCTTTTAAAACATTTTTTTTAGCCGTCAGGGGAACGGAGGAAACCCGCAAACGCAGCACGTGTTCCCTCCTGGAAGTCTTTTTGTAAGAACATACCCCATTTCACTCTTTGTACCTCTCTGAATAAAAGTCTATGAGTTTGACGCCGTGTTCATGTTGGCGCTGCAGGAGCAGCCACAGTGGAGTCTATTTTACTCGACACGTGGATCTAGAAACACTGTTTGGGTGTTGACTGTAACTTGTTTGCATGAGACGAGCTACTCTGTAAGGACGTAAATATTCACTCGATGTGCCACAAAGTTTTTAGTTTTTAAAAATGAAGAGAACAAAGTATAATTGAATGTAACCGTCACGTGAATTTGTACCGTTGGCCAAAAAGTACAAAGGGTGAAGTTGGGTATGCTGCTATCGGTGGTAATTTTAATAATTCTGTGATTTTCGCGATGGTCTCAGTTTGGTTAAAGGGTCTATGCAAAAGTATCAACCTGTGATAGCTATTATCAAATACTATTGAATCTTTTTACCTTTTTTTTTTTTTGTTTTGTTTTCCACACGATGGAAAATTAATCCTGAACTAACCTCAGCTTTAGCATCAGGGCGTGTTTGTCATTTGCCAAACAAAGGCTGCCTAGAGTGATAATACACTACTGACTCATCTTTAATTAGTTTCTTTTCCTCCTGTAGTCTGTCACCAGACACGAGACATCTCACACGCAAGTCTGTTTTTATTTTATTTTCTAAGAAAACTTATTACATCCATGCAAGTTTTGGTGCGACTACAAAGCATCCGTCATCATCATCATCATCTTCAGTCTCCTTTTCCCACCATCTTCCGCCTCTTGATTTTATTTGAATTCAACAGTTCAACATTACCAGTCATGTCTATGTGATCAGTTGCCCTCCGTGTCTCACTGTCCCACACAATCTTCTCAATCAGGGTCTCGCAGTTTGGCTTCAACTCAGCTACATTCTTCACCCAGACTGTGCTGTATTAAGGATTGTGAGATATTTGGAAGAAAAAAAATGCCTTCCTCAAGTGCATTATATAAATATATATATATATATATATATATATATACACACACATATGATTTTGTTACTGACACTCGAAGACATTGGGCTTAAATCTTCTGGCTAAGACTTGAAATTTTAACTATATATATTGAATTATGGACGTCTTTTAGGATGTGTGAATTACCTTCTTGGGACAAACCAAATGCTGAATTGACCTGAGGACCTTTTTTTTTTTTTTTTTGCCAATCAGATTCACTGTGTTGCTCCAACATGGTCTCGTGGTTAGAAGACGTGTGTACTTGTGTACATAACTTAAAAAAAAAAAAAAAATTCAGGTCAAAGAAACAGTATGACTGAATTATTGACACTTCTAAGAAGTGTAGGAGAAAAAAAAAAAAACATTCCTCATGAGGTTCCATTTTATTGAAAGATGCAGCACTCCAAATTGCTCGGTGGCTCTGAACGCCCGCCGTGCGTCAGTGGGTGGCGGCACCCAGAGCTATGTTGAAACGGTTTGGTGTATTTGCTGGAAGCGGTAGGCTGTGATTGGTCAGTCTGAATCTTGTACAAAACCTCATCTGGCTTCCGCTGGCGCTGAGAAAAGACGGCGGTGGTAGTTTTTTAAAAGTGGACTGTTTACAGACAACTTGCTTGAAGTAATGATGATAACAAAAGAAAAAAAATCCTTCAGCAAATGTTTCAAGTCGACGAGTCGTCTGTGAGGACGTTTTGGGTAAAGAAGCAGTGAATGCAGTTTTATCTGGACATTTGGATGTATACATTATCAGTGAGAGTGTGCACATGTTGTCGATCGGTTGATGTTCTACCACTGCATGAGAGCCATGGACACGCGGGTGCACACACACACACACACACACACACACACACACACACACACACACACACACACACACACACACACTTAAACAGCAGTTTTTTTTAGCTACAGAGCTTGACACTCCTCCACATGTTGTAGACCTTGTCAGATAACCCCTCTCTCTCACACACACGCACACACGGACACCTGTGTACGTTGGATTATTACTGCCTGACGTGACTCGTCTGTTCTTTCCTTGAAGATCATGTGTAGACAGTGATAGGTTCAGAGGTGTGTGTGCTATTCTGTAGCTGAGCTGTGTTTACAGACACAGTTGTTGTATTCTTAAATATGTGGAATTAAAGGAATATGTCAACGTTGATCTGCTGTGCCGTGTCGTACTATACAGGAGCGAGTCGAGTAAGTCGAGTAGGATAGTATCCAAAAGATATTTAGCCCTCTGTTTGCAGTCTTCTGCTAAAACTGAGTTTCATGCTAAAAAGGAGGCGCTCTCAGATGGCTGAACCAACACATGACCCAAGGAAGGGTGTTTTCACTAACCTAGGGGAGGGGTCGGTGTTATCGGGACTTTTTTTTTCTTTTTTTTTTTAATATGGAGCAAGATAAATACAGATATTTATTACAAATCCAGTGCATACATGATAGTTAAAAGTTAAAGAACATGAGTCAGTGGGTTTCTTCCCCTGAGGTTTCCTCAGAGATGCAAGGTTCTCCTGGTGCCGGTGGTGAGAGCTGCAGGTCTGAGGAGGCGAATAGAGGAAGAAATACTGAGACTTTGGTTTCCAGAAATCCAGAAAGAGAAACAGTCTCAGACACAACATTAAATAAATGTCACTGCACAAAAGTAACTTTTGGCTTCCAGGCAAGGGAAAGAAGATTAGATACTTAAATGTAGGCATTTTATGTGAAATAATTATGGGATTGTCAACAATTTAAACAGACATTTTTAAAATGCTCCCAGTGAAGTATTGGAGGGTTTTTGTTTGCTTTTCTATGCAGAGAAAAATAATTATTTTTGTTCCCATCCAATTTTTTTTCCGTTTCCACCTGCTCACCTGTGTCTCTGTAGTCTACTCTAGTGAGGAAGAGGCCACTGGCCGGAGCAGCAAGGCCTTGTGGGTAGGCCAGAGAGTCCCTGGCCTCCAGTATTCCCTTCAGCTGAGGCACCGAGAGGCGGCCGCGACCCACAGCCACCAGGGCGCCCGTCATCCTGCGCACCTGCGGCACAACATCTCCGTTCAGCTTCACACTTCAAACTAGAGCGGCGCCTTTATTCAATCTGACAACTCCTACTGACAATTAGTAGTTGTTGTTGTTGTAACCACCAGATGGCGATGTGTGCGCGTGAGGCGCGCCACCTGATGCGTTCTTGGCGATTCTGAGGCAAATTGAAGTGAGCAACAGAACACAAACCTGCTTGTAGAGAAAAGATCTGCTGGTGAAAGTCAGCTCCCAGAATTGCAGCTCTCTGAGAAGACACACACGCACACACACACACACACACACACACACACACACACACACACACACACACACACAAAACAGCTTTTAATTTGCACAAATGCACGAACTGCGTTTGCATCAAACACAAGTGAGGTTTCATCATCCGCAGACTAACACAGGAAATTGCTTCAAAATACCCCGAATATTCCAGTAAAAATATGCAGTCTGGAAGGTGGATGGGTGGTTGGAATCTATTTTACATTAATACAGACACCAGACATTTGTTTTGCTGTCACACGAGCAACTGCATCTCATAAAAACAGCCTGATCAGGGTTGTTGGTGCCAGTTTAGTTTGTGAGTGACTTGAGAGTGCAGGACACATGGGAGGAACTGGGTCAAACGCGGTGACTCAGCCTGTGTCGACTGGGACGAGTTCTGGGTGCGGAGGCAGATCTGTGCTGCTAAATTCTGAATGAAGCACAGCTTTTAGCCCGTGTCGAGCACAAACTGTAAACTCAGCCTTGTGACTTTCATAATAAAATCACAGAGCTGTCCCTCAAAATTCAGCCACAGTTCGGTCCTTCACTTCCAGTTACCAGCTGTCTGTTTGAATCATTCATAAAGTAAGCTCACAGTTTGACCCCACACACACACACACACACACACACACACACACACACACACACACACACACACACACACACACACACACACACACACACACACACACACACCTGTGAGGCTGATGCTCCCAGCCTGTTAATGCGGCATGTGTGTGGGGGGTTCAAGCGACCATGTGACACACTCACACACACTGGAAGTGCTGCAAACAGTCTGCTCACGTCCATATTGTGCACCATATTTTCAGGGCAAATAAATAATGCTGAGCAGAGTGGGATCTGGCACTAGCAGTGACCCCTGGTGGAGGTTTAATCTTCCCAAGGCCACATGGCTTCCGCGCCCACGCCCGCCTCGTCCCTCCCGTCTCCGCGTCTGCTGCGGATTAACGTGAGAGCCCGGTGGTTTCAGGAGAACCCTCAACACAACCCCGTGCCGAGGACCTTCTTCAGCCCGACAGTTAAACCGCTTTGCAGCAACCTTTGAAGTCCTTCAATTGTAACCGTTTATTGGGCATCTGATGACAATTATTCTGAGTGAAAAAGTGTTGTTTTTTTTCTTCCAGTCCAGTATGGAAAAACTGAAATTAAACTAGACTTCAGGTGACTTACACACCTGTCACTGAGACATCTGACCGTTTTACATGAAGCTGTATGAAGCTCGACTACTGATGACTACGGTAACATCGATGTAGAGAATGACTTCCACTTTGTGTTTTATTGCCCTTTGTAACATGAGTTGCACACGTTGTCCCAAGTTGTTTGATAGGTGTAAAACTGTTGGCTTGATGTGGCTGAATGATGCAGACAGACTACAATGGTTTATGATCACAAGGTATTCACCCTTGCCGAATATCTAGAGAAAGCCTGGGCCAAGAGAACAGAAAGTACATTTAGGTGAGACATTAAGTCTGTTGTTCTTTGACTTTATGCAAGTCTAAAAGTAGTGGTGAATTGCTGCTTAATGCACTTACTGCATGTAAGACCCACCTGTGGAAGTGGGCCTGCGTGAAGGAGCATCCTGGCTGAATGCTGGCCACATCCAGGGTCTTCACGGGGCTTTTAAAGGGCATGTCAGAGTTGACGGCTCGGAAGCTGCTGAAGTCGCGGGTCCCGACCAGCAGGGCAGCAGCCTCGCTCATGGCTCCGACGTCCAGCTCGCTGAGGAGAAGCGAAAACCACGAGGGGCTTAAAAAACACAGCGAGTTTCAGCGAGGAGGTCAGAGTTCTACCGACTGACCCGAAAGGCACCCTGCCTTAATAGCAGGACTGGGTCGCGCCCTCATAACTTGATGAGTTTCCAGACCTTTGGTGAACCCTTTCCTCCAAAAGTCGAATCATTTAATGGTTGACTTATATAATAGGAGATTTGATGACACGCGGCTTCCTGTGCAGCAGTGGGAGTGGGTTCAGATTGTGTGCAGCCTCATGCTTGTGTCGCAGCGCTAATGTGATTCGACACAGCGAGACAGACAGACAGAGACATCAGAGACACGGAGGAGTCTTCTGAGTGACTCACCAATTAAACAGCCGTGGAAATGTGGTGGGCACTGATTTTTTTTCCAGCCTGAACTAAAAAAAAAAAAAAAAAGTTGTCCTGTATTGACTTACCGGAGAGAAACAGCACAGAAAAACCAGGAATGCAAAACAAAAACAAAAAAACTTGATTTTGTGTAATATGCTGAAGCACCATTAAATCCTAGAGTCCAATGTGGACTCATTGTTACACTGATTTGATCACAAAATGAATTGAATTGAGCACAATCAGGGTCCTGCATCAATTAAATCAATTTCAGCAATGTGTAAACAGCAATGTGTTGTCATCACTGTTAAAAAAAAATAATAGCAGGTCTCTTATTTATAAACGCTGTTGGCTAACAGCAAAAAACTCCGCTGAGTGAAAATATCAGCGGATATATTTTGATGGAACTAAACTTGCTGTCTTATATTCAAGCTACTCACAAATAAGTGTTAGAATATAGAATTTTCTAGTGTAACCTAAATAATTAAAATGATTGAAATGTGGAGCCTGCAGCTTCTGCAACCCAGGCGCTTGGCTGGTGGGAACACAGGGGACGGAACGGAATCAGCGGAGAACATGATGGAAAATGGGGGGAGCGAAGGAAAAAAAAGAGGCAAATACGCAGCTGCACTCCATCCCAAACAAACTGAACACACGAGACGCGGTCGCGAGTGTTCTTCGGGTGGCGCTGTAATGGGAGGGTGCAGATCAAAGGGAAGAGAGAGGCTGCAGAGGCAGAGACGCTCAGGGGTTGGAAGGACGAGACGGATGCCGACGTCACTGACGGAATGAAGGAGCGGTGGCGGAGAGAGGGAGAGAGAGAGAGAGAGAGAATGGAGACACAGCTAGTTAGAGAGGCGGGGGGAAGAGAAGCAGAGGGAAGGAGGAGAGGAAGAAGAAGGAGAGTGATAAAGAAAACACAGACAGGCTAATGTGCGTGGGTGTTGTTCTGCATGTGTATGAGCCTGAAGCTTATCTTGCCCTACTTTCCCCCCCCAAAAAAGTAGGGAGCGCTCGTACGTGCGCGCTCTCTCCTCCACCATCGCAGCTCACAAGCTGCCCTGTGATTTTGGTTCATCCACTTCAGTCCCCATCCTCCTCCTCCTCCTCCTCTGTTTGTTTTAGAGATGCCGGCTCAGACAAACAGCTCGGCGGAGCCGCCGCTAATTTGCCGGCTGCGGCGCGGCACGTGTGGATTATTCATGTGCTTAACGCGCCGTTGTTTCTGCAAGGTCTGGGATGAGTCCGCAGAGAGAGCGAGTCTGTGTGTTCGTTCCTGAGTCTGACTCTCTCTGGCTGCGGGGGAGAAACGATGCGCGCCGAGGATGAAAGGACAGACGATGCGAGATAAAAAAAAAAAAGAAAGAAAGAAAAGAAAACGTGCGGGTGGCGGGCGGAGCGGCGCCGAGCTCACGTGTTGCCGAGATGCCAGCAGAGATGGCGTTCCGTCAGGGGGAGCAGAGAGTGGTGGCTGATGCCCAGGGCCACCCGGTACACGTAGGTCCGGGACTGGGCGCGGTAGCGGGCATGGAAGTCTTGGGGCACACGCTTGGCTCTGGTGATCCTGGGAAAGAGCAGCAGGGAAATAATCATCTCAATCGAGACGCCTTCATCACCACAAAAGAAGCGTCAAACACTCGATTTCCAGTGAACATTTGGACACAAAAGTGGCGACTTGTCCAGGGTGTCACCCTGTGACAGCGGGGGGAGGCTCCAGCAGAGCCCCCTCAACCTGGGTTCAGGAAGAGAAAATGGATGGATGGATGGATGGATGGATGATGGATGGATGATGGATTGTTTTTTGAACAGGAGTGGATCATGAGAATGTTGCAGATTTTGCTGTCGTAGTCGTTCACTTGCACTCACAGGCCCTTTGGGGCAGAACGAGTGCTATTCTACTGGAAACAACACCTCCAGCAAGTATTTCAAAAACTGACTGAAGTCACGGCGACGGGGCACACCAGATGAACATGCAGTTTTAATTCTGAAGTCTGCATCCGGAAAAGCCTGAATCGTCCCGACGCGGACGTCTGAAGTGACTTCCTGTGCATCAGCGTGCGACTCGCACGGCACGGCCATGGCAAAGCTCGCGTGTCGGCTCCAACGCAGTCGGAGGCAATTTCCTCCGACGATTAAAATCAACAAGCTCGGGAGGAATTCACGAGTGAATGCCAACGATTAAAGTGAACCGAGAAGGCGGCGTCTGATCAAAGTGCGGAGCATATGAGTCCTTGAAGAACGAGGACGACTGAACAAAACAGCGCTGACTAATAAGACGTCGCAGACTTTGAGGGATCTGAAAGAGATTTTAAGAGAACTTCAAGCGTCTTTGCTTTCCAGAATTCTGTCTGACCAGTGATGCACACGCACGTGTATTCATGATTGCTCTTGAGAGCAGATGTCCCTGGCTTTTGCTGCAGCGCCGGTTAGCAAGTACTTGAATAATAATGATGGAAATGTGGACAAAACAGAACAGCATCTGTGCCTGTGTGTGAGGGCACGGTTGGAGAAACTAGGTTACGTTTCCAGGGGAGGAGATTGGGTGTGACACGTGGCAGGAGACAAACCTTGGCCTAGGCCTCCACTAATGTGAAGTGAAAAGCTTTGTTTGCACACACACACACACACACACACACACACACACACACACACACACACACACACACACACACACACACACACACACACACATTTGGGAAGTGGAGCATTGTTTGGTGTGGCACAGTTTTAACCACTCAGCAGTTCACCCTCGCGGGAAAATGGCTAATTTAGAGCCGTTTTTTCACAACAGACCTCCATCCATCCACCCATCCATCCATCCACCCATCCACCCACCCATCCAGCTCCAAGAGTTTTCAGATTCCCCAACAAACTTCTTATTTTTAGAGTTAGATTGTGAGCTTGTTCTCAGGAGGCCACAGAACATATTGAGCCGGCAGCGACAGCATTTCTTGCTGAGAAACTTCATGCTGCTGCTATTTTCTTCCAGGAAAAGACGCGATGCAATACAACGGTTTGGGCTGCCACATCTGACTGTTTTTATTTGTGTTTATTATAAAAGATCGAGAGTGACTTTAATCCAATCCGAACGCAGGCAGCGTGCATGAGCACCTCTGGTAATGAAAAAAAAAAGAAAAAAAAAAAGAACAATGGCAGCGTGTATATTTGGATCATCACAACCCATAAATAATTCTGTTTCATGAAGCGTCGCGGGCAAAAAGAAAGAGTCTGTTTGCGCTGCGCATTCCTCCGCAGGTTTCGCATCCTAATGAAGAAGATCATTTCCATTCGGCTACTGTACCCCTCTGCACACGGCGCGTGCACGTGTGCGCTAGCGAGCGCTACGGAGCGAAGAGCAGAAAGGGGATAATCCTTTCAGATGTTCTCCTGCAGGTTTGAGGATTAGCAGGTAGCTGATAGCCTCCTCCGTCTCCCCTCAGGCTTTTTCACCGTCCATCACCCAGACAGCTCGCTGTGTTTCACACCATCACTCCACTGCCTTCATCCAGACTCTTTCAATATGTGAGCGATGCTCAAACTTTGCCAATTGTCTGACTCTGTATTCAGTATTTTACTGGCGTTTCTTCCTCCAGTAACATAATAAAAGGCTGCTGTGTCTTATACAAATGGATTTAAAGATTTTAGACAATCACAAGGCAAGGGAGGATGTGGGGAAAAGAACATTTAAATGGCTTGACAGATGAAGACAAATAAAAGCCTAATCCAAAGAGCATAAAGATGTTATGGCACAGTGATCGGGAAATGCGGAGGGTTCTGACTCACCTGATGTCCTCTGACCCCAGGTGGAAATTAAGGGCCTGAACAAGAATGTCTTCAGGAAACGGTGGTTTATCACCCTTTCGTTGCAGGTCAAAGTGTGCCGAGTTGGAGAGAGCGTGCACGCCCCTGTCCGTCCGGCTGGAGACAGACACACAGACGTGGCTGAGCGGCCTCAGACCCCGTATCGCCTCCTGCGGACACACACACACACAAGAAATACATGATTGAAACAGGATGAAGCTTAATAATAAGTGCAACTTAAACTTAAAGACAACTTAAAGATATCCACACAAACTACTCTATCAATGTTTTACATTGCAAAGCCTAAATTATAACTTGTCGTGTTTTCTCAAGTTTAATGAGAATACAACACAACACAACACAACACACATCTCTCAAAAATGCACTGTTACTTTTTCAAGTTAAACTTACTTCCAGGTGATCCTGGACTCCCTTCTTGGCCAGCTGATGCGGAGGGACTTTAACTGCTCCGCTGCAGAAATGGAATCAAAAGGTAACATCTGAAATATCTGCAACTTCGTCATGATATCAACATGATAAACATGTTAAACACGCAGCCGCCCACCTGTATTTAGTCCCAATGTACTGGAAAAATATTAGATAACGTGCCATGTTGCCCATAGTCTCTGCCAAGTACGTTTTTGACGACTCTGAATCATGTTGCTTTCGTTTACGTTGACGAAAGTGCAACGTGATCTGAAAGAAAATATTTGTGTGGGTGCGACTTAAACTTGTACATCGATGCTTATTTCTCTTTGATCTGGGATACGGGAATCATGCGCACGGACACGCTTTGAGCAGCCTCGTGAGAAGAAACAAGACCGTACCGCAGAGTGACCGTGAACGGCAACCACACTTCCGGGTTAGCGCGATTTGTAGTCCTGAAATACGTTGACACGCAGCTATTAAGCGTTTTTGTGTTCACGCTGATAAGTACGATATCAAACAAACACAGACTTTATGATGCTGTATTTTTATTTATTTATTTTTTTTTAAATACAGTTTAAAGAAGTCCGAGGTCCGGTCGGTCGCTTGTCAATGACGTAACCACTATGACGTCGTGACGTCATAGTAAAAATAAACCGGTCATTTCGTAACAGCTTGACTTTGTTTCTTATGTTTGAGTTCATCGAACCGTCTCCAAGTTGTTTTTACAAGAACCACAACCCAACACATTTTAAATTGTGTTGGAGTTTCTTCAGACACATTGTGAGACCGAAAACCGGAAGGAATCAGTGGAGGAAGCAAATGCACCCTACAAATCAACAATTAATAATGCAATTCCCTCCCTCACGGGATGTTTTTGTGGCTTTTACCACAATTTACAAAGTGGGGTGTTGCTTAAGTTTTACAATAACGTGGGGGAAAAAATACTTTCTTAAAGGATTCTTAAAAGCGGATGTGCCTGAGGAAATACAGATACATTTCTTTTACAATTCTTAGAATATACACTAAGAGCTGAATGTTAGTTTGACATAAATAGTTAAAATAATCATCCATTACTTTGCCATGTATCGGTATAGGTGCATATCTACTTCTTGTCGAATAAATCGGTGAGACCATTAGATCAGTGGTTCTCGAACTTTCTCTGTCACGCCCCACCTTGGAGGAAGACTTTTTTTTTTTTTTTTTTTTTTTTTTTTTCAAATTTGGGGATAGAAGCCCCAAATTGAAGCTTGTCTTGTTTTGATGAAATTGACCACATCAACAACGTCAGTCATGCGACAACATCACATGTTCTACCTGCCACACGGGATGACGTTCAGTGGACGTGACTCTGCGCCCACTTTGAGAAACACTGCATTGGATGGTGTCTTATGTTGAACTGCCCCTGGATGCCTTTGGCCGAGCTGAGTCTGGCCTATATCCAAACCACGAGTGCTCACAAAACTGTTGCTGTTACTCTTCATCGCCACTTGGCGCCGCTGTTCGCCTCCCTTTCGCTTTTCCACGGTGCAGCAACGCCTCCCGCCCGGCGTCGAAAGCGGCGGCGGCGGCAGCGGTGGAAGGAGTACAAATCTGTCCGCCGCGCACCAGGCTCGCATTCCGTGTCACGGTGCCATCAGCGCAGGGAGGGCCGACGGACTTGCTGCGCGTCCGGGGGACACGAGTCAGAGCATCCGCACGGTTCCGAGCGAGCGACATCCCTCCGCGGGCGATGACATTGGCTGACTGAAGTGCTGGAGTACACGAGAAAACGCCAAGATGACGGTGGACTTTGAAGAATGTATTAAAGATTCACCCCGTTTCAGGTGAGGCGCATCACGGCGGCGCACGCCCTCTTTTACGCATGATCCCTTCCCCCCCCCAAACCCCCCAACCCTCCTCTCCTCCCCCCTATGCCTACAAGCAGATAACGTTTCCGCTCATGCACAATTAATGGTGGCATCAACAGGGTAAATGATAGCAGGCGTTGTGTCCAACCGCATCATGTGTTCAGCAACAGGATGGCATCTCCCCCCCCCCTCCTCATACATACATTTGCATGTTATGTTTCGATCAGATCCTCCCAAGACAACCCTTTGCAATCTGTTTTTTCCCTATGCGATACGAGGGTGATTATTCAAAAAAAACAAAACAAAACAAAACCGTGTGTTTGTATGGCGGTACGATTGCAGGGAGGCATGTGGAGCTCATATGCGACGATTGTGGGGTTCTGACGTTGGCTCGGAGGAGGGACACTCGCTTACGCGCATAGCGGGGATCCATTTTGCCTGGGTGTAAAAAAGAAAGAAAAAAAAACGAGGGCTTGGTTGCCATGTCTTCATTAACCCACCTTTATTGAAGTGCACAGAATTAATGGGCAAAAGGTAGAATGATTGCTTCAAAAAAAAGCCATTTAAAAGCCTCGTCGTCACCAGTGGGTGTAAGTGGATGAAGGTTTGGGTGCAGCAGCCCCCTTGTTAATGTCTCGCAGCCATCCAGTGGTGGAGCAGCAGTGGCGAGGAGGCAGCGATGCCCTTGCAGCCGCAGCAGAGAGGAAAGAGGAGCAGCACAACCTCTCCCTGCAAGGATGGGGGTGCTCATAATTCAGGACACAGTTCCAGCTGTTCAGGACCCTGTAGCTGCGCTCAGCTCCACGCGCCAGTCTGGCTGCTCTCCTCTCTCTGGTGGGAACCCGGCAGAGGAGAGACCTTCAGTATGTAGGGCAGGGGTTCCCCTTCCTGGTTGTGTCAGGGAGATGTGTTCAGACGATGCTGACATTTGGAGATTTTACGCTGGTTTGTTCCTTTTGCAGACAAGCCCTTTCTTCCTGTGTCTGACTGAAAGCTCGCCGTGGTCCGTGTTGGCGTGTTTGCTCTCTGCGTTCATTGTTTGTCCGTCTGTCCTCCTTTCACTTCCTCAGACGCAAACTTTTCCTGTTTGCCGGGCAGACGGTTTTGCCATTTGTGCGAGCGAGCAGACCGTGGAGTCGCAGAGAAACTGGTTGGCAGACGGTGGGGTGACTGTGATGGAAGTGAAGTGCATGTAGAGATGCGATTTAGAAAAGTTGTGGCGAAATCTGTCATTGAGCTTAAGATTGAGCTCTCTGGCATGAGCTTGAGTGAAAGGGACATTTTGAAGTTGCAGGGAAATGGAAGGATAGAAGCGTTTAAAGAGAAATAAAAGCCGATCATGAAACGTCGCGTCTCTTTGGTTTATGCACAAAGAGAGAAAACAAAAGGTTGAAAGGCCCGAAAGTCTCACAACCACACAATCTGTCATTGAGCCAGCAACTCTTGGGAAAGCACCACTGACTTTTGCAATTCAACCAAAGACTTCCTGACGCTTCCTCTCAACTGGACTCACTGGTGTCCCAGTTTTCTTTCTCCTTTCTGATGTGTCATCGTGCTAGGATAACAGTCCTGTCCTGTCGGTCTTCCTACACATGGTGCTAAACCAGCATACCTACACCTCCAAGTCCAAACTTGAATCAGGTGTGTGTGTGTGTGTGTGTGTGTGTGAGAGAGTAAGAGAGAGAGAATTTCTTGATTAGTGGAGCGTGAATGATTCCGTAAAGAATTTCCAGGTATCTGTGACTCCTGTTTCTCTCCCCTCTCTCCTGTTACGGGCAGCTTCAGTCTCCCAGCATGCCCTGCTTCCCTGCCTCCCAACAATCACCTGCTGCATTTACTCAGCCCTGAAGAAAAAAGAAAAAAGCTGCACCTGTCTGGCAGTGGTTGGAATTGTTGCTGACTGCTATTAATCTGATGCCTTTGTGAGTCTCTTTACCAAAAGATCAGCTGTGCATGTGATTACATGTTAGTGGTTTGGGTTTTAATTGGGTCATTGTCATAACCTCAAATAATGAACCACGGCCTGATATTGCAGTAGACAGTCCACATTGCATGGACGGACCGCTGTATTACTTCATTTATTTTTTTTAAACAAACACCTCATGGTGTCTGAGCCATTGAGGCTTCGCAATGAGACTTTTACAACTTGTGTCTCGTCCTCCAGTTGAGTATATTTTCCCGGTAGAAGCGCTGCTATGCATATCGGGGTGTGTGCTGTTGCCTAGCAACAACTGCTGCGAGTGAGACGAGGGTTTTTCCAGGGGAGAAAAGAAGACAGAAAGTGGCAGAATGGACAACGAGATCAAGTCGTCATTGCTTTTGGGTTTCTGCGAACACCTGTTGACGGATTTCAGACCCGACAACCAACCTCTTGGCATCGCCCGCCCGTTATCATCACCAAAAAAGCAAAGTGTGCAGAAGGGCCAACAGTTTCTGAAGTGAGGTGCCTCTTTTGTCGTGCCGTGTTGAAATCCGTCTCACCGCAGGCGTGTCCCCGCTCCCTCTAATCCCTCCGCTCCTCGCATGTCAGCCACGGGCTGTATGTAAATCTTCCTAAATCAATGAGTGCGCAATGCATTCAGAGAACCAGCTCCACCTGTCCCCCCCGCTCTGTGTCCCTTTGTTCCGCCAACAGACACCGTCGGGCTGCCAGGCCGGGCCAGGTTGAAGTGTTTGTCACACATCTTAAGATGACGACCTTCTTCTGCCTTTACCGGACCCAAAACCCAGCGGAATTTTAAAAAGTGAATCTGCACACCATTGAGGCCCGTGCAGGTGGACTGAGCTACGTTCAACTGCCAGTTGGAAGTTGTCAAACCTGCAGCTCTGTTTTCCTCTCCCTCGTCTTCTCCTCTCCGGGCTGCAGGTCACTGCGTGTCACTGCGTGTCACTGCGCCGTGCCAAGGGGAAGCAAACGCTGAAAGAATTCACTTTAACAGTCACGCATTAATGTTTTTAGTCATACTGGAGTTATCCACCGGGGAGCTTTCCTGTTCTCCCGTCCCAGCTGTGATGCAGCACGCGCTGTTGACACAACAAACAGCAGTTTATTGCTGTCAAGACTCATCTGAAAAACACAATCTCAAAACCATGATAATTATATGTTCACCACCAAGGATTGTTGCGTTCCCAAAACTCCCCGCATGTTATTAATTTCCAGTTTTATTGCTCTGTGTACAAAGAGGATTTTGACCACATGTGAATGTGGATTTCTACATTATTAGCCAGGCAGGTCTCCTTTTATTGGTGGATTAAAATGCTTTAAGAAGTTCCAGGTACTCGGACACCTTAGTTTATCTTAGCCATCTGATTATTCTGCTCACTTTCTCTGTCATTGTCACGCAACATTTCCTTATCCAAACACACACATGCACACATTTTCCCGTTACGCATGTGTGAGATAATGAAACCATATCGTCAGTCTGTGACTCATGCAAATACACTACAATACTCGGTCAAGGGGTACAATAACTGCTAGGGTGTTTTTGTTTGTTTGTGTGATGATGGAAAGAAAAGACGGATGTGTTGCGCACAGAGTTTCACCTTCAAACCACTGACGATGATTTGAGGAAAACACTGCACATCAAAGTGCTGCCGTCAAAGAGTTCTGACGCTGTGTGTGTTTCACTAATGCACCCAGCAAAGTGTCCCGTACTACACTCACAGGCCTGTGTCCTAAATCTCACTCTTCCGTTTGCATACCTCAGTCCAGTGCACTTTGGTTGCGGGACTCGGATTGTGCGCCGCTAAATTTCAACGCTTTGTAGCCGAGTCCCAAATTGTGCACTGCTGTTGCTTAGCAGAAATAACCGCATCTTTTCATTCTTTGTTTTCTTTTTGTGGCCAATTGCAGCTCAGTTATGATTTTATCTCAAAGACGCCCGTCGTACACCACAGTGTCTCGGCTAGGATGTTAGCATGCTAGTGGATTCTGAGGTTCGCTGGAATGTGCTATTGTCTTGACACCACTCCACTCAGAATTTGAAGTGTTCAGCACTGCTGTCTGTGACTTGTGTGAAGAGTTCACTTAAGGTTTCATACTTCATTTTTAGTGAATTTTAAACCCAAAGACACACACACACACACACACACACACACACACACACACACACGTGTGTGGTGGTGCCACAGCACGCTGAAACACTGCGGTGGTCGTCAGTCTGCACGTCGACTCGCTGATGTCGAGATTCTTCACCACCGTCCCCCCAATGCACCCACGCACAGCGGGAGCTGTCGTCTGACAGAAAATAAAACGGTCTCAAAGTCCCCATCCTCCAACCCTCCATATATGGAGCCTCTTGGTCCAGTTTAATGTTGCGCCCAAGATGCTTTTAAACAAAACTGCTGGACTCTGACTTCAGTCTGTTTTTTCTTGTAAACAGGGGGAAAACAGCGGCGGGGAAAATCTCTTTCAGTTTTGCACCTCTCTTGGGGGATTTTCTCCTCAGAGGTCTCTTCAGTGCTTCAAGGTCAATGCTTGGGTCTCAGCCATGCTGAGGGTATTTCTCTGTAGGTTTAAAGATCTGCAGCAAGATGAAAGTCAAGGTCATTTGAGCTGCAAATTATGTGCACAGGGTACACGGTCTAGGTGGTTACACAACCTTCATACCTTAAAATGACATGTACCATTTATACAGATCAATCATTAGTTTGGTTTTTATTAGGGCTGTCAACATTAACGTGTTAATCGCAATAAGATTAAATACAAGGCATAACGCGCTAATTTCTTTTAATTGCAAGCCTTTTGTCCCACCCAGTCACCCTTAGTCAGATCCTCAAGCCGTAGTGAAAGCTACGTACAAGAGCCGTAGGAAACCGAGCTCGGAACCAAAGTGGAACTCCTGCAAATGTAATAATCAGTAGGTCTTGAGGCACCGCTTTGAAAGAAATAAGGAGATGGAAAGTCAGAATTTAATCTCGATTAAAAAAAATGTATTGTTTGACTGCCCTATGTTATATTTAGCATAACAACTTGAGTGACTGAGTGGTTGAATGTTTTCTTTTTATATATTACAATCAGTTGGAAAGCTTTGTTGTTGCTGCTGCTGCTGTGACGCTGCTCTGTTTTTGTTGTGGGATGAAAGCACTTAAAGTTTAGCCAGTGGGTTACCTTTGGTTGCCTTTTCAAAACCTCTGAGTGACGCTGGTAATGAGAGGGGTTGCAGTCCCCCTCCTAACGTGGAGCGACCTTTAAACCTCCAACAGACCTTTTAAACTCTGTCAACCTGGATGTGTCGCCGAAAGACAAAGCAGATCCTGAACTTATCCGACATCGCTCATCAGCTCGCATAAATATTTGAGCTGTCCCTCCGTGTGCGGAGGCCTCTGACCTACTGTGCGAGTGCAGGAAACACCGTTGTCGTGTCGGAGGGATGGAAAACCGTGGTTCCTCGAGGGGCAATTGTGGCCGAGGTGAGGTGGCGTTGGCGCTAAGCGGGTACAAGATACGATCCTGTGTTGCCTGTCTGTCTGTCGCTAAAACAAACACCCGTGCCGCTCGTTTCCTCCGTTCAACAAAGGAAACAACAAAGGAAACCGACTGCCAGACAGACAGTCGACTGGTTGAACAATGAGGGCAGCCACACCCTTCTTGCAGTGGCAGCGCGGGATCCTTGAATCCATGCCTGTCGATAAACCGCTCGGTTCAAGTTCAACTCTAAGGTTTAAATGCCCAGAGCAAATCCTTCTTTTTTTTTTTTTCCTTACAGCAAATCAAGCTGAGTAGATGAGCAGTCCGTGGCAGTTTGCAGGCTGCATCACTGCCCACGCAGCATCTCGTACGACTGCTGTTTGCTGGGGAAATGTGTGCGGCCCACAGATAGCGGCTGCTCCTCTGGACTTCCTGTTTTCCGCTCAGTGGCCGGCCAGCCAGCCAACCCGCCCACTCACTGCCTTCTCACGTGGGATTAGGTATTTACTGATAAACAGGATCTGATGGCTTAATCCCCTAGCGATCGTTCACACAGGAGCCCAATTTCGGCAAGCGGCAGCGGGAGAACAAGAGCCGCACGTTAGCCGACGAGCCCTGCAAGCACGGCTCGAACCTCAGAACACGGAGTGTCGCTTTATCATCCTGTCGCTGGTGATGGATTGAATCGGGTCTAAGACGCGTCGATACGGCTCAACAGGGATATTCTGGGTCTTCACAACCATCTCGCAACACATCCATTCTCTGAAAAAGCCAAGTAGTCCAAGTAGCAGTGGGTTTCAAAGCTCCATCTTCCAAATTGATTGATTAATGTGTTTGCCGTCTGTCAGTGATCTGCCGGACGCCGGACAAGAAAGCCCTTTGCTTCTTTGGGTCACTCCATCTTTCACGAAGCACGCGCTTAAAGACACAGCTCTGGAAATGTGTCCCTTTGTGATGTCACAAAAGGGGAAGTGGCATCTTTGCCAGCAACCCCCAGACATGTCTTTGGTCCACCTTGTTTTTGTCCACTTCCAAAGAAAAGCCCAACAAGCCATCACTTTAGGCAGGAAACCAAAAATTAGTTGTTTTTTATTATTATTTATATTATTTATATTATTATTTATAGATTTTTTTTAGATTTAATCTGTGTGTTTAGTAGTTTAACACAAAAGATTTGGTAAAATGCCTGTGTTTGGATTCAAATTTTTGCTCGATAAGTCTTGTAGAAATTAATTCCAGTAATTCCGTTGGATCTCCACAATCACAATTAGTCGTATTTTGTTTTATCCTCTGGAAAATGAAAAATCAAAGATGATAAAATTGACATTTCATTCGCATAGAGCATCTTTAGCCTGCATGCTTTGTATCCGCCCTCTCTGGCTGTGTGTGTGTGTGTGTGTGTGTGTGTGTGTGTGTGTGTGTGTGTGTGTGTGTGTGTGTGTGTGTGTGTGTGTGTGTGTGCACGCGCACGCGCACGCGCCTGCAGGCCTGGCATGGAGGCGAATGATAATTTCATATTCCTCATCTCTGCCGGCCGCGCAGCGCTGCGACGTGTTGGCGAGAGCATCCGTCCCGCACGTGGACGCGTCCACTGAATCCGCGGCGCAGCAGATTCCCTGCACGTGTTGCCGGGGGACTTAGTGTGGGACCCATATATGAAATAGGATTATCAGCGACCACGCCATCTGATTAAATCAACGGTATGGAGCCTACACACCCGGTCGGAGCTCACACTCTGTCAGCCTCTTAACTGGAGGAACCTACTTCAGCTCCCCTCGTCTTGTCCAGCGTGTGGCGCGCCAGGATGGACTGGCCCTGCAGAAGCTGTTGGCCTTTTTGTTACTCAGCTGCAGGAAAAAACAGTTTGTGATCCTTTGATCTTTTTCACAGAGGATTTTGATGCTTATGCAAACATTAGCTTATACAATGTGGTGAACCAGTTTTATCCTCGACATTAATCTGACCTACGACGTTATTTGAAGTCTGGTCCATATCAACGATTTTGTTTGTTTGTTTGTTTGTTTGTTTTGTTTGAAAGCAGAAATGGCAACAGCACGCGGGCTTGTTTGTGGCGGTGCAGTTCCTCCACCTGCTGCTCACAGGAACCTCGTTAGCTAAACAACTCCTTCTCATGATTTAATTAAACGTCTGAGCCTCTTCCGCCAAGTACGAACACGTTGTTCCAGCGATAAAGTGCAAAAAGAAACAGAGTCTAGGTGCTAACGTTCCCAAATATAAATGCTACCCCTCGCCCTACTCGGTAAGCCCAGTAGGCGGGCCAGGTATGAGGCCTGGAGACCTGAAGCAGCCCCTGGTGGCTTTGTGGCATGTGTGTGGTAAGGCTTCAACACGATGAAATCAGCCTACCCTCTGGACTGCGGTGGGCCAACGTTTCTCAAAGAGAGATGTTTCATAGCAAAGTCGGAGTTTCTGTGCCTCGTGTGATGACGAGCTAATACAGTGGTTCTCAGGCTTTCTCTGTCATGTCAAATTATTTTTTTACAAATCTTGTACCCATTTTAGATCGTGATCACCCCAGTGAAGCAGTGTCGCCCTGTGAGATGTTTCCATTCCCTTTGTGACATCACAAACAGCGGATTTCCAGAACTCCTGAATGTGGAGCAAGCAAAAGTAGTAAAAGATGGATTTTTCTCCTCCAGCGAGTTCTCTGGCTGGCTGGAGCCACATGTTGGCAAAGTGAGTGTTCTGTTGCGTGACACCCTGAAATCAGCCACGTCAATCAAAGTGATGTCACAGAGCCGACGTGCGGCATGTTCTGTCCGGTTCCCTCCCATCTTCCCCTCCCACACACACACCACCCAAACACTTGCTTTGCCTCCAGTGAGCCGCGGCTCTCAGGACTCGGACCAGTCGGCTCGCTGTTGTGCAACAAGCTCGGACTGAGAACACGCAGGCCGACTTTCTGTCAGAGCTCGCAAGGTTTTTAAGTGCTCCGAATAAATGCCATGTCTGAGCTGTGAGCCTCCCCGACAGGCTCCAGCTCCAGAGAGTTCACTCCACAGGAAGTTGTTAAAATGCACTGACGGAGAGGGGCGGGGGGGTGGTGGTGGGGGGGGGGGGGGGGGTGGTACCGGCGGGCGGGTAATGGGTGGAATGTGGTCGGGGCTCGGGGTTGCTGATGGGGACACGTTGGGGCGTGTGCACGGATATACAGTGTACTCTTATGACATTATAGCGCACACACACATGCATGGGGATAAACGATGCACGGCAGCAGCGTGTCACATTCTGCTCTGGGTAATTTCTCACGCTTCCACAATTGGAAGCTGCAGGAGTGAAAACACTCCAAACTGCCTCCGTCTGCAGACTCTTATCTCTCTGCGTCACTGGCGGCTCGCGGTTTTTGTTGTTTTTTTTTAACTGTTTCGTACACTAGTTCTTCAGCTTCTTACGTGCTGGAATTAAACAGCCGGTAAACAGCCCTCCACCTTCCTCCTCCACCCCCAGCCTGAGCCAAACCTTGGAAACAAACTGAACCATAAGCGCTTGCTTGACTCATGTCAAAACACAACAATATCAAGGCGAGATGGACGAGGCTTCCATTGGATGCACCTGAAAATACACACACACACACACACACACACACACACACACACACACACACACACACACACATTCTTGGGTTGTTTATCTGTCCTTCGCCATCAGGCTCGGTCAATGCCCCCCCCGCCGCCCCCCCGGCCTGCGTTGCCGGCATGACTAACATTTGTGTGATTATAAAGTGGAGGGAAAAAAAAAACAACACAAAAAAAACAGGACATTGAGACACAAGTGGCTGTTTGTCATTCACACACAATGTGGGGAGTGACGTGATGTTGACTGGCCCCCGTTCGCCTGCGAAAAACAGCCCGACTGGTTTGACCGAGTGGCGTAGAGTCGTAGGAGTTCACGAGGTCGCCGTCTGTCACACATCCTTCGCTCTGTTGCTCTCTCTCTCTCTCTCTCTCTCTCTCTCTCTCTCTCCCTCTCTCTCTCTCCCTCTGGTTCTGCATCCTCCTCTCTGCACTCCAGCCTCTGTTTTCTCCCGCCATCTATTATTGGCGGCGCGGGTGTGGGATGTGTGTGAATCAGCGGCAGGGCGGTTGGCGCTCGGGTGTTCTGGGTCTCACCGTTGCTGCAGTCATTTTGTCTGATTCTGCTGCTGTGCGACAAAATGGCTCGTTGGACCAGATTCTGATGGTCTTCGTCGTCACTGGCGTCAACGTCCTTTCTGCTTCCCCTGCTGGACGAGCCCCTGTATCGTAATGGACACGGCACTGACCTCCCAGGCCCAGGGGTTGTGGGTTCGAACCCCAGCTGGGGTTCGAGAGTGGTGCAGTGGAAGTGTGCTGGACCTGTAACCCAGCAGTCGATGGATGGAAACCATTCTCTGCTACTGAATCTTTGCTTTAATATTTAAGTGTTTCGATTGTTTGTGCACTGGGTTGAACTGTTAGATGGCTACACTGTGTGTGTGTGTGTGTGTGTGTGTGTGTGTGTGTGTGTGTGTGTGTGTGTGTGTGTGTGTGTGTGTGTGTGTGTGTGTGTGTGTGTGTGTGTGTGTGTGTGTGTGCGCCCACACTCCACATTCTCTCATATCTGGGTTGGCGCAGCTCGTTTTTTCAATTCTCTTATGTTCTATTTAATGCTGTTGGAACCCTTTGAACATTATACTGTATGTGTGGGGCCTTTAAATCCTTATTTATTGCTGTATGTTTCCTGCTTCCTGCTTTCGCTTCAGCCTTTTCTCGCTGGCTCCATCTCTTTCTTTGGATCCTCCACCCACGTTCCTGCCAGCCTGCGCAACATGTGACGCGTTGAGGGCCAAGCCGAGCGGCGATGCGTCAGAATTTCGGACCATTGACTCGAACTCGTGCCGTCTTTGATGAAGACTCGCTGTTGGGTTTTGTTTTGCACCGTTACCTGAAGCTGTTCCTTTTCAATCTCCAGCCACGCGACGCAGAGACATTTATCACAGGTTGCTGTTGACACAGGCTGGCTGGCTGTGTGTCTGGCAGCCCGGCGGCTCCGCTCGCCTCTGGATCCAAAACGGGTGTGAATGACAGGAACAATCTCCTGAAGACGGGCAGGGTTAGTCAGTGACAGTGTCAGGACAGTGATTGCTTTTTAAAAAAAAGCAGACTGTCTCCCCCCCCCTTCGCGGACCCCATCCTCACTTCATTCTGCCTCTTGGCGTCCTTGCTGCGGAACTCCGCCGAATTCCTCGGACTTGAATGAAAGCTTTCCCCTTTGCCGTGTCAGCAGTCCCACACTTTCTAGGGATCCATCATTCCCGCCCCCGCAATGTCAAACACACACACACGCACATGCACACGCGCACGCACTCCTTCCGCCCATTTGTTGGACAGATTGCCCGTTACATGCAAGTGGAAAAGCCGCAACAGCTGAAACCAGATTCCCCCGTCAGTAGCAGCCAATCATTTCTGGGAGCAGGAAGGAAGGATGCGTGTTTCTTATTCCAATGTTTTGCTACGTGGGTGTGGAAATGAGCGTGCATGCTGCGTGTGAGCGGGCGTGGCAGACATTCGTTCAGTGTGTCAGCGGAGGTTCCTGGCAAGAGAGCCGGGACCGTTAACGAGCTGGACGACCGTCGCCGTGAGAATGAGGTGCGTTTGTGTTGCCTCAGTGAAACTCATAATGCTTCTGATGGCTGTGCACGGACACCAGTAGCTGGTAACTCACAGCCAGTGGTGACGGATTCCCATCATTGGGCCAAGACTAATCCCACCACTCTGTGCTGCAGCTTTGAGCGCCGCATGAGGAGGCGTTTTTCAAGTTTGGCCGTCTTGCACGTTATTAAAGTGTCTCTCTGTTTTTTTCCTTAACAATACCCGTTTGACGTGTTCATATTGGGTTCCAATCATGTCGCGGCATGTTGTCCAGTCGTTGGTTCCTTTTGATTTTGAATGCGACAGCTTCACTTGCGGTTGTCTGTACGACTGCCGGTCGCGTTGACACACGGGGCCAGTGGAAAAACACCCCAGAGCTGTGAAATGTGACATTCACTGCCATTTGTCAGGGCACAACTTCAAATTGGGAAACTGATTTTCAGTTTGTCGGGGCTCAACGCCGCTGCGCATTCACATGAATGGAGTCGGCACAAACAACAGAATCCAGTTCTGCCTCTAAACGGCTTCGCTTCTGTCATCTCCAACCTGAGGCGCCACTGTGATTTGGGGAGGGCGTCGGCTGCCGTCCCAGCATGCACTGGCTGAGAAGCGGCTTGCTCGCACTCGCAGTGAGAAACACATTCTCACCCTGTCACTGTGGGAGGAAGCTGCTAAACTCAGGGTCAGGGTGCCGCAGCGAACCTTTTCCTGTCCCACTCGCTCACTCAAAGGTTCAGCCACACACAGTAAATATAGTTAACACTTTACATCAAGCGGTGTGTTCTCATGTGACACCGTCTGTCTGTCTGTTACTCTAAACTGAAAGTCTTTATTTAGCAAGTATTTCCTGTATAACATCTATTCCTGATTTATTTGTTTGCTGCGCAAGTAAATTTGCTGTAGGGTGCGTCCATCTCTGTTCAGTGGAGCTTTGTTGAGTTTGTTTTGTAGTTCATAAGAAATAATCAGTCATCTTTATCACCTTCAAAACCCTCTACATGCTGGGCAGTGACTGCTGTGGAACAGGTATGGGAGCTTTGGCTGCTGGACCATCAGATATCATCCAGTCTCTTGTACCATCAGTGGCTGCATCTGTATGACTGAGATTAGAGAGATTAGTGTTGTTAAAGAGAACTGCTGCCTGCAGTTTCGGTTACGACATTTTCCAGGAATAACAGCGCAGCAGTGATGAAAATGTTTGCTGCATTTTTTTTTTTATGTTTGTTGATCTCTTGTCCTTTCGGTCTTGACCCAGAACTCATGACCACAGTGGAGGGCTGGAATGTAGACGGACCAGTCCATTCAGAGCGGGTGGGTGCAACTCCCCCACTAGAGGCAGGCTCTCCCCTCCAACCTGGGCAGCGCCAGCCACCTTTCTCCGATCACCCGGGACGAAAAGGCCTAGTTTCACTCAAAACTGATTTAATGCAGCTTCCGCCGGTGACATTTTACCGTCTGCATGACCATTGTGGGGTTTCACAGATGGAAATTCCAACCCGACGGAATGCCAACCTAGCCATAACTCACGCCTCAAGACAGGAATGTGTCCAACTTGCACGTTGCGTCGTTCTGTGCTTTTGCACAGAACTGATCCTGAAATGTTGGCTAACCGCAGGTAAATGCAGAAAACCCAAAACCCATCTTTGTGGTTAGGGTTAGACACATCATTCAACAGCGTGACTGAGGTGCATGTAACCTGTTAATGAGTTGGTGCCAAAACACACCGTGCTGCATGTGCCCCTTCACGAGTTTCCCAGTCCTGCCTGGCCCCAGGGTCAGTCCTGCCAAAAGCTAACAGGAATGAAGCATCTGGCTGCAGCAGCATCTCTCCTGAGCCATTAATAGCCCATATGTTTAGCTCTGCCACTGTAGGTTAGTATGGGAAGTGGAAGATGATGAAATATTAACACAACATGGTCACAGCACTGGTTTCTATATTAAGCCGTGACCTATGCGGCGTGACGAACACACCGTGCGCCTCTGCCTCCAACCCAAAAGCCAAGAACAAGAGTGCACAGCTGTTGCCTTTTCACACATTATAAGTAAAAATGGATCTTGGTGATGATGTTCAGATTTTACAATAACAAAGAAAAAACCTTCGTAAGGCAGCAACCTCACATTCTGAGTTTTTGCGGACCAACACAGCAAAGCTTAGCTGGAGGCTGTAAACAGAAGGCTAAGTATGCTATGTTGTTTTTGTTTTTGTTTTTGTTTTTTGGGGGGGGGGCGGTCATTAATTGTGCAAAGTAGCTGCACTATGGTCTACAATGACATGTATCCGTCTGATATTTATGTGTGCAGGCTTCAACTACAGGCCCTCTTTATCTCTGCCAGAGACAGAAGGTCAGTGTCTAGTTGTGTGAAACCCGTCACTCGGACACGATAGCGTCTCGTTTCCTCGTAACCAACACGTCTTCATTTAATTTCACCACTTTGGAAGCGACAATGAGTCATTTTGACGTGTCTGCAAAGTGAAACCTTTCACTTCTGTGATTTTTTTTTCTTCTTAAATTTCCCCCCCTCCAGACGAGGCTCGAACCCAAGTGTTGTGATTACCACTTGTTAACTTTGCACCTTTTCGGCAACACATAACGAGCTGTTGCTGTTTCTTGTAAGCCTTGCCTGTCGTCATCGTCGTTACTTCAAAGGGCCGTGTGAACTTTCGATTTGACATCTTTGGGCCTGTGGCGCCTGTGAGGCATGACGCATTTGGCTCATAGCAGCGTTCTGGCTCTTGCGTTGTGTGGACATTTGTGCCGGGGGAGACAACCGTTGCTCACGGCTAATAAATAGAAGCGATTCCTCCATTGTAAGGAGACTTCCGGGTATGAAGCGTCAAAAGACTTCGGTCAGTGGGTCGCCGTGCCTGGCTTATTGACTGAAGCTGATCCACTGCAGGTCATGAGAGCAGCTGCGCTCTTTTTCCCTGCGTACAATAGCCGGTGTGGGGCCTCTGAAGCCACACTTCCAAGAAACAAAAGGCAAAAGCCTCTCTGAGACACACTTATATTTATCTCACTTTGCCTGCAACCATCCGCTTCCACGCTCATGCACAGATGTGACATCAATATTTAGCCGTGGCCTTGACGTGAACCAACTCTACGGGCCTAATGGGTCGCTTCCTCTCATTCCCGCGCTGCCAAGCCCCCTTTGCCTGGATTTGATTGTCTTCCCACTGTGACACTATCTACTGTGACATCTCTCCACCCCTCCACCCTCCTTCGCTGTCATCCAGCTGTCGGTGGGAAGGAGGAAAAGGAGTCCTGGGAACTGAGTGCTCGCGCCCGCGGGGGGTTCTTCTTCTGCTTCCCCTGCGTTTCTCAAAAGCGGGCTGCTTGTGTGTGCGTGTCGGATGCCGCTTAAAACCCCGGCGGGGATCACCGGAGGTTAAAGGGGTTGGAGATTGGGATGAGCCACTTTCTTTTTTTTTTTTTGGCTTCCTGCCGCTTTCAGTCCACAGCGTTGAGCCGTCGGCTGAAACCTATTTGGTGCGAAGCCTCGGGAGTGACGTCACGCTGGAGTCGACCGTGCTCCAGTTGTCTTATGTTCCAGTTCCACGCCCAATGTAAACACCCTGCGTTAGCCAGAAGCACTTTAGCTAGATAGCCTTATCCGCTATAAGCTAGTCGACTGGTGTTATTAAGCCACTTAAGCCACGGTGACATTCGCTGAGGGCTCAATGTTACTAAATACTCTCAATATTTTGGCCTCATTTAGTGCAGAAATGAATCATTTGAGACACTTTTGAGTGGCAAATAAACGGCGGTTAGCTTTAGCTTAGCGTTTCTGCTGACATAGTCAACTGGGAAATAAACCTCCTGCTGTCCGCCTGCAGGGACAGTCCAAGTCCAAACGGGAGGCCTGTCAGTGGCATAACGCGGTTCTGCCAGCACACATTCCTCACAGTGCGAGTGAAGCATGATCAAACATGAACTAACTGCTGTGGCACCAAAACTCCACCCAAAGGACGCAGCCCGTCGGCACCCAGGACGGAGGTTCCGAGTCTGTGTGGGTCTGACTTGTGTCTTCATGTGTGAACTTTATAAGTGTGCGTGTCTACAGTATTTACTGGCCTGCGACTGTGAGCGTGTCTGGATTATCACACTTTGTTGTGCTTTCTCTCCACACTTGCACCTTGTCCCTACAGCGTGTCGGATTAAAAATGTGTTTTGGTTTCTGTCGTGACCTTCCGGTGAAGTCGCGTCCACTCGAGCGTCACCACTTCAAATCTTCACTTCACCGCGTGTGGAAATGGGGACAGTCCTTCACCCGCACAGGTCTCGGCTTTTCTGAAAACACAACAATTATGGTCACTCCATGGTGATGTAACTCACATTGCATTTCTCTCAGTCAGCACAGCGGCTTCCTGTGGAAAACAGCCCCTGAGTTTTTTTCACTTTTTTTCTCCCAGCCACCCTCTCTCTCTCTCTCTCTCTCTCTCTGTCTCTCTCTCTCTCTGTCTCTCTGTCTCTGTCTCTCTCTCTTAAAAACTAGAGAAAATGTTGTACTTTCCAAGAAAACAGGAGCCGTTCCGCTGGGCGCTGGCTGGAGTTTCAGCCCATCATGAAAAAAAAAAAACCTGCCGTCTCCGTCGCGCTCTGAAGCCTCTCGCGCTTCTCTTCCTGTCGGCCGACGGCTGCACTGGAAATGTTTAGAAGTGCATTGTATGCGAGGGTGGTGGGAAGAATAGGTGCTTTTTTAGTAATGATAACAAAGAAATTGTATTTGGGTTTTGGTTTTTTTTACGCCTCTTCCTCCGGGGAGCCTGCAGACCGTCTGGCCTGGCAGCTGCCGGGACAGAAGAGAAATTGTCGCCCATGTTCGCAATGGCTAATTATTCGCGACTCGAAATGTAAATACAGTGAGATCTCAATCAGTACAAATATTGCCAGCGGCAGCCCGATTGAAACAGGAACTCACCGGTCGAGACAGAAACGTCCTGTCTTTGTTGTAGTGATTTATGAGTGTATTAAAAAAAAAAAAAAAAAAAAAATCAGAGCACAAATCATGCTGTGTACTGCGTGTTTCCATCACTTTCCAACATTTATTTGCCCTCGTGAGATTGACTTGATTTATGCAACAGATCTGATTTATTTTTGGAAAGCAAAATTGGAGACTTTAAACAGCGGAAGCTAAGAGCGGGAGTCCAGAAAAAGAAGTGGATATTGCTGCAGAAGCAGCCGTCGCTCGCAAACTTGTGAGACAGTTCAGTAAATGTTGTTGTCATTGGAATTTTACAGTTAATCAGCTGAAAAACTCTTGTGTAAATGGATGCAGTGTCCTCTATCGTGTCCTGTGAAAGGAAGTTGCTTTCGTGCCTCCGACCTAGTGCCTTTACGCTAAGCTAACTGGCTAGTGGTTGCAGGGTCACACCCCTTGAGCTGCACACTTCCTTCTTTTTTAAGTCCTTGCAGGTAAATATCAGACCACACCTCATGTTCGCTCCAAACGTGGAAGCGTTCCATTTGCTAGTTAACATTTTATCTCCCTTTCCGCAAATACACAATTTTCTCTCTTTTTTTTAAAAAAACGCGAAACAAGCGCGCCACTTGTTCTCTTTGTGACCATCATGTTTGGTCTCTTTGTCCCGTCGAGTCATCGGTGTAGTTCAATGTTTTTTCAGGGAGTGACTGCGATGCTTGTTGTGCGCTGGGTGGGTGGGTGGAGGGGGCGATCTGGGGGGGGGGGAGAAGTGAAGGCGTCTTTGTTTACGCCACATAAGATAGCAGTGTTTGACTCGGCCTTTTCTCGCGGCGTGAAAAGGAAGTGTGTTCCGGCGGCTCTGGCGGCTCTGTGTTTTCTGTGAGAGGATCATTTACTGGCCACTCGTTTGATTGAGAACGATACACAGACGCGCATCACGGTGCAAAAGGCTCAATGAATCGGCGAGTGTCTCCGGACATCTCGTTTTAAAGTGCAACAGAACCCTCCCAGTTAGTCTGATTTGTACACGTTGGTCCCGCCCACCCCGTGCAACCGTTTCTCTTTGTTTCGTCCTCCTGTGTGTGTGTGTGTGTGTGTGTGTGTGTGTGTGTGTGTGTGTGTGTGTGTGTGTGTGTGTGTGTGTGTGTGTGTGTGTGTGTGTGTCAATGGAGGCAGACTGCAGCAGGCACACACACACACACTATCAGACGGACCGACAGACAAAGGCGTGTACACATGAAACAAAGGCAGAAGGAGAACTGGATGATTTCTTTATGGGGGGGTGGGGGCTCTGGACTGAAAAAATAAAATGAAAAAGTAGAGCAAAGAGCTGTAATTATAGAATTTAATTTGGGGGGAAAAAAAGGCTTCTGTCCATTATTGTTGCGCGGATGGTTTTATCTTTTTAACAAACTTTCTACTTTCTATGATTTATTATCCGTCCATGCACTGACCTGATGACTTTTTCAATTTTGTGACGATGACAGTAAAGCACATTGAATTGAATTGAATAGAATAGACATTCTATTCAATTCACTTCTATTATAGATGAGCGGCGCATCTGCAAATGTTTGCTTTCGAGCGACCACAACTGTACGATAGAAATAGTGGCGGCCCCGCCACTCAAAAGAAAAACCACCTGCGTCTCAGTGGACAAAGCGAAGTGGGCCGAGCATCAAAAAGCTGCGCATGGTTTTATTTTGACATGGCAGCGTGGTAACTGAGGGCAACTCAAAAATAGACGCGAATGATTTTGCTGTCAATGAAAAGCAGACACCTGAGAATAGGACCGAACCCACCTGCTGATATGCAGAAGAAATATATCATGTTGAATAACTTCAATAAAAAGAGGAGCTGTAATAAAAGAGAGAGTTCTGCAGCACTGAACAGAGCCTTTGTCACTCTTCCAGGATGCACTGATGATCACACGCCCGACGCGGTACCGCTGCCGGTCCACCTGTGACGCAGGTTGCATCGGCAGGTTGTTGCCTTTGAGCCCGTGTGTCTCTTCTGAGGAAGAGAAAAGCGGAAAAAACGCCCTGATGAGAAGAAACAGTGGGGGAAGCTGCTAAAAGCCATTGTCTAAATATGTTTAGAGACAGACGCGCCAGACAAAGAGGAAATTGGTCAGAGGGAGAGGGAAAAAAACCAAGGCGTGAGTAATGCTGATGCCAGTTGCCATAGTGATTGGGGTCAGTGAATGGTTGCCATGGAGCCCACTGCTTGAGGATGAGGGAAGGGGGACACTCTTTTTCGTGCGTGCGTGTCTAGTTACTGTTGGTGAAATTTAGGGGGAAGCGACCGATGATAAATGGGATTTCATCGGGATGAGGTGAGCTCCAACGACCTGAAAATAAATCAACGGTGAAGCGGCTCGTGCCTTTCGCCACACCAAGACCTGTGTCGTCACGTTCACTCCATTCATTCATTCATTCATTTTCCATACCCGCTGAGACCCGAGCTCAGGGTCCCGGGGGTCTGCTGGAGTCTCTCCCAGCTGTCCTAGGGCGAAGGCAGGGGGACCCCCTGGACCAGTGGCCAGGTCATCGCAGGGTCCACGTTCACTCCATGTTTGCGAAATGAACCCGGCCGTGCGATACGAACTGATAGCAGCTGGTGGATGAACCTCCCTGCCTGCGTCTCCACACGCCGAGTCCGACGTCTTGGTCCTCAGCGGCGTCGCGATGAACTGTGTCTAATAAGCCCACCAGGCCGCAGTGCGTGTGTGCAACACGGACAAGCATGGGCTGCTGTTGCTGCAGCTAAACGTGCTTGCTAATTTAGTTAAAACGCTCATTACGATGATGAGCAAACACTAAATAAATGTCCGAGAGTTGCATAGTTTGTCGGGTCTCTGCTTGTGGGACCGCCGCACGGGACACTGGATTTGCTTTCCTGCCTGATGTCCGTCCGTGAAAACAAAATGAGGTCAGCGCTCCTCACTCGCCGGGTCAGCTTAAAAAATGCCCACGCAGGACAAGAAAAAAGTCAGAACCCGGAAAGAGGAAGTCACGCTAGAATCTGGCGTCCTCCGGTGATGATGCAATAAACCCTCGCTGGCCTTTTTGTTTGCACCGGTTGTGAGTGTGGAATTATGTCTTTGCATCATTTATGGGTCAGTGTGGCTGCGATTAAGGAGCGCCGGAGAGCCAAGTTGAAGAGAAATTAGGATTGGGAGCGCCCGCGGCCCGATCGCATGAGAGGAGCTGCGGCTCGGTTCTTTGTCCTTTTTTAATTTAACTGCTGAAAGCAGGTTAATCCCATATCATTGTTTCCCAACCCTAGCCACATAATATCCTGCAGACACATATCACGTCGATTCCACCGAGTGCTCTTTTTATATTATTATTTTTTCTGCTTGCACGTGAACGTTTTAGCCACTGGGCTCTGGGCCTCGTCAGAGGGCTCGTTGCTCCCTCCGTCCCTCCTCCACCGTCCCTCCGCCGCCGTCCCTCCTCCACCGTCCCTCCACCGCCGTCCCTCCACCGCCGTCCCCCCGCCACCGTCCCTCCTCCACCGTCCCTCCACCGCCGTCCCTCCACCGCCGTCCCCCCGCCACCGTCCCTCCTCCACCGTCCCTCCGCCGCCGTCCCTCCTCCACCGTCCCTCCACCGCCGTCCCTCCACCTCCGTCCCTCCTCCGTCCCTCCACCTCCGTCCCTCCGCCGCCGTCCCTCCACCGCCGTCCCTCCACCTCCGTCCCTCCACCTCCGTCCCTCCACCGCCGTCCCCCCGCCACCGTCCCTCCGCCGCCGTCCCTCCACCGCCGTCCCTCCTCCACCGTCCCTCCACCGCCGTCCCTCCACCGCCGTCCCCCCGCCACCGTCCCTCCACCTCCGTCCCTCCTCCGTCCCTCCACCTCCGTCCCTCCACCTCCGTCCCTCCACCACCGTCCCTCCACTGCTCCTCCGAGTGATGCTGATGTGGACGCGATGCAGCGTGACACATGGACTCTGGAAGGCAGTGGGGGGGGTCGGTGGTGGTGGTGGTGGTGGTGGGTGAGGGGGGGGGGATCCTGGCCTGGAATTGTGTTGGTGTGTGCTTGTGTGCACGCTAGTCTCTCGTGAGGAGGATTGCCACGCAAAGCCTCACGCTCGAGTAGACACACTCACTCACACTCACACACACACACACACACACACACACACACACACACACACTCATACACACACACACACACACGCACACACACATACGTACGTACACACACACACGCGCTCGCGGGCGGGAACAGACTCGGCACGCCGACGTGGGCGGCTGCGTCGCGGCTGACGGGAGTGCACGTGGTGCCTGCGCACGTGAGCTTAGCCCCCATTCCCCCGACCCACTGGTGATGTCAGACCGCGTACAGTGCGCTACACTGGCAGCGGCGAGCCCCTCCCCCGCCCCGCCCCGAGCCCGGCCTGCATCATCATCACCACCACCGTCGCCAGTGGATCACACACACACACACACACATTAAAACACACACACACACACACACACACAAAAGAAGAGTAATTAGGCACACATTTCATAGCGCACATCTTCGTCACAGCTGCCGTCGCTCCATACGACCGCCGTGTCCTGCTGCATTAAGCTACGCTAATCCCCTCACGGCCGTGATGCTGTATGTTAGAGGCTGTATGTTAAGAGGACAAATAAGGACAAACGCTCACAGATCAAACTTAGATGCTCATCCGATCAACACATTTTCCTCTGTACGTTTTTAATTGGACTCTTTTTGGAACCATGTGAAGGTCCCACATTGTGCAAAATATTCGGTCGTCTTACAGAAATCTTTTCTCCATTAGGCACACAGTTCTAAAAGTCTTTTGTGATGTCACAGAGGGCACTGGCACCTCCTCCAGATTGTTCCAGCTCTCTGCAACCACCTTGTTTTTATCCGAAAATGCCCAACAAATCATCATTTTCCTCAGCAGGACTTTAGGATAGAAGCATTCAAAAATATCAGAAAATTGATACAGAACCTTTAACTTTGTATACTTTAACTCTTTTGTGTGATTCTAAATTATGTTTGGCACACACACATGGGCGTGCGCGCACACACACACGCACACATGCACACACAAACAGGACAAACGCACAAAGCGCCCCCACCTGAAATCAAGCTGCAGCACAATTTGCTCCAGACCGCTGCGGCCGATCAATATTTTCTCAGCCCTGGTTCATTGGCCGTGTGTTGCTGCCTCAGCTCTGCTAACGAGCCTGTACGTGGTCGTTGAGTCTCGTGGCAGCGGCCTTGTGTTTTGCTGTGGACACGTCAGCGAAGAGAGAGAGAGAGCACAAAGGGCAGGCCGAGTTTTAATGGAACGGTCCCTCGTGGCCGACAGCGGCCGGCGACTCTGACTGAGAGTGGCCCAGTGCCCTGACGGCTTCATGTCAGGTGGGCACTCAGCTCTGTGTGTGTGTGTGTGGCTGCTGCGTCTGAGCTGAAACAAAAGGCTCCATATTATGATGCAAAATGAACAAAATGTCAAAATCAGTCAGTGAACTACGACCGGTGCTAGAACACAGAAATGTGGAAATCAGCCATTTGTGATGTCATAAAGGGCAAGAAGACCTGGTAGTTTCCACGCTCCAAGCTGGGCTCTGGTTTCTCTGGGTTTTTTTTTTTTGAGGTCCAAAAAAACCCCCACTTTTCTCAGACAGCTAAGACCTTGTGTTTTTGCAGTAGGCTGTAAGGTGGCTGTTCTTTGGAGTTCTATGGAGTTGATCCTGTTTCTCTGGTTTCTGAGACGTGAACCAGTGATCTGAAATGGGAGGTGCAAAGTTGAGAGGAACGTCTTCAGGCGCAGGCGCTGAAACAGTAACTCTGGGAGGGTTTGTCGCCGGAACAGGTGCACGAGCTGCACTGACCCACATCTTCACCTGCCGCTCCTCCCTGCAGAGCTGCTCATACATTTGACTAAACAAACAACACGTTTCCACAACCTTCCTGCAGTTCCACAGTGCGAGGGCTGAGGCCGAGGGCGGGGTCGCCACTATGTGATGACATCATCACCTCTTTGAGTTTATGAGATATTGTGCCGCTGATGCCGCAGCCGGCGCGTCCAGACTGTCGCACCCAGTCTGGCCGTGATGTAACGCCCAGGTGACATTCTGGTTGTGTTCTCTTTTCTTTTCTTTCTTTTTTTTGAAATGATGAAGCGGGTGTGGTCAGGCTACCGGGAGGAAATGCTAATTCACAAACCTCAGAGCCAGCTGAGTGCTTGTGTCTAATGGAAGGAGCCTCCAGGGGAAGGAGGGTTTAGGCTACACACACACACACACACACACACACACACACACACACACACACACACACAGCACTGGACTGTGTCTGCTGCTGACACACTTCTGGTTTTCGTGTGTGACACTCTCCCGTGTTACCGTTGGCCCCTCCTCCGCCTTATTGTAGCTTAAGTAGCAGTCCATGTTTCTGCATGATGTCACTTATTGATTTTACACCACTAATCTCCCAGAGTGATGCCTCTGTCGATGCCGTCGCTCAGGATTAATGATAACGCGTGTGAGGCTGCGGCGCTGGGTGAGCGATTGCAGCAGTAATGTCCAGTGGAGGTCGGCTGGTTTTCAAGTACACACCACCCTCACTGTTCAGCCGCCGCATGTTGACTCTTCCTCATCGCTCTTCTCACTTATTCAAGATTCAAGAACGTTTTTTCAGGCATCAGTGTCAATAGTCCACTGTATTAAGCGACGTTGCGACTAAGACAAGTGACGGGAGGAGATTTCAGCTCAGCTCCAGGTTTCCTTTCTCCAAAACAAACAAACGAAAGAAACAGGCAATCTCACTCTGTGCTTTCTCTCTCTCTCTCTCTCTCTCTCTCTCTCTCTCTCTCTCTCTCTCTCTCTCTCTCTCTTTCTCTCTCTCCCTCTCTCTCTCTCTCTCCAGGGCCGGCATCGACGAAGTGGAGACAGATGTGGTGGAGATCGAGGCAAAGCTGGACAAGGTACGAACGTTACCATTTCTGCCTTTTGTTTGTATGTGTATATACAAACGTGTGTGTGTGTGTGTGTGTGTGTGTGTGTGTGTGTGTGAGTGTGTATATAAATGTATATACATACAACTCCAAAGAAATGACACAAGATCATCTCAAACCATTTTTAACCACTCGAGCCGCCTTTTCAGAAACTGCTGAAACACACAGTTGTGGAAATCAGCCCTTTGTGATGTCACAAATGGCATTTTTTTCTGAAGATACAGCTCAGCATCATCTTTTAGCAGGAAGACTGAAACTAAAGATTCTCGCAGGGCTAATTGTGCTGTTACCCAGAATCTGCAGGCTTTCCTGTGACCAGTCGCCGTGTCAGCTTGCTGCTCATAACGGGTCCCTTAAATTCAACGTCTGTGTAAAAGAGGTGATGGTGATCTGTGTTCCAGGGAGTCTGTCAGCAGAGCCGACGCCTCCATAGACAAACTGGCCGTGACTGCAACTTTCCCCTCCCCATCTCTCATCCATGTGGTCACTGGTGTTTAAGAACAGACCCGTCATTCCTAGCAAGCATACAGCATATATATATATATATATATATATATGAAAAAATGAGAATCTTTTAGAACTCGGTGCTATTTTTGAAAACTCTCGACACTTTCTTGTTGTTCCACTCCGTTTCCGCGCCGTCGATGAAGGTCAACGGCGTCTGATCCCCGGTTCTGGAGCAGCGTGTCTGCACCGTGTCGGTGCCCCGCCTCACCACAGCGCCCTCCTTCAACTGCTCACATGTGAAAACATGCACATGCACACTCATGCGTGCATCATTACTACCCCCCCCCCCCCTCCCCAGTCCGCTAACAGGTCAGCACCCTCCGGTGAACTCTGAACGATGACCAGTGTGTGTGTGTGTGTGTGTGTGTGTGTGTGTGTGTGTGTGTGTGTGTGTGATGGTGATTGGCTCCGTTCAGCAGGGGTCCTCACAGCCCCTTTGTTGGCGTGCTGTGAAGCTGCCTGATGACCCTCTGATGGCAGCTCAGGCTGTCAGACAGAAGTTGACTCCTCTGTCGCCAATGAAGACTCCCGCTAGGTTCCCACAGATTATCGTCTCTTTAATCCCTGCTGTAAATCTCATTTTTACCACTGTGTCATCTCCAAAATTGGTCAAAAGTGTCCCGTTCATCAACTTTATTGATCAGCAGCAGAGCTCCGTCGTGTGGCACCAGACGCAGCGTGTCAACCAGCCGACACCCCCTCCTCCAGCGGGACCCCTTGTGGTTCTTCCAACCCATTTGTCAACCAATCCTGGCACATATACAGTGCTGCTAATGGCCTCGTTGGAAAGCCCTGAGGGCTTATCAGCCAATTTGTTGACTGAAATGTTGTCAGAGGAGCGGCAGCAGCAGCAGCCGCAGCCGCAGACCGGCCTCTACCGTGGATGGATTACACTGCCAGTCGTGTGCACGTGACTGTAATCGTGCCCATAGGATACGGATGCAGTGCATGTATAGCAAGCTGGCAGACTGGGCCTGGCCTGGGTCGCTGTCGCATCGTGTGCAACTCAGGCTCCTCAAAAGTAAAAACACGACCGGCTGCATTTACATGGACCTCAAGCGTTGCGTCTTGTTTGAGTTTTGATTTTGTATTTTTCCTCCATGTAACCGTCACACACACACACACACACACCTCCACATGCGTCTCAGATGATGAGCCGCGCTCCTGCGTCTTTGCGACCTGGAAAACGATGAAAGGAAAACGCAGCACTGTGACGTTCACAGTCGAGGCCTAACCCTGCGCCGGCGATGAGTGACATAATAAACACCCTGAATACCATTGAAGGGCTCATAATCAGGCCACTAAAGCCGGTGTGAACGCATGTAGCCACCCAGAAAACTATTTCAAGCTGCCAAAAACTCTGGGAGCTCCTGCAGAAAACCAGATAATTAAGGGTTTATACCAGAATTCTCTCTCCTGCGTGCATTCCTACACCCCACCCTCTCTCTCTCTCGAACACACACACACACACACACACACTGAACACATGTAAAGTACCTCAGCACACTGCCAGCTCTGTAAATGCAGTGGTAATGACGTGGTGTCGTCCTGTAGCTCACCGTATAAACCGAAGAAAATGGGAAAATGTCCGTCAGCCGGTGCCAGCGGTGGACTGTGAACTCCCTGCAGCTGCTGAGATACGCTGCATGTTGGCCATCAGGTCTGTCCGCGCTGCAGCGGCTCCCAGGCAACTTCGGAATCGCAGCAGCCGTCCCGAGTGACTTTCAGTCAGGCCGGCGACATTCCTGGAGGACGCCGCCGCCGCTCTGCCCTGGCCTTGTTTTATCATCCTGGTCCAGACTCAAAAATTCTCCATGTGCAGAAGCTTGCAATTAGTTTAATCCTGGGATTTTTTTTATTTTATTTTTTTTAATTCCCCCAATTGACAAACAGATTTGCAGTGGAAATTTGATACGATATCTCCAGAGTGGCCACAAACAAATAAAATCCGTTGACTCTCTCCACAATGCTGCCAACTTCGGCCAGATTTATCGTTTTTATTGAGACAGTTGGGCGGCAACAAACTCTGAATGTTCCCTTCCAGATGACTTGTGTCTTTGTGGTTCATTTGTTCATCTTGTCCTGTCGTTCAATGAGTGGATTTTGGGTAAAAAAAAAAAAAAAAAAGAACAAAGAAAAAACAGTCTTGTCTTCCAAAATGCAAGAAAACCCAGTCAATAAAATATGTCGAGTTATTTTGCCGGTTTCTTTTGTCTTGAAAAAAAATCCTGCTGGACTCCTGCAAAGAAAGTCGCCCCCCCAGGACACTGTTTTCTCATCAAAAACATGTGCGCCACAGTTTATTTTGCTTTTTGCACCGGTATCACATGTAAGCGTTGCAAATCTTGATTGTTCCGCTCAGAAGCTGATGCATGGCTGTCAGCTGGTTGCGTAAAAAAAGGAGGGAACACAGAGAGAGATTTTAAGGCCCCCGTCGTCGGTGCACTTATTTATTTTGCTCCTTTCTAAAATAAGAGCTCGATGCTAAATACGTCCTCACTCAACACTGACTGTGCACACGTCAGCTTGAATAACACCGACCCCGTCCCAGATACGGACTTGGGGATTATTCTAAAAAGTTTAGCATCCTTTCAGATTGCGCTTGTGACTAACAATCCTTTCAAGCTTTTATTTTTTACGACTCTATTAATATCTCGCCGCCACGTCGTGCGGTACACGGCACTCTTTAAATAGACGCCGTATTTGTGTCGTGATATTCAAAGTCATCATTTTTGTTTCTTTCCCCCTTGTCGTCCCCCCCCCCTGCTCCCCCAGCTGGTGAAGCTGTGCAGCGGGATGATCGAGGCCGGACGGGCCTACGTCAGCGCCAACAAGCTCTTCGTCAACGGCATCAAGGACCTGTCCCAGCAGTGCAAGAAGGAGGAGGTGATTTCGGTGAGTGCCGTCCCCCAGACGCCAACTGCGGAGCATTTCAGCTTCCTGGCCGAGCAGTCGCGCATCTGTGGACATTCCTGCCGTTCCCCATATGAATGATGTTGGCGGATGACACCCAGTCATCCAGCTGCGTTAAGCGTGACAGGCGTGACCGCATGCAGAAAGGAAGCGGACGGCGCCGGAATCAGTTTTACAGGGTCCCCCCCCCGAGGACCAACGATTAGAGCAGATTTCCTGTCGGCACAGGTGGCGCCCTGGTCGCAGGTCACGACCCGGGTATCACATGGCGGTCGCACACCTGACGACGAGGAAGCGCCAGCAGACGGGGAGACAGTTGCAAAGAACGTTTTTCACTTTATTGAGACAAATGCTGAAGATTTCACTGCTGTTTCGCGTGGTCCAATCTGATTTTTGCAGGAAATGATTATTGAGGATAAGCAGTCAGCAGTTCTGGCTTGTGTTGTGCTTTGCGCCGGAAAACAGAAAGAGAGAAGAAGAATGTTGCCCTCTTAAAGTCTGCGTTGAGTTTGAACGAGAGCGACGCCCGCCCGCTCGCTGTCTGCTGAAAGGCTCCTCCTCAGCGGCTGCTCAGGGACAATAAATCACACCGGAGCAGTGAAGTGATCGTGTCGACGCCACACAATCGAGCAGTTTTTGTAAAGACAACAAGAGTTTGGACAAATGCTCTCCCCAAATTGCTGTTGATGTGTGTTTGGCTCGAACCAGAGAGGAGAGCACGGTGCAATTAATTTAATCAAGAGCACGTTTCTCCACCGAGCTGCTTCAAAAAACACTGCTCTCTTCAAATCCGTGAAAAGCCAGCGATCTGACTTATTTACATTTTCCCTCTGCTTCTTCCCTCTTTGTGTGACCTTCATAAACTGCAGGAATGCCTTGGAAAGTGCGGCGAGAGCCTCCAGGAGATCGTCAACTACCACATGGTGAGAAGCACGTCGGCTCATACAGGCCAGAGGTGGAAGGTTGTTCCGACACACCCAGGCTGCTCTTGGCACGTTAACGCCTCACACACATACACAGCCTCCTGGGCCCCCGGATTGGGCAACACACTCTCTCACAGAACACACACACACACACACACACACACACACACACAGCACGATTTATCTGTGACCTCACTCGGTAACGGTGAATCTGTCCTCACTGGCCAGTCCAGAGGCGTGTGTCTGATTCAAACCACATGCCTGGCCAGATGTGTTAGAGGAGCTGCGTGCACACACACACCCACACAAACACACACACACACAAGCACACGCAATCAAAAACACACACAAACCACGTTTACTCCTGTGGCTCTGTGTGTGACTAATGCTGATGAACACTTTAGTTCTGTGTATCACTACAGGCCACCTTAGGACACATGACTGTGGCAACGTCTTTCGGTGTTGTAGTCACGACAAGGAAACATTCTCAGGGGACTTTGGGTTATTTGCCAGGGATTTTTTTTTTTTTTTTTTTTTTTTTTTTTTAAACGTTGACGTATTGAAGAGAAAGAAACTGTAGCTGAAAAAAGGAAGCAAAGCCAGAAGAATCCAAAGCAAGATACAGGAAGCCACAGCAGGCCTAGCTGTCGCTACAGAGATTAGCACGGATGCTGCAGTGGTGGCTGTTTTTTTTTCACTTTTTTTTAGTTTTGAATTGACAGAGTATCTGTGAATTTAGAACCATAAAGAGCTCTGAAAGTTCTTCTCATTGTTTCTCTCTGCTACACTGCTATCATAGCTGCTAGCCACAGGGGGACGTGAAGGCTAATATCGCTCCTCTCACTAATGGCTAGCCTTGAACTGTAGCGACCTGGCTACGCTAGCAGTAGCAGATCTGATTGCTCTTCTTCAGTGTGTTCTTGCGTCTTTTTTTCGCCTGCTCTTTAAAAACACTTCATATGAACCCCTCACCAAATGGATATGGGAATTAAATCCACAGAATTTGGGACAGGTTCCATCTGGCCTGTATAGTTAATCAAGCCCCTAATAACAGCCTTCATCTTTCCATGAAGTGCCTTTTAGCAGGGAAACTATGGTTATAGTGATGACAGGCCTTCATCCTTTTATCACAATCACATATGAAGTCATCTCAGAATTCTTTCCAACTTAGCGTGATTGAAATGTTCCTTCTGAGTCTGAGGTCATGACTGCAGGGCCCAGTTTACGCAGGATTTAAAAAAAGAGAATCAATAAAAATCAGCGATTGTGGGGTCGAATCACAGACATGACATCACTCTGGCCCAGACAGATCCGCTGATGGATCCCCCTGTTTTCCTCATCTCGCTTTATCCTCCTCCTTTTATCATCTTTCATACCTCAAAATGCTAAGACTTGACCCGCTGCAGCGACAAATAATCTGCCCTGATCTCTTTGCTGTGTATGTATATATATTTTTATTCCTGCCCTTTAAGGCCCTATTTCAGCGAGAAAAGGTCAAGCCTGTTCAAATCCCCATTTCAAATCAAATTAAATCACGGTGTACTCGACCGGACCCATCATCTGCATCAATCCACTCTAATCTTGCCCCCCGCCCCCCCTCTTGTCTTTGACTTTCCTTCCATTAAACGCACTTGTTTGTGCAGACGTTTGATTTAAAAAAAAAAAAAAAAAAACATTTTTTTTCTTTGCATTTTAACACGAGAGCCACTGTTGATCAGTCGTTCCAGACGTAGAGCTCCAGTCCTTGCTAATAGACTTCTTTCTCCCCATCCATCGTCTCACTCTTCCTCGCTGTCGCTCAGTGCTAACCGCAACCAGCCGACCGCTCCCCTACAGCGTCCGCAAATTGCACATGACATCTTGTCCGGTGGACGGGAGGGAAAAAACATGACGCCGGCTTCAGTTTTAGCCCCCTTATTATTATTTTTTTATCGGTTTGTTTGGAATGTTTCACTGTAACACGTTTCACCCTCGCACTTCAGCCGCCAGGTGTGAAAGTGATCTCGGACACTCAAAACTACATGCTGCTTTTCATGTGCATTTCATCAAAGCCGCACGGCTGACATACAGCGGGGTGAAAAAGGTTGTTTGACGTCACGCCTGTGCTGCCTTTTCCCATAATCTGTGCGGTCAGTGTGACGATGATCTCCAACACCGCGAGTGGTGCCGTCACGTCACCACCGCTTCATATAGACCAACACGCACACAAACTATAAGCCTGTAATCCTCTCGATGTATATCTTTAGAAAATGGAGATTTCTTGGGGAAAACAATGAAAAATACCGGGGGGTTGGGGGGGCATGAAATATCCACAGATTGCTAACAGTGATTGTTTTGTATGTTGTTTTGAGTATGTGGCTGCATGAAACAAGGTCACTAAACTATCTTCATGTGTGTGTGTGTGTGTGTGTGTGTTTGCGTATTTTCTTTATTATAATATTTCTTTATCACGTGGTCGAATCAGCAATAGATTTAGCAAGACGCTCCCAAGACAAATGAAGATCGTTCAAACAGCTGCTGTTCGGAATTCTGAGATGAGAAGTCGGAGATGAGGACGAGTCACAACAGAAACCTCGCAGTTAAACGGAGGAGAAATCGGGCCTTCGTTTAGACACAGTAAAAGGGCGGAAGGAGGTGGGGGGGGGGGGGGGGGTCTGTTGAGGCAGCAACTGCACATGTGTGCATGTCCACATCTCCGCCTCTGCCCGTGGCAGCGGCTCCCAGTCAGTGTTGAAGACGAAGCCGGTGTCGCCATCTGCTGGCCAGATGGAGGATGTGCTCTGCGTTTCCTCCCGCCCGGTTGATCTAATCTTGAAATGTTTGTGCGCCTCTCCTGTGCACAGATTCTGTTCGACCAGGCTCAGAGGTCCATCAAGCAGCAGCTGCACACTTTCATTAAAGAGTAAGTCGATCCGCAGTCTAAAAGGCTCTGAGAGTTATTGGCAGGAAATGGAATATACATATATATATATTAAAAATCAACAACATCTGAGTCAAACCACCAAGGAATAAATGTTTTATTTGCTTAAAAAAAAACAAAAAAACAAACACATTATTTATATAATTAATAAAGAGCGCACCTGTTTTTAATTAGGCAACAGGGAGGGAAAAAAAAGTGGGAGAAAGATTCGAGATCGAGTGGGACATAGTTTGAAATGCACATAGTTAGAATGGAACTTAAAAACACTGGAAGTCCGGAAAGGATGACACTTTAATAAAAAATCTTCACACTACCAAATCAATCAACAGTTGATTGGTTGGTAGATGCAGCAGTTCAGTGCTCTCCTCTCATCAATTTATGATTTATAGTGTAAATCTCACAGGCTGGCTCTTAAAGTAATGTATGTTTAAATTCATAAAGAGTGCCTGAAAACCAGCAAAGTAAGGACATTTTGGCTTAAAAAAAATAAAATAAAATAAAAAAAATAGAAGCAGAACAGAAATTTTAACATCACCACTTTCACTCTGAGAAACCAGAACAGTCTGCTTAGAATTATGGATCAAATGATCAAAGTCTGCTGCTGTTCTGCCTCTTGCCTTGTGCAGAGATGTCCGTAAGTTCAAGGACACAAAGAAGCAGTTTGACCGCGTGCGTGAGGACATGGAGCTGGCCCAGGTGAAGAACGCCCAGGCGCCCAGGAACAAGGTCCACGAGGCTGAAGAGGCCGCGCAGGCGCTGATCCTCAGCCGCAAAGCCTTCAGACACCTGGCCCTGGACTACGTGCTGCAGGTGAGCAAGACAGACGGTTTATTATTTATTTTTTTTATTATTTACCAGTGTCATCCAGTAGATGGCGCAGACATATAACAGCCACCGCGGTCAGACAAACACCTCAACTAGACGGTGCTTTAAAATAGGAATTAAATGACGCAAAAGCATCCTGTCAATGTTCAATATATAGTTTTAGATCAACCTCTCTCTCCCTCTCTCTCACTCTCTTTCTCTCTCTCCCTCTCTCTCTTTTCCTCCCAGATCAACGTGCTTCAGGCCAAGAAGAAGTTTGAAATCCTGGACGCGGTGAGTTGACCCAGATAAATCCTCCACGTATGACATTCTGACTGGGTTTGTGTGCTGCTTGCAGATGAGCCGCAGTTAAGTGTGTGTGTGTGTGTGTGTGTGTGTGTGTGTGTGTGTGTGTGTGTGTGTGTGTGTGTGTGTGTGTGTGTGTGTGTGTGTGTGTGTGTCCTTGTGTCTCCGGCAGATGCTGTCCTTCATGCGTGCGCAGTACACGCTGTTCCAGCAGGGCTACAACATCCTGGACGAGATCGACCCCTACATGAAGAGGCTGGCGGCACAAGTGAGTGGAGCAGTGCTGTGGTTTTCATAGCAGATTCTCAACACACAAGGTCACATTCACTCCGTGGCTGTCCGTTGCACTGCTGAGGCATCTGGCCTGTGGTCTCTCTTCTGCTATATCTGCTACACATCTTTTTTCTTTTTCTTTTTTTTTTGAAAGAGACCGTGACTGTGACCTTCAAATTAAGAGTCTGGTAATTGGTTCGCATTGTCTGTGATGTGGCACCTTTACAGTAATAATGATTCTACAACTCTATCTATATCACATTATTTAACAAGTGCATTTATATTGTGCTGCGAGTGCTTAGTTGACTTTTGCCACAAGGGGACGCAGCCAATGTCACTGGTTATGTTTCGGTGCATCTGTTTTAAGAGGAAGCCAAAACCCAGGAGGCCGTAAACAGCGGGCAAAATAATTGCTTGTAGCACAAACGGGGGGGGGGGGGGGGGGAGCAGCAGTGTTGGGAGTTTTCTAACTTTAATCGCTAACTTTCAGCCTCCCCAGCCTCATTAACTGTCCCGTCCCTGTTGCTTTGCCCGGTGCAGCTGGACCAGCTGGTCATCGACTCGGCCATGGAGAAGAGGGAGCTGGAGCACAAACACGCCCTCATCCAGCAGAGGGTGAGAGAGCGCCGCCCGCACCTGCTCCCGCAGATTGACTCTTTCCTGCGTCCCAGTTGCCAGAATCACTCCCGTGCAGCTCTGTCACAAAGAAAACTATCTGAGAAGAAAAGCAAAATGCAGCGGTGTAGTGTGGAACTAGCGGGGGACAGTGACTGGACGTGTGGAGATTGCAGTATGATCACATTCATGATGACCGAGATCTATTCTGACATCTATTCCAAGCTTACTCGTGTTTTTCTCTTTGGCCTTTGTCCCATCCCATGTTTTTAACACTAAGGTTAACATTAGGCGTCAATCACAATGGGCAGGTAAATAAAGTCACTCATCCCTTATTGAAATCTTGAAAGCAATTAAGCCTTTCCCTTGAATCACATGTTCTTATTTATGACGAGCTCTTACTCCTTTTGTCTGTAATCCACTGCGGCATTTAAATAACCATTCTCTGATCTCAGAACCAGTTTGGCCAGTGTGCACCAGATCTCGCATGGAGAGCATTAAAAAGGCCTTGGCATATTTTTGACACGTCTGACGTGTTCCTTCTTTGGAGGTCAGCAGGCTGTGTAAAGGCAATCCATGTAAATCCCCGCTCCGCTCCGCTCGCCAGTCACGCTCATGAGCAGACGCACAGAATTCACCCATCTGTTCCTGGAGCGGGAGCCAAACTCACGGGTGTCTTTCAGGCCGACTTTGGCCCTGGCGCCAAAATGGGAGGCCAAGCGGCGGCATCCTGCCAGGCGCAGTGAGCGGCTCTGTGCCTGCTGACCCGATGGCCTCCCAGCAAGCCTCTCTTCTTTGTGTAACAGCCCGGTTCGCATTGATTTGGTAGAACTTGCCCTACCGGATCTGTTCCAGCTAAAATGTAAATGGGGTCAGTCTGAGAGAATGTTGTTGCAACTCCAGAATGTTTTTATGAAATTGAAATCACCCGAAACGAGAACAAAAAAAATTGTTTGGCTTTTGCTGCATATTTTTGTCAATACAAATTTGAAAAAAAAAAAAAAAAAAGTGCATTCAAAAGTTAGAGATGCAGAAACGTTCATGACCAGCATCCAAATTACATTTTGTTCCAGGAAATATTCCATACATACTTGAATACAGTGTCATTTACTTGTTTTTCTTTGTTTGTGCATTAAAAACCCGCCTTGGTTATTGTGTGATAACGTACTTTTTTCTCTCTCTTTGTGTCTCCCTTACACGTCCACGTTCCAACCCCAGACTCTGATGCAGGTGAGTTTTTCCTTTTTTATCCTCCGCTTTAACAATGTCTGTTCCTGACTTAGAAAAAAAAATCACTTCTTCAAAAATCGTCCTTATTAATTTTAGATATCTCGACGCTATTCAAGGTTCAGCCCCTGAAATAACTGCTGCGCTCTCACCCGTCAGAGCGAAAATATCCACAAGCACGGCGCTATTCAGGTCGTCGCTCGCATCGCTTTATTAGGCCTGGGTCTCTGCGATGCCAACGTATCGCACAACATATTCCTACAAATGATCTTTACATTCTTAACCTGTGACAGACAGTGAGTTGGCTCGCAGTGCGTTTCAATGTGCACGTACGCTGCTGCTTTCAAAAGTCCTGCCTCCACCTGCAGCACGCTGACTGATTTATGAGCGTTTGTGGTAAAGAGTGTGTGTGCGCGCGTGTGTGTGCGTGTGTGTGTGTGTGGGTTTGCAGTGATTCCTTCAATAGTCAAAGCGTCAAAGGAACGCGTACAATGTTGTTTTCCTGGGAACCTTACATAATGGAGCGCACAGTAACTGATGCTCAGCGTCTTTCCTTCTTAACGTATTTGCATAAACGCCCAAAACGTATCAAGTAACAGTTGCACCGCTGACTCTGACAAGTTTTGCTCCTTGATTGTTGATTTCCTGGTCATGTCTGGCTGTTTGTGCTTTCTGCAAGCCCTTTGAAGTACCAGTCGTCTGGGCCCACTCTTGTAACTCTGTGTGTCCGATGGTGAAATATTTAAAACAACCCCACAATGCCCCAGATGTTTTTGATTTATTGAATCCTCCCGGCTTGTGTTTTCAGAATAGCAGACTAGGAGCAGCAGTGATCTTTTGATCTGTTGAAGTGAGCAGGCGGGGTTCGATCTGATCACGGCCCGCTCGGCTCTCTGATCATGTCCTCTGTTTGAGCGTCTCCACTCGCAATCACAGCACCGGAGAAATTATTAATGTCACCAGAGACTGGACAGAGATCAGAGTGCATTTGATGCCAGCCGCAGACCTCCTGGCCCACGGTGCACCGCCGGCTCCGGCCAGCCAAGCCGGTTGACAAACCCATGTCGGCCGACTGCGAAGGCCTAAACATTGATTTTGAGACACACATTTTATAATCCATCTGTATATTTTGGGTCTTTGCAAATACATTTCTTTTGACAGAATACATTCTCTTTGCACAGAATTGTCAATTCAAAATCGTGGGGAAAAAAACAAAAAACTTTTCTTTCTTTTTTTAACAATCTATTTATTGAATTTTTCAATGTAAATAAACGTACAATACAAGATCAGTTGAACACAGGACAAAGCCGAACCTCAGACTTCTTCCAGTCAGATGATAAGATAAGTTTATTTGTTTCTATTTAAATCTGACAAAAACAAAACAGAAGAATCATATCATGCCCATTATATGTTTTAATGTAAAAAAAAAACCATCACAATCCACCGCAGTTTAATTGCAGGACAAATCTTTTTTGATTGGCTTTTTAACTGAGAATAGCTCAAAAGGTGCCAATTGATGCCCATTTCCAGAGTATTATTTACCATCCTGGATCCCAGGGGAGCATGTTCCAGCATGTTTAGCCCTCTGTTTACCGCCTTACTGAAAAAAAAATACTTTGTTTGACACCATGTTAAGAAGAGGTCCAAAACAAGGCAGAATGAACACCTTGCTGTGGGTGTTTTCGCCAGTCTGACAGAGACACTGGCGATGTATCAGTGTGCTGCCACACAGAATTCCAGAAGACATGTTCCAGAAAGTGGAGCAGGCAAAGCAAAAGCAAAAAAAAAAAAAAAATGACATGGAATTTTCTTCCATGGTCGACTTCACTGTCAGAAGTCCTTTTCATTGTTAGAAAGCTGAGTTAAATGGAATTTTGCATAATGTGGGCCCTTGAAGGCAGGCAGCATTCAAAGATTTAATAGCGTCAATGCTTTGCCAGTTTCCTCTTCTGTATTTTTACCGCCTGCCGCTCCCTGTCCCGCTATCCGGCTGGCTCTTTTTGCAGTATGCAAATGTGCTGGTGTTAAAAGCGGAGCTGCGAGACAGCAGGGCTTGTAAATTATGAATGTTATCATCCTTTATTAATAGGCCATCAAGTAAGTGCAGAGTGGAATAAGAACACTCCAGCGAGAAGGCAGCCGAGGCTAAACTGAATGGAACCTGCACAACTCAAACCAGGAGGTTCTGGACCAAACAAACCCTGTTTATTGTTGGAAGTTGGCCACCAGAATGAATTCATCACATCTGGAGACGGTCATAATCGGGCTCCTTTAAGTTTTATTTGTTATTGGGCCTTCTTCCCATGCACACAGTTTGACAGCGCCCATTCTCACTTCGCAGATCACACACACTGCTCCATTCTACTCTGCCTTTTTTCTTTCTCTGCAGTCTTTTATGTGTGCACGACTTCATTGTGGCTCCCAGGGGGAATTCTTCCCTCAGCATTGTCCTCCTTCATTGTTACGGCATTTGCTCCTGAAAGATTTTCTTTTCTGAGAGGAGGTGGTGTGCACAACACCGCTGTGTTGTTCCCAAAACAACTTGGAATTTGCCGCAGGAAAGCAAACGCAGCAACAAACCAGGCTTCAGAAATGCCAAAATGCAAATACATTTAAATTTGCCACAGGTTTCCACACGGTGCAGCAAAGGCAAAAGGAACTTTGAAAAACAACACGTGTGTTTTGTGATGCGGCCAGGCGCCACATCGTATGACATTATGAAAGTAAACAAGTTTGGCAGGTTTGTTATGCAATCAGATCGCAAACAAGTTGCAGCGCCAGACAGGTTCGCTGGGTGATTGATTGGAAAATTGCCAAAACAATAATTTGCAACAGATACAGTAACTCTCGAAAGCCCTTCTGTAATCTCACATTCATCAGCTGTCAATTTATATGTGGCTACACTTAAACTCTGCTATTGTAAATTATTACAGTAAAGTATTTTTTTAATCATCATTTTTACGAAAAGAACCCTGTTGATCAACTCCAGAAAACTCCAGAAAGCCCTCATGAATTAAGAAGCCTTTGTTGTGAGCCCAGCTTGCTATTGAACTTCCTGCTGAAACTTATATTAGACCTTCCACAGAAGGGGGCAACTGGAAGAACAGGTCCTTGGCTGGGGGGTTTTGTCACTAATTTAGCTAATATAGGAGCGGCCTCGGCCCTTTGTGACGTTAGAAATGATGAATTTCCCTAGATAAGTGTTTCTACCTTTTGACATTTTATGTTCTTTTGTCAAGAAGGTTAAAGTCAAAGTAATGGAGGACTTTTCTTTTTTCTGGGTAGTTCAGAGATGAGCCAGTCGGTCATGTCCGTGTGAGAAAACAGAGGCAGAGCCAAATTTGGATTTAGTCCTTGCTAATTTGTTATCTAATAATCTGTATTATAATATTGATCAAACTATTGGCTTTTTGATTGCGTCTTGATTATTTTTAAACATTGCAAACAGTTTTTCACTATGATCAAATGCCAATTTGTTACCTCCGGGTGCTTGTAAACAAAACTGTTGTGGTTTGTTTGTTTGTTTTTTTTGTTGTTGTCTACAGTTTTGTCTACTGGTCCATCACCAGTTGCTCGCTGGTTTTCAAGCGTACGGCTTGTACGAGAACAAAGGTCCGTTCTCGCGCTATAAATATCAATTTGTGGGTCCCTGGTGACAAAAAAAAAAAAAAAAAAGAAAAAAAGGCGGAAATGCATCGGCGCGACGCTGCTCGCTGCCGGGTGATTTAGGGTGAGAATGCGGGGCCACCGGGCTGCTGTTTGGGGAGCCGTAATGTCAGCCTGATTAAACAGCAATGGGCTGCGGACAGATGGGAGGCTAGTCAAAGTTTGCCTCTGGCAGGCGCCGCAGCTCGAGGCGGAGACGGCGGCTGCACACTGCGGCGGGGAAGCGTTTGATGTGTGCGGCAGCCGCCACGGGGTCAGCCGGGGGGGGGGGGACAAGGCCGCAGCTGTATGTTAATGGGCGCTCGCGCCGTGGCTCCGCGAGCCGCATGTGGCCGGCCAGTCGGCAGGCGCCGTCGCGTGAAGGAACGCCACGAGCGCTCACTTCCTCCCCTGGACTCCGGCTGGGATGCTGCACCTTCACATCAGTGGCGCAAAATATTAGTTAGTTTTTCTTCTCCCCGGGATTCTCTCTGCATTTTGCTGCATCAGCAGTTGGCTTACTTACTTGTTTTTAAACCTGTGAACCAGACTGAGATGCTGTTGGATGCCAGTGTGGTTAAGATGAAGATATTTGGCAGACTGGACTTCAGACTGGTGAGAAGTCTGGCTGCGTTGACGTGTGTGTTTGTGTCCTGCCGCAGCCTCATGGCAATTCCTTTGATTCGGCAGTTGGGAGTTTTATCACACACACCACCAGTCAAACGTTTGGACACACCTTCTCATGCTATTTTGTTTTTTTCTTTACAACTTTCTACACTGCAGATAGATACTGAAGACATCAATTACATGAGCGAGATATATTTAACTATGCAGCAAAGACAAAACATGTTAAATAACTCTAAATATGTTTTTTTTATGAAAGGTGGCTATTTTGAAGAATTTAAATATAAAACATGTTTGAGTTATTTTACACTTTACTTTTTCACAATGTTTTCTTTCAAATGCTTTGTGTGTATGCGTGTTTCAGGTGACTATGTGCCTCTTATTACTTTTCCCTAAACCAGAGGGCTCTTTAACACACAGCACTCTTCAACCTCTTCAGCCTCTTCAACCCTGAGCTCCGCAGCCTTCCCGCTCACTGAGCAGGTCGTCTGCGTTTCAGAGCTCCTGTCTGTAAATCCAGCTTTAAAAAGCCCTGAACAGGGAAACATCACATCAGTGAGATTGGAGTATTTTTTTTAATTTTTTTGCCTGACAGTTATAGAGTTCGCTGTTTGGCCCTCGGGTGTAGGAGAGTGAGGTCTATCATTGCTTTTTATGATGGAGCAGTGTGGGACAATAATTATGGGACATGTAGAGGCTTATGTTACGTTAGTACGTACAGTACTTATGTTGTACAGATTTGAAGACGCTAGTCCCAGTGGAAGTAATATGGTGCTACCACCTTATGTAATGCTCTTGCTGCGCATTCACCATTATGACTTGCACTAGAGTACTGGTTTGTTTTGCTGAGTTTTCCATAAAGAATCACATAAAACGACTTTCGTCTCAAAAACTGTCAAAAGAAAAAAACTCACGTGAACGGTGAAGCCTCACTGTGCACCGTGATCTCTGTGCAGGACTTCTCTTACGATGACCCGAAGCTGGAGTTCAATGTGGATGCACCCAACGGTGTGGTCATGGAGGGCTATCTCTTCAAGAGGGCCAGTAATGCGTTCAAGACCTGGAACAGGTAAACAAACGAGTTGAGCCTTCAAAACAGAATCTCGTGAAACGAAGAGCCTGAATCTCACCAACTAGAAAGAGAAGAGACGTGATTTGTGTTGTTTTATTGAGTAAAGCATTGGAAGTTTTAATATATGTTTGTCCATAACGAACTTCTTCCACCTTCCCTCAAGGCGGTGGTTTTCTATACAAAACAGCCAGCTGGTCTACCAGAAGAAACTCAAGGTACATTAATCCTTCTTTTTAAACTATTGCAAAGTGATACAGGACATTGTTAACAGTTGTCTACAAATCACTGATAGATTCCGTACTCACTTTTAACATCACATCCTGGTTCACCTTCACCTCTGTCAATGGCGCCTCAAAGCTGTCCTGGATCATTAAGCTCCCCGTTCAAATAAGCGGAAAAATTCCAAACTTATTGTACGGTAATTACTTAAGCCGAATTTAACGCTTTGACACCGACAGGACTCTTTGACGGTGGTGGTGGAGGACCTGAGACTGTGTTCTGTCAAACCTTGTGAAGACAATGAGAGGAGGTTCTGCTTCGAGGTGGTGTCCCCAACAAAGTGAGTGCAAATCTGTGCATGTGAATGCGTTCCACTACGTTGTTGATGATAATGGACTTTATTGTCTGTCAAACTTTATGCAAATAAAAAGATTCTTCTGTATGAATCTTGGACCTCAGCCACATAATTATTATACAACACCCTCAGATGTCAGGAATGACTTAGTGCGGATTTATTTGACGGGCACGTCCCAACCTGCAGGAGCTGCATGCTGCAGGCTGAGTCGGAGAAGCTGCGGCAGGCGTGGATCCAGGCGGTGCAGGCCAGCATTGCCTCGGCTTACAAAGACATCGCCGACAACTATTACATTGAGGTTGGCACACACGGTTTCACGGTGTTTCAGCAAATCACGCGACAGCTGCCTCGCTTTCCAAGATTCCTGACGAGGCCAGTGTCTCCGCCGCTGTCTCCGCAGCGTTTAGACCGGACGGCGTCGCCCTCCACCAGCAGCATCGACTCCGCCAGCGAGCCCAGGGAGCGCGGCGAGAGGGCTGACAAGGGCGCCAGAGGAGGTGGCGAGAGCCTCCTGCAGAGGGTGCAGAGCCTCCCCGGCAATGAGCTTTGCTGCGACTGCGGCCAGACGGCTCCCTGCTGGGCCTCCATCAACCTGGGGGTGCTGCTCTGCATCGAGTGCTCGGGGATCCACAGGTAATGAAACCCAGCGCAAGGATGCCGCAAGGGAAAGCGCTCTGCAAAACGACCCAAAGCTGCAAAACACAGCGATGGTGTGACGCCCAAAGAAAAAAATCACACGTAAAATGAATGCCACAGTGAAATGCTGCAATCACAGAACGATGCAGAAGCAAATACAAACAAACCCAATGAGACAAATGCATGAAGAAAAACTATTAAATACCAAAAACACACAAAATTCAAAACCAAGTGCAAAAGAGAAAAGCGCTGCAGGATCACAAAGTGAAAATGAAGTGCACCAGGCCACTGGGGGGACAATAATCAAAAATATTATTGATTCCAATATGCTGATTTTAGCACGTGGCGCACTTTCACTTTTAGCGAAGGGAATCTGCAGCAGTAGTTTTGGGTTTCGTGTGTTTTGGTCCATTTGCAGCCTTCTTCCTTTGCTCCTGTGGTTGCAGAATTTCTGTTGCATTTGTTTGTATGTGTTTTTAGGTTTTTGGTTTTGCATCACCTCTATGCTTGCAGCATGACCTCGTCTGCCAGCATACAACACAGATTATTTCTAGCTGTTAAAAACTGTTTCGCCAAACTGTTTTCCATTTTCTGTTTTTGCACGCTAGGAGTTTAGGCGTCCACTGCTCCAAAGTGCGATCGTTAACTTTAGATTCTTGGGAACCAGAATTGCTCAAGGTTAGTCTCTCCAGCACGTTAGCGTCCCCCTCTCTCTTTCTTGCCCAGAAGCATTTTTAATGCTCTGTGTTTCAACTCCATCGTCTCTCTTTCTTCCCTGGTGTTTTAGCTGATGTGTGAATTGGGAAACACGGTCATCAATCAAATTTATGAGGGATCCTGCAAGGAGCTAGGTGCGAAAAAACCCGGACCATCGAGTTCAAGGTATGCCTCTTCTTTTGCAAAAGCCAAGCGACCCGATAAAACACTATGCTCTGAAGAATGAATTCCCCCTTTTTTTAATTGATCTTCTTTTTAATGAGATTTGCCCTACAGGTGTCTCTGTCCAGCTGTCGCTCGTTTTATTGTATTGCCTGATCCCACACAATTGTTTTCGCCCCCCCCCCCCCCCCACCAGGCAGGAGAAAGAGGCCTGGATAAAGTCAAAGTATGTGGAGAAACGCTTCCTGAAGAAGATGAGTGGCAGTGAGGCGTTGGTGGAGGGTGAGAGGAAGTCCCGCCCCTGGACGGTGAAAAAGTGCCATCGACACGGCAGCTCAGTCCGGGCCCCGCACAAGGCCCGCAGGAAATACCACCGCTATGAGCCGGGCAGCGCGTCACCTGCCAACCTGTCAGCAGGTCAGTGTGTGCCCGTGCTGAGATTATTAATGACGGCCCCCTAAAAACTCAACTGGAACCTGGTTCTCTCATTTCCTCCTTTTTCAGCCGCTGCAGCAAAGTTTCGTCGGGACTCCTTGTTCTGTCCTGATGAGCTGGATTCCCTCTTCTCTTACTTTGACACTGGCTCTGGGCCTCGCAGTAAGTCTGCCACTCTCACACACACACACACACACACATACACACACACACACACACACACACGCTTGCACAATCCTTTTTTAAGGATTTTGCATGTAGGAAGAGAAGTGCTTTAGGTTCCCAGTTCACTGCTGGAGGATTCTTCTCTGCTCTGTAATCATTAACGTGTCCGTGGCTTGGCGATGCTTGGCCCCGCAGGTCTGAGCAGCGACAGCGGCCTCGGAGGAAGCACCGACGGCAGCACAGACATCCTGGTTTTTGGTTCAGTCGTGGACAGCGTCACAGAAGAGGGTATGTTTTGGGCTTTCTTTCATGTTGGGGCCCCAAAAAAAATGGATGTGCAACTTTCTCTTTTCTCTAACTTGTTTTCAATATAGAAAAATACATTTTTATTAGAGATCTTTAACTTGATAGAAGTTAAAGATCCCTAATGACTTTTTTTTACACACTAAACAACAAAACTACGCACGGTGGATTCTCCTCATTGTCTCTTTGTCTTGCTGTCGTCTGCCCCCCCCCCCACCCCCGCCCCCCTCCCCTTCAGAGGAGGAATCCGAGGAGTCCTCCAGCGGCGAGGTCGAAATCGAACAGGAAGTGCCGTCAGACCCCGAGGACCCAAGGGAGCTCCATCCCGGAGCCCTCCTCCACAGGTCGTCGCGTCTGCACAATCTGCCGCTAATGGCCGAGGCGCTTGCGCACGGCGCCGACGTGCACGCCGCAGCTGAGGAGGAAGAGGGCAAAACGCCGCTCATTCAGGCAGTGATCGGGGTGAGTGATGAAAATAAAGGCAGTAAGCATGGAGTTCAACGGTATGGAAGCGCATTAATGCCGCACTAGGAAAGAACCAGGCCTCAGTATCACGTTATAACGTGAAAATGATCTCAAAAATACTGATATTAATTTCATCGATGGTGCTCAATAAATTCAGGAACTCATCATGCCTTAAGCCAAGTTTAAAGGAAAGTTTAGGGAAAATGATCACGTAAAAACGCGAGAGTTTTCACATACTGAGCCCTGCTTTTTTGTTACGTCACAGCAATGCGCTTCCGTACAACGGAGTGATAAACTGCAGCAGGAACTAAATGACGGGCAAAAAAAAACAAAAAACCTTTTCTGTTTAAATACTTGTGAAACAGGAAAGAGATATTTTGATCTTGTCTTCATTGTTGCACCTGAAAATAACCTGGTTTGTGTTGTCCGTCCGTCTGTCTGTCTGTCTGTGTCTCTCAGGGCTCCCTGATAGCTTGCGAGTTCCTGCTGCAGAACGCCGCTGATGTGAACCAGAGGGACATGAGAGGCAGGGGTCCGCTGCACCATGCCACCGGCCTGGGACACACCGGGTAAGAAACACCTGGCAGAGGGGCGCTGAAGCCTAAGACCAGTGCGACTGTGGATCATTCGCGTGCATCAGCACGTTGAGCCCATGGTGTGATTAGAACTGTAATTGCAGGTTGAATGAGAAATTGAAATAAAAGGCTGGTGATTGGTGCTGTAAATGAATTATTCCTCTGATAAAACAAAAGAAACACCATGGTGAGGGATAACATCGACAAGCATCAATTTATCTGCTCATCTTCACAGGTTCAAGATATTTCCTCAGTAACAGAGACAGTATTGAACGTTTAAAAACAAAAAGTACCCAATGATTGTCATTCACTTCACACGAAAACAACTGAAAGTCAGGCAGGTGTGCCGGACTTTCCCTGACCTAGTCGGCCCTGTTCATCATCACAACTTCACCTCTTTGCCTCTGACACTTGGACCTACAACAGAAATAAGTTTTCACCTGACACCTCTCGCCTCCGTGTCCAATTCTTTTGGTTCCCACAGTCAGGTGTGTCTGTTCCTGAAGAGAGGAGCGTCGCAGACGGAGGTGGACGAGCAGGGCCACGACCCCTTGAGCATCGCCGTGCAGACCGCCAACGCCGACATCGTCACCCTGTGAGTGATCTCGCCACCGCTCGCCTGTTGACGGCGCCGTGGGCTAGAATGACTCCTTCATACCTCCCTGTTATCCTGCTCATGAGGCCTCCGAGCGCGACGCTTGCGTATCTGCATTCACTCCTCTGCCTCTGTTTGTGTCCGCTGTCCCCAGGCTGCGTCTGGCGCGAATGAACGAGGAGATGCGGGAAGCAGAGGCGCCCATGGGTCAACCAGGTCAATACCACAGCAGCAGCCCCACTGAGCAGCAGTACAGGAAGTGCATCCAGGAGTTTATCTGCCTCACAATAGAGGAGTTCTAGTGGCCACTTTTGTAACCAAGATGAAAGCTTCTGCTCTTGATCCCTCTCTCAATACATACCTTTATACATATATATATATATATAGATATATAAATATATACATATATTATTCTAGGTACTGGGGAAGTGAAGTAAAACAGAGCAAGTTGGCCCCTAAGCCTTGATCTCGGGGTCCGCCGGCCCCGCAGATTCTGTGCTTATGTGCAACTTCCTGGGTGTGTGTGAGCAGGGGGCAGCGTACGCCCGGTAGCTCATCACAGGGTTGCATCGTCCCAATGCACACACACACCCCTCGGATGGACCATTCTAACTCTACTGACCCCCCACCCCCACACACACACCTCCATTCTTTTCCTTGCATCACCAAACTCTCTCTCTCTCTCTCTCTCTCTCTCCGCTTGCGATTACTGCCCGTGCAATTCTGCACACGCCAGCAACTCGACGCCTGCGTCTGCAGGCGTCGACACATATATCATAGCATCTGGAGCGGGAGTGTAGGTTTACCGTCATGTTGCAACTCCCGTCTCTGAACGATGTCACTGCATTTGACCTCCGCACTCCGTTATCTATGGCTACCAGCTGAGTTACATCACCGTTGCCCCCTTTATTTCCCCTCCCCGTATGTCAATCCATGGGACATGTAAATACACATATTAAGATGTTATAAGGGTAATATTAAAAAAAAAAAAACAACAACCATGCTGTGACATGAGCTGAAAAAGATGAGGGTCTGTTTCATGATGGAAGACGTGAGTAGCAACGAAACTGAAATGGAGCTGAGCAGAATTGTTTACTTTGTATGACAAAAAAAGGAGGTCAAGGCGGGAAATTCTAAATTATATAAAAACTGTGACCGATATATTGAAGGGCTTGACGTGGAGAGAGACCCTTTACTGCTTTTTACGTTAGCAGTGAGTGAGTGAGTGTGTGTGAGCGGCCGAAAGAAACCATATAATATTATGCTATATTATGTAAAGAAAAAAGAGAAACTTTGCACTTTTCCCATTTATGGTATTTAATTATTATTTTTTTCAGATAGTTTTTAAGTTGTTCAGTCAAGTTCTCTATCTACTGTGTATTTTATTTATGTTCAACCTTCACGTAGGAGGATCAGTGCAATGCATTGGATGCAGTTTACCCCTGCATTTCTGTTAAATGATTGTGATTTTAGTCTGAAAGCATTAGTTGCAGTTGGCGACAGGAAGCCTACAGGAAGCCTACGGATGATCGCACTCTTAAAGGATTCTTTTTTTTTTCTGTCTTTGTAAAGGCCTTAAATTGCTTTCAGTACCATTAATAGCATTGAGACGTGCACCACTGGATGAGATTTTAAAGTAAACTCTTGGGGAAAATCAAGTGATGAGTTTCCACATGGAGGATTGGCCCTCACACTCGCTGTGGGCTGGTGTGGATGACATTTTCCAAGATGTGGAAGTGAAATGCAGACAAACCAGTATTTGCTTTTTCTACACGCCGCCTGCTCTCTGTTGGTGCACGCACGGCAGTGGCGTCTCATGACAGCTTCCCCTTGTGACAGCACTTGGAGGGAGAATGTTTTGGTGGAACGGTTTACACGCCGCTGGGGTGAAAACAGCGTATCGGCTTACAGCATTTCCTGCATGTTTTGCCAACATTGTTCGAGGGGTTTGGGAGGGCAGTTCAGCATTGTTTGCATTCAAAGCATGATAATAATAATAATAAGTTTACTATTATCGTCAGATCACACTGTGCAGTGCAATCCTGTGGAATCAGCATGTACCACTATGACCTCCGACCCCCCGCGTTCCCCACTTTGAGCGCCTCCACCCATCGTCCGTGCATACACCAGATGAGCGAAAAGCTTCCTCGTGTGTGTTTTTGTTTCTTTTGTTGTTTCAAAAGAAGCTCGTGAACAGCGTTCCTTGCAGTTTATTTTTCTCTGCCAAAGACTTTTTTTTTTAAAAAAAAAAGGAAAAGAGTCTAACCATTGTCATATGATTGCGTTTCTTTTCTGAACTGATACTGTCCAGAGTAGAAAAACAGCGTAGTGTTACCTTGCTTCGTGAAGTGACAGAGTGGTAGAAACACTTGGTGTACTCACATTTTTGGGGAAAAAAAAAAAATACAAAAGAGAGAGAGATGAAAGAAATGTTGGCAGGCCTGGGGGACTTTGTTATGGCTGGTGACATTCTGCAATAGTTGCTGTGTGTGCTGCAAGTAGAAGCAGTCTAGGGATGGTGTGATGCTACTGTGACCAAACTGTTAGGGGCGCTCGACCCTGGCAGAAGTATTCAATGTTGTGTCCATTCTGTGTGTTGACATAGGAGTGTTTAACGGTGCCGTTCGAAGCAAACATGCTGTAAATAGTACACTTGTGTATTTTAAACTCGATGCCTACTGCCTGCCTCTCAGCGTTCAATCACAGATCTTGACTGTCTGACTTGATTGTTGTTGTTTTTTTTGCTTGTTTGTCTGTTTAATCTCTCCCAAAAGGAAAAGAAAAGAAAAAAAAAAACAAGCTGATGGACAGAATTGTTACACAGCTTTTACACGTACTCAAAGGTGTTCTTCTGTTCACTGATGTTTGGATATCTTTGGAATACTTTCTTCCTTGTCTTCAGAGTCACTGAGGGGGAACAATGAAAACAATGCATATAATAAAACTGAGAAACTATTGATGAACTAACCCCGCTTCCTGCTTCTTGCCCTCATTTCTGTTTGTTGTCTCATCTCTAATGCACTGCATTCTCTCAGCCTCACAGCAATGCATTTAGGAAGGTCTCCAATATCTGAAAATGGTCATTTGAAGAAAACATTGTCAGACGTTGAGAGAATGCTCTTTTTTTTTAATAACCTGTATCGACTTTTCTTATGTGAAACCGTTTTATTCAAGCATTAACATGAATTAGAAATGAGCATAAAACTTGAAAATCATACTCGGAAGAACTGTTGTACCGCCAAAATGGTCTCGGCACAACAAAAATCTCTTATTCCCCTCCCGTAGAAAAAGCACATGGTTGAGGAAATAAATGTTGACTGTCATATCATTGCTTCTTTCGCTGCAGGGGTTGCCACAGGCAGCAGGAGAGTTAAATCCAAGGATGTTCTGGATAGAGTGAGTTAAACATCCTGTGGGCCGTCTAATTAGGGGCGCCATGACTGCGATTCTCTCTCTGCTCTGGCGGCTCTAATCTTTGAGGTGTCTTTGTCTGCGGCCCTCTCTCTCTTGCATGCGGGCGCAGTCGATCAGAAAACCTTTTCACATCTCAATTTTTCAAAAAAATCTTTTTCGATGAATCCTTCTTCGCTTCAGAGAAATGTGCCCTCTTGCCTGCTAATGTTGACTTGTTACACAGGAATGGTAAGTACTCTAAGAAGTCAATCAAAGCTTATTAGAGAAGATACGGCTGGTGTAGGGGTTCACAATAAACCTGTCACTCACCAATGATTCCCAGCCAATTCCTGATTTCCCGCCCTGCAAACTAACCAATTCGCCAATGTTCCATCCAATCATATAACTCTGGGTTGCTGGATGCCGGTTTTTACGTCGCTATATCCAAAATCAAACGTAGGGGTGTCCTGCACTGGGTCATGCTGACGTCAGTGTCCCCTGTTGCAGGTGACATCTCCTGTGTTGATGTCTTTCGCGAGTTTTCTCTCCTCGCGTCTCTCCAGCCCGAGAAGTTGAGGAGGCGGAGCTTACAGTTCAGCCACTGCAAGACGTCACGCTGATGCATGATTACATCTTCACTTTCCACTCTGGACTCATGTTGGAAGCAGCGTCATGCTACCGGAAAAAAGAGACACTCTTTATTTGGGTCCTGGGAATGTGCGGCTCACTCATGCCTTCTTCATTGCTCAAAATAATTGCAAAGAAAATCAAACAAGTCCCAGTCATGTCAAGCAAATACCTGTAGTTGAAGCTTTTATCAAAGCTGTTATTATCACACACTGAAAAGAGTATCGACAACAGTAATGTTATAGAAGATGTGCAGACAAATTAAACTGATTTTAAAGGTACAGAGAGTACATTTATCCATCTAAATATGTTGTTCCTGTAAATACCTCCAGTTAAATATTTATTTGTCTACATTAAAGTAATTATCACGCAAAACGACGTGTATTAAAATTATCCCCCCCCCCCTACACTGTAAGCATTTGGCTACCAGCACTGGTCATGGCTAGCTGCCTAAATGAGCAGCCGGCTAGTGCTAGCATCAGCACTGTTCACTTTACTATTCCGTACAAATTAATATTGCAGTCCAGAAATTGAATGTGATTTACTTCACAATATCTTCCACCAAATCGAAGGGGACATGATTTAGAGAAAAGTGAATTGTAAATATAGGTAATATATTTTAGTCTGCACATTATTTATGTCCAGTATACACAAAATATTCCACTGATTGCAGGTTACAGGTCATACAAACATGGTGGTGCAAGGTGGAGACACACTGTGATCCAGACCCTTGCTATATGTATACACAAGAAATGTTCTATGTGTAGGAAAATCAAACAACTGTCATTTTGCTGTGATTGTGCACGTACAATAACACATTTATGGGCAGTATATTAAGCTTTTGCCAATGAATGTTGACAAATTTTACATACTGTATCTTTAACGATGCACTGCAGTGCTTTAGTTTTCTTCCACCCCCTCTAAGAATTCCAAACCGGTTGTGTAGTAAACGTTTACATAGGATTTATTACCCTCTCTGAGATGTGTCTAAAGATTTAGATGTTTACGCACTGTCATGCCATTGAATGGTTTTTGTTTTTAATTGTGTCAAGAGCAAATATCAAATGAAATAAACAAAGGAACAAAACAAAAGAAAATCAAAACGAATTAATTGTATGAAGCAGAAATAACTGAATGTAAAATCTCTTTAGAACGCATGTGTGCATTCTTTTTTATTTTATTTGTGTCAATAAATGTTGAAGCATTTAAAAGTTTACGCCTTGTCTACAGTTTTCAGAAAATTTACAGAAAATATCCATCACGTATTTTTTTTTTTTTTTTTTTTTTTTTGTGCTAACAAACTTAATTAGAATTCAAGCATTTCCCAGTTCAACCGGTGACAGTCAAGAGCTCCATTTGCGTGATTTATCCGCAAAAACAAAACCGAAGAAGATGAACCGGAAGTGTCGTTCCTCCCGTTGGCGTTGCTAAAGCTAAGTTGGTGTCACCGTCTAATCGTTCTGGGCTTTGACGGGGAAAACATCTGCCGGATTTCGTGTCAAGCCACCGTTACCTATTTTCCACGGAGTCTCTTGAGAGGTATGGATGTACAGCTGTCTTTCCAGTCGATAAACGTGCCAAAAGTGGTATTAGGTAGGAGATATAGGGGGGCTCTTTGTGCTAGTGCTATGTAGCTCAACATTGCTATGGCCTAGGTGAGTCAATGCTAGTTGCTCACAACACCGAAATGAACGCCGGCTATTTGCTAAGCGTCGTCGTTTTGTGAATCTATCATGTTCAGGTGGACGACAACATTACGCCGAAATAGATTCCGAACAATGTCAGTCACAGACATTTCAGATCGATCTGCTTTCTTAGCTCACACAAACTGTTGGAGCTAACTTGCATCAGTTCCGCGTGACGAGGATTTAAAACCGTCGCAGCTCGCCAGCAGCGGATTACTGTCGATTAAGGTAAATTGTGTTAGCGCCTAACAGCATTGTTCGTCAGGAAGTGAGACGGACACGACAGTGGTCATAATCCTGTTACTGTACAATTCAAGCAGCAGCTATATGCCAGGTGTGAGACCCAGTGATAAGGGGTCAGTGTTGTTGCAATTGTATAGTTTTCCCTTTTCCGACACATGATAGTTGTTTACACTTACGCTGCTATCGAAGAACAACCTGAAAGGCAAAGGTATTCTCGAGGAGCCACTGCTGCACAACTGACGTAATCAGTAATCACAGTCCAATTTACTGTCATCTTGGGGTCTCACACCCACCACGCACATGTTTTTAAATTTGGGATTTGAAGTGTGTGACATGACAGATGTTATGGTTAAACGAGGTCTTCGTTCTGGTCACTCAATCACATGACGTCACATAACTGGAAACACTGAGCCTTACAGCGAGCTTGATGGTGAGGATCGAAAGCCAGTGGCAAAGGTCAAATTTTATTTAACAAGTTGTTTACCTTTGAACTTTGAAAAAAATGCATGTTTGGTTTCTAGACGTGCACTTTTTTCACAGAGTATTATTAAATTTAATGTTTCAAATCAAGTAATTTAATGAACATGAACCACTTTTTTTTTATGGTCGTCATATCTTAATATTAAAAAAATCAAAAAATTTGCAATGTGTTTGTGAAAAACATTTACGATTTCTGCAAGCGTGTTCCCATTAGATTGGTGGGAAAGTCCCACCTAGCCGTCCCTCCAGGAATCCGCAATCCACGGAATTTATCGCTGATTTCAAAGCCCTCCGCGGAAATCAAAGCAGTCTGCGGAATATTGGGCAAGGTGGAGAATATTATATTTCACATGTAGTTTTCATCCCAGCCGCAGAAAGGGCTTCTTGGATGCCGTAAACGGCGAGTGGCGCCCATGGAGCGATTTCTGCCAAAATCTCCGACGCCGGCGCCGTGGCACTGCTGGGTTCCAATTTAGCTGGTTTCCCTGTCGGTCAGCTGCAGATGTGTTGCGTCGCCGTCAGCAGACTCGACACAAATTCACGCACAGCATATCACTCAGCTCATATTACCGGCCATTTTAAAGTTGCGACCCACATCCACCACAGCGAATATGCTTCTGTAAGTGAGCGCTACGCACGAGTGACATTAAAAAAATTTAAATAAATAAATTTAAAAAAATCACTCAACGTATAACATCACCTGTCTGCATCCTTGAGCCAGCGATCTTTGTGCATGTCCCTGTGAATCAGATGAACAACAACGGGAACAAGAGAGCTCCAACAACAGCCACTCAGCGACTCAAGCAGGATTACCTCAGGATAAAGAAAGACCCCGTGCCTTACATTTGTGCCGAACCTCTCCCATCCAACATCCTAGAATGGTAGGAGCTCGGGTACAGCCCGGGAATTTCATCATCTGTAGATCGTTGCCATGCTTTGATATCATGCGCACTACTTGACCCTTGCAATGGTTTCAACCAAAATTGAAAGGTTTGATGATGGACGTCTGATACTATGCGGCCCCAAAATTGAATGTTGACTTGACTAATTAGAAAACAAATTGGAATGTAAGATGAGTATTGTCATTAATTTCCCCAAATGTATATTTGCAAAAGACTCCTTTCCTAAATGCAGATTCTGAAATGTGACGATATTCAGCTTTGGTTTTCACTGTAAACTGTAAAGTCGTACGTGTCCTATGTGCAGCATCAGTTCGCACCTCTGACTTTGTTCAGCTGGAATTTTCAGGTAAAATTGTGATAACCCTCCTTCCCCCGCTCCAGGCACTATGTCGTCAGAGGGCCTGAGAAAACTCCCTATGAAGGTAGGAACCATCTTACAGCTTTTGCATGCCTCTGCACCACCAACCTATTTAACACCTCGTAAAATCTTCTCTAATGTTTTTCTCAATCTGCAATGACGTTGTTTTTGTCTGGTTTCTATTCAGGCGGATATTACCATGGAAAGCTTATATTTCCCAGAGAATTTCCTTTTAAACCCCCAAGTATCTACATGATAACACCAAACGGGAGATTTAAGTGCAATACACGGTGGGATTGGACTTTCGTGTCTTGATTGGTTGATTGTATATTTTTTATAATGTTTGTTTTTGTTTTTTTTGTTTTTTTAAACGTGACGACTTCCTTTTCCCCCTCCCCTTTGCTCCCCAGGTTATGTTTGTCCATCACAGACTTCCATCCAGACACTTGGAACCCCGCGTGGTCGGTCTCCACCATCCTCACCGGTCTGCTCAGCTTCATGGTGGAAAAAGGTCCCACCCTCGGCAGCATCGAGACCTCGGACTACGCGGTGAGGGAGAAACGCAGCCGTCTTGGATGCAACGAATGTGAAAAGCGGGGGCAGTTGATACCAAGTGAAATTGTGAAATCTAAATAAGTTTGCACTTGCCACATGCAAAATTACAGCAGCCGTGGATCGTAGAGAAATAGCAGTGGGATGACGTCGGCTCCGTGCTGCCAAGAACTTAAACATGTCTTGGTGCTCAGCCGGACATTTTCTAACAAGCTCCACTTTTGGTTCAGGCGTCCTCACAATTTCAACTGTCTGCAACAACGAAACTAAATTGCCCCCTTGGGACTGATGAAGTCGTTGGAATTGAATTGACAACTAATTTCTAGTGGCTACAGCAAAAACAAACAAAAAAAACTTGCAATTGATGTGCTCTTTTTATGCCCCTCCTCCTCGTTCTTCCAGAAAAGACAGCTGTCGGCCCAAAGCCTGGCCTTTAACCTGAAGGACAAAGTCTTCTGTGAGCTGTTTCCAGAAGTAGTGGACGTACGTACGGTGAAATTCCAACACTGGAGCCCCCCCCCCCGTTTTCTCCTTTCCATCCTCTCATCCTTCTTTGTTTCCTTGGTCTCTCGGGGCAGGAGATGAAGCAGAAGCAGAAGGCCCAGGAGGAGCTCAGCGCCCGCACTCAGCCCCTGCCGCTGCCCGACGTGGTGCCCGACGGCGACCCCCAGCACGCTCACTACGGTCTCCCCGCGCTCAACGGAGGCGCCGTACCGCTTGGGGGCGGGGCCAACCCGGCGCCCGGGATACAGCAGGCCAACCGCAACCACGGACTCCTCGGCGGCGCCCTGGCCAACCTGTTCGTCATCGTCGGCTTCGCCGCGTTTGCCTACACGGTCAAGTACGTGCTGCGGAGCATAGCCCAGGAGTGAATGGCGGGGGGAGGGGCTGTGAACACAGGGCCAGGCTCGCCCTCCTCCCCCGCCCCGACCCCCCCCCCCCTCCTCTCCGCGAAGGGGAGCCGATCCGTGGACTCGCTCGACTAAAAAGAATTACAAATAAATAAATAAAAAAAAGCGGTATGCGGGGGGAGGGATGTCCCCCTCCGGGTTCGACCCCCTTCAACCGCCACCACCACCACCATGGACTTTGGAAGACAAGAGTACAAAGCCGTCCCACCAGAGGAGGTGGGGTCAGAGGAGGCAGGGGGACGGGCAGGAGGGGTGGCCGGACCAGGAGATTGGACGGGCTTATTCTAAAAACAGGTCGCGATCCACTTCTCTGCTTCAGCGGTCTGTGTCAACAATAGGAGGTAGAAGCGACTTGGCTCATGGGTTGTGCAAAGTGCCGTCAGACCACCGGTGCACAAATTGCGGGGAGTCAAATAAACGCACCCCTGGCATCGTCCATGTTTAATGTTACAAATAAAAAGGGTTTGTTTTCCTTTTTTTTTCCCTGTCCTTTGCCCGTCCTTGTGGGGTCTCTTCCCAGAGACCGGTCACAGCGGGAGACGTCGAATCTCTGCTCCACGACGTCGTCAGCGTTCAGCTTTTCAGGCCTCGTGCCTCGTGTTTGTCTCCCTCCATATATGGAAATTTCCTGCTGGAGTTAACAGGAATTGCCTCGCGATTGTTCCAGAGCAAACAAGGCCGTCAGAAACGGCGCTCGGAGGTTTGAAATTGAGCGCGTCGTCGTGTGTTGTTCACCTCTATCCGAGGCGTTCACCCCTCAAGCTGCCCGTAAAACAAAGTGGACCCCTTTTAGGGTGGATGTTGACAATCTGTATTTCTCTTCCTGTGCAGATCAAAAAAGGGCAAAGTCTTAAAAAGTTTCCTGTGCGTGGAAAAGCTTCACATAACATAACTCTGTGTTTTAATTCTTAATATTTTTTGTTTCTCTCCTGCCAACCCATGGGCCAATCAGTCAACCCACTTCTGCACAGACTTTAATAGAGATCTAGGTATTTGTTGATCAATCGGTTTATCTGAACGCTATAGAACTGCTCTATCCAGAAATGTTGCACATAAGAACACTTCTGCAGAGAACCAACATGATTCTGCACATTTTCTTTGTTTTTGTTTTTTTGTTTTTCTGTTCCTTTTTTTTTTTTTTTCTTTTTATTTATGGATAAACACCAACGGCTTGACGTGCTGCGGTTCTCAAGAAACATCTCATGTTTGCAGAGCCGGTCAGACGGAACGCGAACACGCCACAGCTCACAATATTCCGGATGATTTACTGCCTCGTGTCACATCTATCAAAGACGTTTCCAGCCGGCATCATACAGCAGAGAGTTTCCTTTCTGGGAAAACAAACTAATGGAACAGTTGGAGGGACAGAGGGGCAGTTGGGGAACACTTCTGAAGATTGGCGTGGGTTTGTGTGATCATAAAGCAAATGTCCAGATTTACATGCTTCATTTTATCTCGTGTGACATTGTATGTTTTCATAGTAAATGCAAATAAATCACCCTGCGTGGCGGGGCATTTTAACTGATGTCACATTTCTAACCTGGATGTGTGTTTACAGGCCCGGGCGCGCGCAGTTAGTAGCACCTAGTGGTAAGAATGCAAATTGCAAATAGACGTTATGCATCACGCAGTGCTGCATCGGTGGCCATGCTGTCGGGGTATAAATTGCAGCCTCGTCCTGCACAGCGTGGGCGGCGTCCCTCTGCCTCACAGTTTGCTATCAACTAATTCCATCGGGGAAATTCTCTCCAATGCTGAGCCTTGTTTTCTGATGCCCCACTTGAGGTCACGTTTTTTTCAGTGAAGCTTGATTCACGATGTAAAATCAGAACGTCCACTTTCTGGGCTGGTGCGTGAACATGGTGACATGGTGAAGTTGGGCTTGGGGTTGGAGTTGGACATAGAGCTGGGGTTAGGTTTGGGCTTGGAGCTAGGGTAGGGGTTGGAGTTAGGGTTGGGGATGGAGTCAGGGTTAAGGTTTTGGAATTAGGGTTAGGGTTTCGGAGTTCCTCATGTGCGAAAAAGCCCCAAATTTGGCGTGGGGGCTCCTAACAAAAAGGCAAGTGGCCCCATGTCTCTAGGACAGAGTTGACCTTTGACCACATAGACTTGCATGGCATTAGGGTTAGCGACAAGGCTGGAATTAGGGTTAGGGTTAGGGTTACTGCTGGAATTAGGGTTAGGGTTTAGAGGTTCCTCGTGGGTTAGAAGCCCCAAATTTGGCGTTGCTGCGTCTTGAGGGATCCCGGTGAACCTGCAAGTGGTCCCATGTCTCTAGGACAAAGTTGACCTTTGACGCCATAGACTTGCATGGCATTAGGGTTAGCGATAAGGCTGGAATTAGGGTTAGGGTTACTGCTGGAATTAGGGTTAGGGTTTCGGGGTTCCTCATGGGCTAGAAGCCCCAAATGTGGCGTGGGTGTGTCTTGGGGCCTCCTGACGAAAAAGCAAGTGGCCCCATGTCTCTAGGACAAAGTTGACCTTTGACCCCATAGACTTGCTTGGCATTAGGGTTAACGATCAGACTGGAATTAGGGTTAGGGTTCAAGTCAGGCTTTTTTCCCCCTGATTTTCTGACATGTTGACATTTTTTCTCTTCCCCGCTTTTTCATGCTTTACCATCCTAGAACAGTCATCCCTGCAATGTTCGGGCTCATTTGAGTCTTTAATTCTTTTTGACCCCCTCAAAACAAATTATAGTGAATTGTGTTTTTTTGGCATGTTAACATTTTAACACTCGCGTGTGTGTCGGCGTGTGTGTATGTAAACTAAAAACCAACAAACCCAAAACAAAACATACAAAACGACAAAAACTTGCATTGCATTGCGTACGTCGAATTTCCAAGCATTTCAAACTTTCAACATTTAGAATTTCCTTCAACTTGATCCACGGGAAGCAGCAAACAGGTCATTTGAGCTAGCAAGACGTGAAAGACTTGTGTTCCACTGTGTTGCCTCCACAAGGTTAGGGTTAGGGTTCAGCAGAACAGTTTGGCTCAGTGGCTCAGACTGCCGAATTCTGGTGTGAGAGACCAGGGTTCTAATCCTGGTCTCCAACAAGTGAAATGTATCTGTCTTTTAAAGTCAAGGTCAGAGAGAGGGCGAAGAAAATCAAGTATCACCTCATCAGGACAGTTAGCTCAGGCTGCTGGATGCCTGACGGTGGTGCAACAGGTTATGGGTTCAATTTCAACAACCCTTTTTTTTTTTTTTTAACCCCCTGGAGACATCGCTGCAACCCAAACATGACAAAATATTGGATATATTTTGATTGCTCGCTTTCAAAACTTTGACACCCCAACAATGCAGGCTCACTCCTTGGTCTGCAGATTTAGTTTTAACCGTACTGATTTCATTTCTTTCATTTTGTTCAATTTTTTTTTTAGCAGTCCTCACCTGCTTGCCAAATTTGGTGTGTTTTCGAGTATGTTCACAGGAACAAGATGGGTTCGAAGACACGTAAGAAAAACGTGTCATAATAATGTGAAAGCTTACAAATACAATCGGCACATTTGCCATGGTTACGATTGGCTGATTTGAGCCAGCCTTGGGCTCAGCCCCAAATTATAAAGTTGCTGAATAAAAGATGCAAAGGTTTTTCAGATTTTAAAAAAACCACAGAGGAGAAGCTGCCATTTCAAAGAGGAGAGATAGATCAGAGAAAGACAGGAAGGATAGGCCAGATTGATTCATTCATTGATTCATTGATTCATTGATTCATTGATTCATTTTTTTATGTCGAATAGCTTCTGTGCACATCAACAAAACAATTTTATACAAAATATCAAAAACAACAACAGCAAAAAGAAATAGCGTCAAACACCCAAGAAATAATAATCATAATAAATAATTTTGACACATATAGCATATCCGAAAAGGAGGGAGACGAAGCAAAACTTATTAAATCTCACCGACTTTCCCTCAGGTAAAAAAAAAAGTAAATCAGGGCAATAACAATAAGGACAAAGTTAATTAATCATTCATACTGAGAAAAATAGAAAAAGAAACACAACCAATCTGATTGAATTAATAACATTGACTATTGTGTAATGATGAAAATAATAATTAATGACAACACAACAATAATAGTCATAATAATAATGCTCCAATGTGCTCTAAATACTCCACAGCAAGTTGGACAGCCTGCATTACAAGCAAATTTATCTCTATACTCTGAAAAAAAATCATATCCCTGTAAAACCTTTTAAACTGCCTCACGCGTGGACATCCTTTGAGATTCTCATGCAACCCATTCCACTGCTTCACCCCACAAACTGAAATACAAAATCCTTTCCTGTTCGTACGCAGCTCTTCCATGCTTGAATTTAAAACAATAATTCCCTGCAGCTAACATAAACACTTTCTGTATATTACGAGGTAACTGGTTATGTTTTGCCTGAAACAGTATTTGCACAGTTTTGAAGTTGACCAGGTCAGTAAATTTAAAAAATGTTGGACTGTAAAAATAACACATTTGTATGATCGAGATAGCCGGTTTTGTGAATGATTCCAACGACGCGTTTTTGGATAGGGACTAAAGTGTTAATGTTTTATTTGTAAGTATTTGCCCACACCTCGGCAGTACTTACCTTAAAAAGGGTGGCACCAGTCAGTAATGATCCAGAAAATATTTTCCTTTGTTAATTACTCATTACTAAAAGAAACAAATCTGAAATTTAGGATAATATGGGACACTTTTTTGGTTGTTTGTTTGTTTGTTTGTTTGTTTGTTTGTTTGTTTGTTTTACCCCAACAGAGATCACTCTTTAATTTGATACGTCCGACTCAATGTGGCCCTAACTGAGTCACAGTTTTAAAGGTTAAGTCAAATGTCCCCTAAAGATAATATGCTCAAGATGACATATGTCAGGCCAGCCTCGGCAAATAGTTGAAATAGTTCTCCAACGTCTCTCGGATCTCATGAATAAAGCACAATAAAACACAGCCGCTTGCTGTTGGCATTTCCAAATGTCCAAGACAGAGACTCGTAGGTGCGCATCAGCATGCAAGAGCGTAGTCGGATTACCTGTGGGCAAGGCTTCCAAGGAACTGTTGCTTGTGGCCAGACCTGTTGGGGGACGTTATTCGCGCCTGCGCAGTGCGCGCCGGTGCGCTTTACAAAAGCCGTGAGGTTGTGCGCACACCTGCACACACAGCAGGACACACTGCCACCGAAAAGGCTACTTTTATTTTTTAATTTTTAAACTTCTTATTTGTATTGTTATTTTATTCTGTTTTTATGATAGTGATTGTTCGTCTTTTGCCTCCAGTTTTACTAGCTGGTAGAAGTTGGAAGGGCGTCGCCGTAAACTACAGAAAGATTAAGAAAAAAAAGAAAAGAAGAAAAGAAGAAAAGGAAGAAGAGCATTAAAGTGTTACCCGGCCATGTTCGACAACGAGGAGCTGGAGTGCGTGGTGTGCTACCGCGAGTACTCCCGCCGGGACCGGATCCCCCGCATGCTCCACTGCAAGCACACCTTCTGCGCCCGCTGCCTGGAGAAAATGTCGGAGACGGACGGCACCATCCGCTGCGTCAGCTGCCCGCTGTGCCGCTGGATCACCTGCACCCGGGTCAGCCTCACACTTTCCGGGTCGCTGTGGGTCAACACGGGCATCTGGGACCAGATCTCAGAGGAGAGCGACGGCAAGGGCGGATCCACGGAGGAGCTGAGCAGCACCAAGAAGCAGCTGGTCGACACCAAGCAGTGAGTGCTAATATAATGATAATGTTCTCCTCCTTCTCCTTCTCCTCCTCCTTCTTCTTCTTCTTCTTCTTCTTCTCCTTCTTCTCCTTCTTCTTCTTCTTCTTCTTCTTCTCCTTCTTTATTTCGTTTTGTTTTGAATGGGTTGTCTCTTTTTGGTTTGGTTTTTGATTTTGTGTTGTTGTTCATTATTTTATTTTTTAGTTCATTTATTTCTTTGTTTTAATCATTTATTTATGTTAGGAAAGGTGCATAAGTTTTTAGCCTGTACTTTGTAAATAAATGTGATTGTAAAAATCAAAAAATCAAAATCTTCTTCTTCTTCTTCTTCTTCTTCTTCTTCTTCATAATATACTGATAATTGACACTGTTATCGATGTCTTTATTAATTTCGATCAGGTAAATGATAACTCAAAAAACAAATTGAAATAAAAAAAAAGTTAACAGGAAATCAAAAACAAACAGTAGCTGCGTCTGCGACTTCATCAGTAACTCAGTTACATTAGGGAAAAGGAGTAGGAAGAATTATAAACTCAATGTAATTCTTCTTTTTCTCCTTTGAAATATGATTATTTTTCTAAATATAATGATAATGCAATTCTTCTTCTTCTTCTTCTTATTGTTATTATTATTATTATTACTACTACTGCTACTACTACTCTTACTCAATGTCATGCTCTTTGTGTCCTCCGCAGGCCTTGGCTGTACTTCACCGCCAGCCTGGAGAAGCTCTTCAGCTGTGTGCTGCTGCAGAGGCAGCAGGCGGACTGAGCAGCACCTGGACCTTCTCCCCTCAGTCCAGTCGGACCGCCAGCACCTGCTGGCTGTTACAGGACAATGTTTGGCCCGGCTGAGGCAGAAGCCACCACTGATGTTTTTTTGTTTTTGTTTTGTTTTGTTTTGTTTTTTGACACCACGTCAACTCCAGGTATAAGCTCTTCACGGGGCATTCCTTTAAATACTCTGCCAATGTGAAATGAAATTGCCGTACGTTTTTGGCTTTGTTGTGAACACCGAGCAGCGCAGCTCAGAGTGAACTTTGTATTTGTTTGTCTGTTGTTTGTGTGTTTTTCTTGCCCTTTGGCTTGTCAGACACCTTGCTGCTTGCTGCTGTTTTTGTTTGAAAAGATATTTTTTTCCAACTGTATTATATTCTATTTTATTTATTTTTCTACTTTGTGCTTTTACTCCATGTGAATAGGCCTCGTCATGTGTTTTTACTGCCAGTGCTCAGGGTTAATACCCTGCTGTTAAGAATAAAGGGCAAGAAGAAAAAACAATTGGTTGTGTGTTTATGTGCTGCGCAAATGATAGATTATTAACGTCTTAAAAATTTTAGACCTTTTTGGAACACGGTCTGAAATAGGCACAGTATACTTTGGATAAGTAATGTAATCATAAGTGCTTTTAAAAAAATTCCTAGAAATAGCATGCAGAATTATTGTTATCATTATTCATAAGAAAAAAACTCATCCCCTGTCAACAGTAAAAGTTCAGCCAACAGCTGTTCAACACAATCTATATTTTTTTAAATTACATTTAAAACATATATTATTCATATCATATATTTATATTTGTGGAATTAGGACAGTAAGTTCTGTAAGTCTGCTTTTGAATCCAACAGTTTCCTGACCTAAGCATTTTTTACCCACGGCGAATATACAAAAACACGCAAACCCTCCACATTCTTGGCCATCAAGTTGCACAAGCCTCTAAAACTTCAGTAGCTGTCACGAGTTTTTGTTTCACAAGTTCAAAACGTACACGACAACAAATTACCTATCAGACCTCTGACCTGACAGCTGTGCTGAACACGACACGCCACAAAGCAAAGGAAACAGACTGCGCAAACATGAGATTTTGCGCCTGTACAACAAATGATTCTTCTCAGCCAGATTGCATCAACAAGCACTGAACTAAATCTTGTGCTTTTGTTTATTCGTAACTTCAACGAGGTTCACGCTGGCTGTACTCCTTTTGAAAACATGTATCCACGTTCATGTGCTTCAGGGGCTGTCAAACTAAGATTTTGATTGAGGCTCTCTTACAACAGTGGCTGCTTTGAGGAGACTGCTTGCACTGCAGACGCATCAGAAACTAGACCTGGCGTGGGCAAACTACGACCTCATAAAATAGCAGCATTTCATCCATTTTTTTCTCCAGCGTTTTAAGAGTCGTTTCAAGAAAGGGCTCAATAAGGTGAGGCTTCACAGACATATTTTGTTGTAACTTTGCTTTTGTTCATTTTCAGTTGACATTAAAGCACATTTTCAGCATATCCAGCGTATATTTTTCCTCCTATGAGGTGGGCAACCAAAACACTCCATCCATCTGCTCCTGCTCCAGCCCCCCCTGTGTCAAACTTTAGAATCCACTGTGGCCCCAGCAATCAAACAGTTTGCCCAGCCCTGCTGCAGACGCGCCTCAGGAAACTCGGGCTCAATGATCTCGACATTCCGCGTGGGGAGGTCGTGCAATTGTGGTTTTACAGTCAACTAGGCCTTTATTGAGCCTGCCAGTCATCGTCGGGCAGTGTGTCAACAGCATATCATTTTGGCAGCTGTAACACAATGTGAAGTCATTTGCATATAACCAATTCCAGCCTTAAAACAACAGGGTGACTTTAGAAAATGCGATGAGGAAGGAGGCGGAGACGCAGCGTTCTGTACTTGTGGTTATTTTATTCAAAACAATGACAGTGGATAACTCGAACTGAAACCTTTGTTCCCCCTGAATTAGTTCTACCAAACAGTCTTCTCAACTATACTATGTTAGGATGAAATACAGTTCAATATTCAGACATTTACGACACAAAAGTGATGCAAACACAAACAGGGAAAGATTTCCTAAAAGGCTCTTGTGACCCACAAACCATCCCATAACAGTGTCACCATCGGGGTTTCTTTTCAATATAACAATGAGGGTGTTTTTTTTTTTTAAATATATATATTTTCTAACATAGTGTGTTTGAAACCAAATAACCACTTTCGTACATTTTATTGGTGGGTGGGAAGAAGCAGCGTGTTTGGTGAACACCACCTTTGACTGACATGTTTTAAAAAAAAAAAAAAAACCTCACTTAAGATATAGACTAAATATTAACCTTGAGGCTCTTTTTTTCCAGCAGCCGTAATACAGCAGTGGGAACTTTGTCACAACTTCCTAGTGAACGCTTCCACAGAAGGAGGAAGAAAAAGAAAATAAAAGAACAGAAAAAGGGGCACTTCCCTTGGAGATAATATAAACAGTCAAAACTGGCCTAAAACTCTGTCTTCATAATGTGCAGTTACTACAGTTAGGATTAGGATTCACAGATATAGAATATTTTCTAATGAGTGTGAAACTTTTTTTTTTTTTTTTTTTAATATTGGTGCTAAGATAAAGGGGGGGGGAAGCAGATCATGTTCACATGGTTACTCAGGATGGTGATCCCCAGTCTCTCCTACGTTATAAATACATTCAGCACTCAGTTGAAGCAGTAACATAAAAAAAAAAAAAAGTTTCTGTTGCATAAGAAAATGATTAATCCAGCCTAAAAACACTGTCACTACATAAACCGACAATCACATTTACACTTAAATAAACGCAAAAACCAGGGGTGAGCAACCTGATCCGGGGATAAAGTGACAATCGTAGCGGGACAGAGGAGGAGCTCGACAACAGTTGCTTTGACGTCTCTTCGGGTTGCTTTTCATTTCTCTCACGCGTTCTTGCCGTCTGCAAGTTTTGCTACGAGTTAGTTCAACGTTACAACCTCGTGTCACGCCGACGCGATGCGTTTCTCTTCTTCACCATCGTTCTGCACGTCAGGACGTCATGCTGTGAGTTGGTCAGATTGCTCACCCCTTGAAATTTCCATCACAGTTTTTTTTCCCCCTGTCCAACACACCGCCTTCACCCTCCCCCCTGGTTTCTTGGACATCCTCGCCGACCTTCCTCTTCTTCCCTCATACTGACAGAGCATAATTTAAACATAGTAAAATACATAATTGTGAATTAACAGACATGGTCAAAAAGGTACAGTCGTCGTTATGCGTAGGGAGGTGGGGGGGGGGCGGGGGGGTGTCAGAACACAGGACCACATGAGATTAGTGTGAAAACTCAAAGAGGCTCATGTATAAACAATAATTATTATGTGACCTGTGACTATGAGCCGGCCCTCTGCGAGCCTCGCGGGTCGCCTAAAGTGTCTTTTTGCAGTTCGAGACAGGAGGATGATCTCTCTTCATCGAAAAAAAGAAAGAAAAAAAAGAAAGAAAAAAACCTCACGACAACACAGGATTAAAAACATCACGAGTTTGTGGGTCTGAATCAGATCGAGCCATGAGCGAGGAAAGAATACTCTTGAAAAGGAAAATAAACTGGTAGGACAACAAATAATACTAACAAACATTTTAAAAACACTAAAAACAGTCCAATGAGCATGAGAGTTAAAATCAAAGTGCCACTCTAAGAGTTAGAAGTAGCAGACAGGACCGAGACAAACGGCTTCTCCACACTAGCAATACAGTTTGAGTGTCCCTTGTTAATAGTACGTGAGGAAGTTGATTTTGTTTTTTCTTTTCTTGCTTGAACTCGTGTGTGTGTGTGTGACTCACTATAGGTAGGGGTACTGTGCGAGACGCCTGGGACTCAACTGGTAGGCACTGTAAGCCTCGGCCCGCGGCGTCACGCTGATGTAGGGGGAAGCAGTGGCGAACTGGTGCTGGTAGGCCGCGGGGAGGCTGTGCAGCAGGCTGCTGACAGAGTCCTTGCGACTGGCCGCGTCCCTCCTGGACGACGACGACGAGGTGTATGTTGCTGCATAGGCGGAGGGGGAGTGGCCGTGGCCGCGGCCGAGCAGCTGCTCCATGGGCTGGGAGGCAGCCGAGAGGGCGGCCGAGGCCGGGTAGGTGTACAGGCTGGGCCCCGGGGCCGAGGCCAGGGCCGACACCTCGGGGCCCATGTAATGCGACGCTGCTGCCGCTGCTGCTGCCGCGGCGGCGGCTGCTGCTGCTGCTGCTGCGGCGGCGGTGGCGGGAGGGAATGTCTGTTGGCGCCGCAGGGACAGATCACTGTGGGAACGCTCCTGAGACGAGGAAACCACGGGCTGAACCTGGACAGACGTTGGGAAACAGGCGACAGACTTGAGTTTGAGGACGGTTGATACTGTGGGGGCGGCTGCGGTGACACGTTGAGGACCACATGAGTGACACTGGGCGAGAAAGAACTCCACCCAAGCGGCCGTGCAGGCCAGCCCAGGTCTGATATGTGACAACAAACAGCAGACGTATGTGTGGAAAACCACACGTCTGCATAGCGCTTGTGTAGACGTCAGTCGCATCTATTCAGCGATTTCATTCTTTTTTTTCTTTTTAATTTTGAGTCATCATCCATCACTGTTGGAATGACTGAGAATGTTTGGCTGGATTTTGTAAAAACTCAATAAAAAAAAAAAAAAAAAAAAAAAAGATCGTTGTCTGCGTGAACTTTGAGTGGAAAACGGGTGAAATTTCAATTGTGGGTCAGTATGACAGCAATTCCAACAACAACAACACACCGCTCACCTGGCTGAGGTTTAGAGGACGCTCCGTGTTTTCCCCCGAGATGCAGGGCTGCCGGTTGGATGATCTCTTAGGTTTCATGTAGCTCACTACAAAAATCAAATGAAAATGCGGTGACTAATTAGAGGCCCCGTTCAGACAAAAACAAAACCAGGAGCAGCGCAACAGCCAGAGGATGCGGGGGAGCGCGTGACTCACCGCTGTCGAGGCGCGCATGCGACACGCCGCCCTGGCTTTTGACTGACGGCGCCACCACGGCCAGAGTTCGGGCCTGGCGGGAGGCGGTGGCGCCGGCCGGGTTCAGGGTTCGAGGTAGCGGGGTGAGTGGGCTGGCGGTGGAGGAGTCCGAGTCGTGCACCGTCACGCAGCTGATGACGTTGGTGCGCTGGCCCAGGCCGACGCTGCACATGAGGGGGGGGGGGGGGGAGAGAGAGAGGGAGAGAGAGAGAGAGAGAGAGAGACACGGGGGAAGACGAGAATGTTGAAACACCCGCAGAAAATATGTCACTGCTGCGCAATATGTCAGATAAGAATCCAATAGTGCATTCCGGAAGCGCAGGGTTCTGCTGAGATTAAAAAGCAGGAACCACAAGAATGCGCAGGGTGACTGTGCTGCTACCTGGCAGGATGAAACTTGCGCTCGTCTTCCGTGTCGGTGTCACTGTGAATGGTGATGATGCTAACCGCCGGGCTGGGCGTGTCCGAGATGATGATTGGCTGGGACAGCACGGTGCTGGCGCTGGGCGGAGTCACGCCGCTGCTGCTGATGTACGACGCCGTGGAGACGCCCCTGCGATAAAAACAAACAGCGCAGCGTCACTCACACTGAAGCTATTTTGGTATCGAGGACAGACAAATGTTTATTTATGACGAAAGAATAAATAGAGTATTATTTATTACTATTATTTTTAATAATGCTAATAATAATAATAATAATATCAGAACTAAAAGCTATCAGCCTCGACTCACCTGTTCCTGTTCTCCCCTCGTCTGGCCTTCACCTTCTTCCTCTCCTGCTGGGTTCGGGCCTGGGTGGTGTTCCTGGCACATTGGAGGAGGTTCACAACAAGTTAGCGGAAGAAACACTGATCTGAGCGGCTCGACTTTCTGTTCTGCATCAACAACTGTGCGCTGAGAGATTGCCAGATAAAAGAGAAGATATACGAATGTTGTACAACTTTATGGCACACAAACAACAATAAAAGGTCCAGTGTGTAACATTTGAAAGCATCTATTGAGATTGAATACTTTTCCCCCCCGGTATGCCAAAGTCACTCGGCCACAGTCAGCCTTTATATTTACTCTGACGTCGGTGCCTCAACTTTGTTTCAACAGCAGTCCAGCAGGGGGACCTGCTCTCCTGATTTTTACCCAGACATCACAGCTGGAAACCACCGGGGCTCTTGAGTGTGCAGTGTCCAGTCCACTGACCTCCAGATGTGACCCTGTTGCGAGGAGCCATCGTGTGTTTCCAGGGGGGATTCGGCCACGGCAGACTGGTGGGCGGAGCTGTGGATGGCCACACCGGGGACCTGCTGCCACGACGACGGGATGAGGATCTGCTGGGTGCCGGTGGGCCAGGCCTGCTGAGAAAACAAAGACAAATCTCGCATTTTAGAACACGAGCGAGGACTCAGCGCTGCTCGACCGACACGGGCGGCGAGTGCCGGGTCGGGCCGAACCGAACAAACTGGTTTGGTGGTTTTGGAGGAAGGAGGAAAAAACAACAACTTGGATGTAATCCCTCTGCAGGCAAAAAGCACAAGGCCAGAGAAGCGAGCAACCGTTTTCCAAAGCCATTCTCTTATTCTAGCATTGCCCTGCAACAAATGCAACAAGATGATAACATGCAAAGCACAAACTGGTTGAAGCGCTGTCGATGGTCAGATCGAGGATTAAAATACACAAACAGAACGGTGGCGCCTGTTAAAAAAGAAGAGAAATTGAGGGAAGAAAAACAGTTTAGTTCGCTGATGCCAAACAGTCTGTCGGTAATCTCGCTCTCTCTCTCTCTGAAAAGGGGGGCATGCCACGTGGTGAGAGGGCTGGAATGGAAAAAACAAAACAAAAAGATGTGCGTCAAAGATTCAGGCTGTGGAGTGTGTGTGCTGTTTGTGTGTGTGTGTGTGTGTGTGTGTGTGTGTGTGTGTGTGTGTGTGTGTGTGTGTGTGTGTGTGTATAAGGGATGCGGGGGGGTATTAGTGGCCTCTGTGGCCTTGGTCCCTTTCGCTGCAACCAAGGGAGGACACAGTATGACAGAAGCTGCAAGCAAAGCGCAGACCATCGCAGCAACACATGCGCTCCATGCCTTCAGCACACCTACTGGAAGAGAGTGAGGGAGGGAAGTGAACAGTGATGGAAGGTCTGGGGGGGGGGGGCGGGGGGGGGGGGGGATAAATTGGTTTATCGTTGGCTTAAGGTTAAAAACAGAAGGGCAGATGGGGACATCAGGCCGTCCAATCAGTGAGAGGGAGTCTGGTTCACCCAAACTTAGAATTTCACAGAATTTCTACTCAATAGCTGCGTTTCCGTTACAGTTTTTCGCAAAATAAAAGCCATATCTTGAAATCTGTCACAGAGTCGTCAATGGAAGCTCAATGGAAGTCTGCCGTCGAAATGCATGACCAGAAGCCAGATAGTGTGCCTCAGCAAAGTTCATATAATATTTCTTTTTCACTCAAAACACTGACTGTCGGCCTCCAGAGTGGAGCTGTGCTCCTGAGTACATGGCCACCACAGACTTCCATTGTGTTGGCATCAGGTGGTGTTCTGCAGATAATAGAAAATGTCCCCAAAGCTCCATCCACATGGTGGTGAACAGACAGAAAAATGCAGTGACCCCATTCCTTTAAATACCCTAAAAGCAAAAATATTTCTTAAAAATAACATGGCGAGACTAGATGTGCCACAATGGGAGCAACAAGGCATAAGATAAAGAGCAGTGACCTTAAAACGTGTCGCAAAAAGAGGGCGGTTGAAAGTTGCAAACGAGTGGTGGGGGTGAGGAGGAAGAGGAGGAGAGATGACACTGTTAGTGATGGAGGGGGTTGGATGCGCATGTGCAAGCCTTTTCTCCAGGGAGGTTCAGGGGGGTATGGTGGTTGCTTTACCAGCACAGTGGCTGTGTGCTCCAGCAGGGTGGGCTGAGCCACCCCAGTGCCCAGCCTGAGGGGCAGAGAGTACTGGGGAGCTATGCCTGTTGAGGGAGGGTGCAGGGTGGCCACCATCAGGGGTGTGCAGGAGCCCTGAGAAGGAAGGGAGGATAACGGAGGGCAGGGTTAGTGTGTGAGTCATGTCCTTCCAGGTGGCATCAGATCCAGACCCCAAAAAAATTTAATAAATGAAAATAAAATGCAGGTGAGGGGCGGTGCGGTGGGGGAGGGGAGGAGGGGCAGATAAAAACCAGGTGCATCACGAGAGGCAGGCTGGCTGGCACCACTCACCATCTGGACACCTGACCGCAGCAGCAGGTAGCAATTCATTACTGATTCGGGCAAAGAGTAATTAACGGGTTTGGTTTGAGTGGGAAGAGCATCTCGCATTAAAACAGCTGGCAATGGGGATCCCAGAGGCAGGACGATGGGAACAGACAAAGCTTTTAGCCCCGACTGGGGCCTCTGCCAGTGCGGGGAGTGAGCGGATCCAAGCAATAAACAAGCAACAAAAAACAAAAACAACTGAAACACTGTGGAGCAGGTTATTAATTAAACGTCTGTGGTAGAAATGCATTCAAGCCACAGAAAAAAACAGTCACGTGATTAAAGATATGTGGTGCACTTTGAAGCACAAAACAAAGCGGAGACTTTGGGCGGCTGAGTCATGCGTCAATAATGAGGCAAATTTCCACTTTGAAAACATCAACAGGAGTTTCTTCCTGTTGTTGTTTTCAATAACATTGAGGTTAGACGTGCAGATGAGGGCACATCCTTCCTTTTTTTTTTTTTTTTTTTTAACATTGGTCTGATCAGGTACGTATAACAGGCACACAACCACATGAAGAACACATTCGAAAAAAAGAAGATGCACTTTGTGTTCCAGCGAGCCGTCTCGTAACCGACTTTCTCTCTGTTACAGCAACTTTACTTTGAAGAAGAAAGTAAACATGGGAAAGGATCAACCAGGGCAAAATTAAAGACATTGTGAAAGCGGAAGACAACAATATTAGTTTCTCGACGACTTCTGCAATATTCACAGACACTTGAAGCTCTCACCTGTGTGAGCATACTTGGCTGGATCTGCAGCGACTGTGCAGACTGGTTCTGAGGTACTATGGGTACAGAGTTCTCCATTCTCACAGGGAAAGAGGAACTCTTATTGGATGGCTGTAGCCCTGAAACATAAGCACACACAAGCAAAAGTGAGCTGAGCTGAGTGTTTTATTGCTCAATGGGGTCAAGTTTAAACTTTAACTTAAAAGCGGAGGGTGCATCGCTGCAATTACACCCGTTTGCCAAGCAGCTTTTATTTTTTGTTTTGTTTTTCGTACCTTGAATAGTGGAGGGTGGGCAGACGATAAGTGTCTGTTGGAAGGGTTCCGTCTGGCTACACAGCCCAGCAGGACGCGTTGGAATGGGGACACTCTGCTGAGCGAGTCCAGGAATGTTGATGGTGGCCTGCTGGTACAACGCCGGCTGGTAGTTGAGCAAAGGAACCGCTCCCCCCGCAGAAGGCACCTGTTGGAAAACAGAAACATATCAGCGCTGGAAGTGACTCAGTAAACCACTCTCAGTTCAGGTGATTAAGAAACTATATTAAAATGCAACAGAGTTGTTCATAGCAGATAATTCTGCAGTATCCAGAAAATAATGAAATAAATAAAGATTAATATTTCACTGTCTGTCCAATCTGTGTATGGAAACCTTAATGCGGCCGAGACATTTTCCCTATATGAAATGATGATGTGCATATTCCCTATAGGAAACATGACACCGTTTGTATCACTGAAGTAGATCAGCAGGCTTGATCAGCACTACCCGGTGGTTTTAATGCTGGGTGAAACTCAGTACAATGCACTGAAACCATCCTATTGTAACATGGATTGACGGCGAGACGCATACCTGGTTATGCTGGTTGAGTTGGCTACTGAAAGTGACAGTGAGGTTGCCCGCAGCAGCGCTGGGGACTGCACTGGTGGAGTACAGCGACTTGCCAGTGTCGTAGGAACTCCGCCGCTTGCAGATTTCCATATTTTGGAAGCAGGACTTCACACTGCGGAGGGGCGAGGATTGCAGGGAGGTTGAGCACACGTGAAAGAAAAAAAAAAGGACACATTCACGCCAAGCATGTTTCATGCTGAGGAACTTACTGGGAGCTGTGGGGATAATCCACCAGGTGACTCATTGTAACAAAAGGGTGACCGAGAGTTTTAGTGGGCGTGATCCTTTTGTCGGCGTCCAGGCGGAGCATGCGCTTCAGGAGGTCTATAAACTCTCGTCTGTCGGCCTTCTCGGCTAACATGTCCGTCCCCTCCAGGTGAGAGGACAGGTTGACCTGGAAAAACAACATGCACAATAGTCAAACATACAGCACACAGGGGCAACATACACAGTGTCAAAGAAAGTGGAGAAAGTGCTGCATACCTGCATCATGTCATCCAAGCAGTTGAAGATGTACTTCCTGGCCTCCTTGGACTTGATGCCCATCTCCATTTCATGCTCTGACGGAGTCTGGAAAATGGAGAACATTTCTGCTTACCGTGACGTGCCATAAATAGCGTTCTTCAACTTATCAAACCAAGCACCGGACATTTCATGCTGACCTTCAGCCTCCAGAGTGGGTAGCTGGAGTCTGGGCCTCGGTTAAAGAAACGACTGGTTTTGGTTCCAGCGCTCAGCAGGTACTCTGCCGGCAAGCCTTGAGTCTGAGAGATGTAACGGATCTGAAGGCGAGAAGCAGAAAAAAGATTGCTGACCTTTGGCCTTTGCGACAAAAATAATCAAAATCAATATATTTCATTGATCTACAGGGGATATGGACAATCAATAAAAAAAAGGAGGGATTAAGAATCAGTGTAACTTTAAAAGGTCCTATTCTATGCAAAAACCTGTATCATTGCAGGAAGCTGTTCATAGGGGGACATTTTTTTCCCAGGACATCTAATGTTTTATGAATAATTAATCACATGCAGCTGCTCTGTTGGTGTCTAGGACAAAAGACAAAGACCTGCCAATAGTAGAATATGGGTCCTTAAGTTATGCCACCTAAAACCAGCAGTATGACTTATTTAACAGAAAACAGACAACAGGTAAATTAGCACTGAAAACAGGCACACAGAAAACACAAATTATGACCCTTCTAAATATTCTTTAAACTGTCATTAAAAACAACTGAGAGAGGCAAAATATAATGGGAAAAGGTATGTCTAGATATGTCTATCTATCCAAAGCAAGTTTATCTTCTGAGATGAGGTCTAACACACTCATGTTAGTACCGACCTGGTCATACTCTGAGGCACCAGGGTAGAGAGGCCAGCCCAGAAACAGCTCAGCAATGACGCAGCCTAAGGACCACATGTCAATAGCCTCACAGAATGGCAGACCCAAAATAATCTCTGGCGCCCTGGGTGGAAAAAAAAAACAAAAACATTTTTTACAAGGACTCAGAATGAGAGCGGAGCAAAAGTGTGTGCGAGTATCACAGGCTGCTGTCATTGTTTCCTCTCGTGTGACTAAAAGGGAGAACTTGAAAAATGGATGTGCTTGGTGCCACGAACCTGTAATAGCGAGACTGAAGATAAGTTGAGCAGACAGCTTTGGACACGTGACTTGCAGAGCCAAAGTCAATGACCTTCACCCTGTAAGGCTGCCGCAGAGGGTCAACCAGCATGATGTTCTCTGGCTTCAGGTCTGCGTGAATCAGGCCAAGGCTTTTCAGCTTCATCAGGGCCGTGGCCACCTTAAAAAAAAACAAGGATCAGGTATTAATGTGCATAACAATACTTAATTATTTTGCTTTGAGATTTAAAACACATTTTAAGGATATTTTGCCCACCTGCTGCAGGATGGGTCTGATGTGCCGCAGAGGCAACGGGCTGAACTTGCTGTGCTTCAGGAAGTCATACAGATTCTGCTCCAACATCTCAAACACCAAACAAGTGTGGCCCTTGTGTTGGAAGCATTCATACGAACGCACAAAATTGTACTCGTCTGCGTTCTCTGCACTCAGCCGGTTCAGGATGCCCACCTGACAGAGAAAAACAAGCATCCAAATGTCACTGAGCGCACATTGAGATTCCACAACAAGACAACAAAAACTAAAAGAAAAATTTGCTTTTGAACTAAAAATACTACAGAACTTGTGGTTCTGGTTTTGAGTACAGTTCAGTTATTACAGCATTAGAGTTTCAGATGGAGGAAGTCAGAATTGAATAATCAGGAAACACACAGGTGTGTCTGTTCTTGTTGACAAAGTAAGGTGAATTCACCTCGATCTGGCCCTGGCGAGCGTACGACGGGTGGTTTTTCAGGATCTTGATGGCTACGATCTCATTGGTGCCTCTCTTCCAGCACTTGGCCACCTGCCCGAACGTGCCTCGCCCCAGAAACTCCAGCACTTCGTAGCTACAGGACACCGAGCAGAGGATCTCGTGCTGCACCAGCTGGTAATCCCCTTCGCCGTTGGAGCTGCTGCTCTTGGTGGTCGGAGCCGAGTGGGGTATGGACTGGCCCGTGCCCCCCCCGCCGCCGCCGCCGCCGCCTGTACGCGTGGAGTACGTGGCGGCGGGAGCGGAGAGCTCCTCCAGTATTTGAACGCTGCCACAGCCACTGCCGCTGCCTTCGCTGGCCTCCTCGATCTTCCGCTTCTGCCCGTGCCGGTGACTCCTCGTCTCTGAGGGGATCTCGGTGTGGGTGAACGAAGACGACGCCATCTGCTCGGCCACCCGCCTGCTGCCGGATCCGCGGGGCAGACTGCCGGTGCTGTCGGCGGCCCGCACCACCACCTGACCTCTGGAGCCGGGCGCGGTGGGAGGGAAGACCAGTGAGGGTGCAAACGGTGGCACAGCCATGGCCGGGGCGAAGTTGTACCCCGACTGCCCTGTTATGGAGCTGTAAGCTTCGCTGGTGGACACGTCCCACATGTTGCTCTCCACCTTCAGCTTCTTCACACGACAAAAGGCACTGGAGGAGATGGAGGGGGGCGAGAAGACCTGCAGCTGGGAGCTCATTGCTGAAAAGAGATGAGTGGGGATTAGACATAGGTGGATGAAAAAAAACAACCTAAGTGAAGAATCACTTTGCAGAGATTGAAACCGAAACTGACTGAAGTGAATTCAGGAAGCACTGACTAAGATAGAAAGATAGAGAGCTTTTTTTTTTTTTTTACACAGGCGTAGCTTAAGTCGATGGTGATCAAACAATGGGCCTACTCGCGATTTGACCTCAACCCAACTGAAGAGCAGTCAGCAGTGTGAACTGCTGAAGCAGGCTAGCCTGTGTAGCACGCATCGCTGTGCACGTCTTGTCCTTACGATGTGACGCAACATGCTGTTCACAAGCAGCGTTTTCAAAGGTACCATTGTGCTCTGTTGCTTTTGCTTGATATATGGCTCACATGATTACAGCTTTCAATTACAGCTACATGCAAATCCAGCCGCTCAGTTTTGATTAATTTAACATGACCCGGCACAAAAACCAACTTCCTTTTCTCTCTTTTGCTCTTTTGGTTTGCTTGACATTTTACCCAAGTAAACGCAAACAAAAGTGGAGTGGGGCGGGGGGGGGGGGGGGGGGTCCACCGACTCATCACTGATGTGGACCATGAGCAAACAAACTACAGGTGTGATGACTCACAACCATTTCCAGTTAACCTCTAAACAGAGACAAACTAAGAAAATGACTCGTCCTTTATTCATTACATAAAGAATTCTATGTTTTCTTTATTTTATTTTTTTTTACAAATCAATTATCCTCAGCAATAAGACAACTCTGTTGTTCACACAGAACCCAACAAAGGCGACTTATTGCAGCACCTTCCTTTTATTTCACAGAGGGAGCTGGCTTCCTGGATTCAGATGAACAGTGCCGGCATCTGAGGTGACATAAGAAATGGGGATTTTGTCCTTTAAGGTTCCTGTAATAAGTGGGTGGATTTCCTTCTCTGCTGGTAGCACCACCGCCCCACATACCTCAAGGTATGGCTGCATAGCTCAAGGCTGCTGTTTGCCATTGTGAGGGTTTTAAATCTCCCGTGGTGTCGGGTCGCTTACATCAGGCATTAGCAATGCCCCTACCCACCGAGCTGGCTCACCCATTTAGACAGACACTGATCCTCCTCCGTCCCCAACTAATTGCTGGATCAACTCGTATCCCGCAAGTGGTGCCGTTCATACAGAGCAACATGAGGAGCATGTGGACATGGATTAGCCTGTCAGTCAGTGCATGCAACATTGTTTTATTGAGAAAAATGCACAAATTAGGATATATTGACCTTCAATTTCTTAATTAAGTTACTGCAATGCAAAGCATGGTGCCTTGCTTGAATGTGTAGAAACTGAATTGCTCTGCGGCCTCGCCACCAGGAAGTTCTGGGTCTGAATTCTTATATGTTTAGAATTGTCGTCACTGTGTTTATATCTGTAAAAGAGTCAATACAAATTTACATTTTGACTTAATAATGGAATTAATCAATTTGACAGATTTTATGGTGAACATGAATAATCACAGAACAAAAACATATTTTGTTCCACAGTCTAGACTACGTTCAGACGGTAATTTATGAGTCAAATAAGCAATTCGGACAGATCAGCATTTCATAACAATTCACAGATCCAGTAATGAAATCTCTACTCCTGACCCCGGTTAACAGTTTGATGGTTTAGCGTGGGTCTTTTACAGAAAGCGGTAACCTGCTGTGAAATCCAACAACATCCACAACAATCTCTGAAATCTGTCCAATACTTAATGTACAACGTGTAGTAATACACAAAAACAGGGTGTTTCACGACCAGTGCCATTGCACAGCTGAGGGAGTGTCTTTCTGCAGTGAGAGTCCGGGCCCCAAGTTTCAGCTAAACCGATCACTGATTAACATTTCCGGCAACGAAATATGGAGTTGATTCAAAGAAATGTTTTGCTAAAGGGCAAACAAGTTTTTATTGGAGATACTTGCTTTCTCGTCAACAAAGTACGCCACTGGCAGATAAATATGTGCTGACATGGTGAGTGTTTGGTAGTTGCAATGGCCCACAGTGCCGATCAAGCTGTAATGGCCGCTCATCACAAATACACCAATCTTCTCAACAGAAATGATACTAGCAAATGTTAGTGTATTGATGACCTTTGTCTTTACTATTACTGACAAATACATTTTCAGATAGTATTGACAAGGGAACACTGAACTCTCCGAAGCTACGATGCTAACGCGCTAACTTTGCGAAAAATATGGTGATTACATCTTCTACGTTTTAGGTTATTATTAAGCTCAGACTGTTTACCTCACAATCCGTGCAATACAGCACAAAACCGAATCACCATTGGTACATACCGGATGGGATGTTGTTTCAGGTCTAAGAACGGCCTCGTCCAGGGTTTAAATCCCACGGTTGTCGGTAGGACCAGCGTTATCCGATTAGCTTCCTTCAGCTAATGCTAGAAGCGAGCTAGGCCTGCATTGTTTCTTCAGTCGGTGGAGAGCTCGGCACCCAGAGAAAACCTCACAGCTTCGCTTTTTCGAGATGAAAGACGCCCGTGTCTCATTGTATTATTGAGTTAAAACTCCTAGCTCTAAAAAATATATGCATTTGTCCATTAAAATATAATAAACTCCACTTAAAAGATGCCCGTCTTCGGGCAGCAAAATCCACTTTACACCGGAACAACCAGGTCCTTATATCAGCTGCGCATCTTACGGCATTTCCGGTAGCTCAGTGATTGCCGTAGTATATGCGAACAACGCGCACCGATATTATATTACAAGTTATTGTAATGTAAATATTAATGTAAAATAAATTAATGTTTATCAACTCAATTTTAAACGTACATAAAACTAACTTGTCTTCGAGAAATACAGAATGGACACATTTTGAATGTGTTTATACATTGGGGAAAAAGATAAATCTAACCATTACGGTAAAACCCTGTTGACGTGACGTAATTAGGAATTTTCCAGCAAGAGCTTCATGTTCCACAATTTGAGACAACTCATGGTGGTGGTCAGAGCTTAACTGGAAAACTATAATTGAACAATTTCTTCAGTTAGTCAATTCAATACCAGTAAATTACTCAATGTGTTTGAGTTATATTGAATACTCAACTTTTAATCTGTTTCCTTTTTGGTGGAGTTAACTGTATATGACTTGCAGTGATGCTTTAGCAAAACTGTTCCAACTGTAAAGCTAACTTTAAACTACTTAAAATCCCAACTGAAGAACTTAGGTGATACATTTATAATTTCATACGTTTGCTTTATCCTACCTGTCAATCTTTCAATCTGTATACACCACAATGTATCTAACCCAAATATATGCATCAGGCATTGAAAAACTATGCACTCTGTCACTACCTAGCTAACTAACTGACGACCTAGCAAACTAATAAGCACTTTCAATGACATTCAATCACATGTTTTGCAATCACCTTTCTGCAGTAGCCCAGAATGTTGATCTCCTCTGTCTTTTGATTTATTTTTAAACATTTGGACTGTTTGCTGTGGGCTTTCTGACCATCAGACGTTGCTAGATCTAAAGGAGACATCAGCTAGCTCTCTATTGTGAGACACAAATGTCAGGTGAAAAAAAACAAGTTAAAGTGCAAATTTTCTTTTTATTCTGATTTCGTTTTACAGCAGAAATTATGTAAAGCATTCAGAAGACATTTTCCACATATAAGGGCAATATTCAAAACACTTTGCATGGCCTCAGCAACAAAATATTCTTCTTCTTTTTTAAAAACATCAACAATTTAGTGATGCTTGTGCATGCACGTTTGTAAAACAAAGTAAAATCTAGGCTACAAAAAAGAGGAATGAAAATACTGAGATAGGTTATGGAGAACACAACAGCAGGCAAGGTGGGAGTACAGCAGGAGATGAGATAGAGGGAAGACGGGGTGGAAGAAGAGGAAGGCAAGGAGAGGTCTAGCCATAGATTATCTATAAGGGTCTATCATTCTAGCATGCAATGTGGTGTTTGGCCACGCCCTCTCAAAACAAGGCCTGGAAGGAATACCATTTATTTCTAGGCGGACTTATGAAAACAGAGGCCGTCTCTGCATTTGTCTACCAGCTGTCTACTATGGCATATTTCTTTATATTTATGTATTTTTTTTTAACTTCTTCTACTCTACATACCTTTTTTGTACAGTCACCATCCTCTCCAAAAAACATGACCACACTGATGAATTTCTGCAACCTGTGTGTCTAGTTTCACCTGGGTGAATAGTCTGTATGTGTTGATAAGTGCAAGCCGTCGTCTGTATGTGCATATAATATATAAGAGCATAAAGCATTGTTTGTATGTGGTTTAGCTTGTGCTGAGGCGAGATGGGACCTGTTTTGGAGGAGGCCCACGTGATACAGTTGTGTGAATGTTTCTGACTGGTGCTGTCCTGACCGAGGCTGTCTCTTTGTTGTGATGAAAGTTCAGAACACATGTGAAACACATATCAGAGATCCTCAGATTGTAAATCTTTGACTATGTTATAATTCTATTTTATTTTTTCTGTTTTTAAAAGTAGGTGACACAGCCATTATCTATCCTTGCATTATAAATTACTACTTGTTATAGAGCAATTCTATGTATTTTGTCTGCCTTAAAGTAATAGTTTCAGTAACATTTTTTTTTTTTTTTTTTACAATTCATTGACTTCTTACAAGGAAACTGACACCCCTGACACGATGCACCCAGCTGGCCTGCTACAGGACTTTATAACCTCTGTGCCTGCCCGGCATCCTGCCATAAAAGCACACCTGTCCGATCTGAACCTCAGGCCAGTTGGGTGCAACTGCGTCGCAGGCAGGCGACTCTCCCTGTTACGAGTCAATAAATTATAAAAAGGATTTCAAGAGTGTAATTTTAAGGTAGAAAAACTACATAATGTCTATTTAAGAATCCTGGTTATTATTATTCCAGACTAGAGCTTATGTATAAATAGAAATTCCTCTTTTTACTACGTTGAATTTTGTTATATTCATAAAATCCTAGAAAATAAAGGATTTGGGAATTTGTTTTTCTCATATAAAAAGATATGCACACACACGCCAGTGGCATGTGGCCAACGGATCTAATTCGCTTCTTCACAACAACAAGGTGGATTATCAGAGGGGACGTGTCACTCAAGACCCTGATTTGAAAAGTATAAGAGAACGGTTCAACTAGAAGGAATGAAGCATCCCTAACGAACACAGGTAACACACAGACGTGCACACAGATGCACACACAAATGTACACACTCAGCAGTGGTGGTACAACTCGTCAGTGCTCGTGATACTCCACCTAATCTCCCTGTTCGTCAACCCTGAGTAAAATCTGAGGGAGAGATTTAATTGTTCCCAAAGACAAAAGCACAGGGAGATGGAGTGTGGCTTTTTTTTTTTTTTCTTTTGTAAGCCTGTGACTGAATGTGTTCATTTGTGCTCGTACATGTGCGTGCACTTCTGGGGGGCGGGGGGGGAGACACAGAAACACACACACACACACACACAAAAAAAAGGAAATGTGTGTCACAGATTATCATCTGTTTTCATTTAAATGCTGCAAGACGATCTCAGAGGGAAAACAGACAAAGTGAGACCATGCAGCGAAAAAAAAACAACATGTCTTCCACTGAACCCCGTGACAGTGCCTTTCACACACTGACACTCAATTTGATCCGTTTGTTTTGCCAAAACTGACAGGCGAGCGGGGCATAAAGTGATACTGTAATTACTGGTTCGTTTCATAAAGTGACAAACAGCATCTGTCAGGCCATGAACACCCATTCATACAAACGGACAAGAAAAAAAAAAAAAAACTGAGACTGGGATCAAGTTTAACACTGTCAAATTCACACAATTTAGGGAAAACAAATAACAGGTAACTGGCAACCTTTTGGAGGACGTACAATAGATATTTCCTGATATTAGCTTGCACATTTCAGTTATTGAGCAGGCACTTTCTAAACAGAGCTTTCCAGAAGTCTAAATTACACGTCGTAACATCAATGGCAGTGACAATGACAAGAAAAGGGAAAATGAATCAAATGATATGTAAAAATGTGGGGCGGAGACATTCTGTTTGAAGATGGAAAGCTTAGACTGGAGGCCAGGCTGGATCTGCTGGAGATGACTGATGTTTACTTAAGAAAAAGTAGTGCGTTGCTGAAGCACAACCGCACCGTAAAGAATGTAGTGCCCTCTTGCCCTTTTTTTTTTTTTTTGGATGACCATTCATTGCATTTTACAGTCAAACAAGCATCACCTTCATCACCATTAGTATTGTTGTCATTCTTCCATCATCGCCATCCTCGTCTATGTCTGTCTTAGACGAACCTCAGAACTTGTAGGTCTATGTTTGAACTAAAACTATATCTCTTCTAGCGTTTGTTGTCTGTCTGTGTGTGTTGTTGTCGTTGTTGCCTCTGGAGATAAAACTGATGTTGCTTGGGTGTTTGCTTCCCCAACAAAACAAATTGTTAGGCAAAGTAGCATTCATAGTAATTGGCACTACTGGCAAAAGGGTTTAATTTTTGCTAGCCAAGAAACAAAAGCACAAAGTGTAAATGTTTTTTGTCTGAAAGATCGTTGTCTTAGCTAAGTCTTTTTTCCCCATATTTCTAACATTAGATTTTTCAGTTGCATGCTTTAAACAAAATGTTCTTTTCAGTAACACTTATACTGGATACTCTTTTAATGTGAAGCAATTAAAATCCTCTCGTAGTCCATAGCCACTAACATGTTCTTTTTGCTGTTTCTTTGTCTTTAATCTCATGCACAATAGTCCGTTTGTGATATCTACAGTATTTACATGCAGTACAGCCATCCTGTGCACCCAGGTCTCTGTCTTAAGTTCTCATTATGGGAGTAAAATAATTTATAATCTTAAATACAGTCCTCTTATGAAAAAGTTTGAGGGTCCTCGTATCCCCTCACCTCGTCAGTTTATATACAGGAATATGCAATAGTCCAAAATATGGATTTGATTGCCCATATGGGCTAATATGGGGATCAGTGCCCTGGATAGGGGTAGGTATAGGACCCATGTCCTATACAGAGCAAGCATAGAGACCTCTCAGAGTCAAGAAGAAGTCAAGGCAATGGTATGTGACTCTCTCCTCAAAACCACAGATAGGGATTTGGAGGTTCACGCATAGAACAAATTAACAGAGACATTTAACCATTGGAACATGTCATATTTAACCACACAAGGGGGAAAAACCAGTCTCAAGCAAAACCACTCTTGAACCAATCAAATAAATAATTAGACCCTGAAATAAATAGAGTAAAAAAAAGCACCCAAAATAAGTCATTTGTCCTTACACAGTTCACATTACACAGGGCAAGGATAAGTTGATGAGGACGAAAGTGAGACACAACTACACATAGAAATACAAAAGAAACAACACTAAAGCAGTTTGGCAAGCATGCAGGAGCTTGTAGCTCAAACACATGCATTGAATTGAACAAACACGGACACACCACATTAGGCCAGCGAACGCAGCCTCTGAGAACGACTCCATACAAAGTCCATGTAACAAATTAAGACATCGTTGTTATGACCCCAACCCTTTTTTTCCCCGAACAATGCCCCTCTTACATTCAAGTGCAGTTCCTCCCCTTTGGATCGCCGGTGACTGATTAGTATATTTGTAGGCCTGTGAGTCAGAGTGGTTGGTGGTATCTGTGATGTACTGGATCAGCTGAATGACTTGCCACTTAAGATCTTCAAGAAGATGTGGAGGAGGAATAAGCAAAGAAAATCTTGCATGCAAATGCAACACAGAAGTGAGTTTTTTGGTTTATGTTTTTTTTTTTTTTTTCTTATTCTTTCATGGATCACCGCTTGGATACAAAACGCAAAAGGTTTCGTATATGTTCTGCATGTCAAAGTAGCTTCTATGTTGGGCCAGCAGTTGTTCCTTTCCGCCGTGTCCGCTCCCCCTGCCGCGCGTGCGGCAGCCGCTCCTCGCGTTCGTCTTGCCTGGCTCATCGAGTTGCTCTCGCAAAGAAACATACCCATGAAGAGTGCAAAGAATGCCATGAGGTTAATGTGATGGCCTCCCAGTGAAACTGTGGAGGAGGATCAGTGCTGTGGGCAGAGCCAGGTCCCTGGGCTCCACCCAGCAGTCTGTCTGTCTAAGCTGCCATGATGAACACCTATCCTGTCCTCAGTCTGTCTGGGAAGAGTTTTTTCTCCCCCCCCCGCCCTCTTGAGATTAGAAGGGGGAAGAGGGTAAAAAGAGTGAGAAGGAAGGAAGGGAAGAGGAGAGGGGATGAGGAGGAGAGCGGAGAGTTTTCAGGGGATGCATGAGAGGAAAAAGATGTTGGCAGGGAGGGAGGGAAGGCTGAGGGAAGGAAGGAGGGAAGGAGGGAAGGAGGGAAGGGTTTATTGGTTTGCTCACAGGCTGAGGGGACTGTGTGTGGGGCCTGGTGTTTGGTTCTCAGGACCCCTGGCCTTTCTCTGCTCTCTGGCCCTGGAAAAAACAAACACACATTAGAGGCGTGCTCACAGTGGAGGTTTTGTGTGTGTGCGTGTGTGTGTCGTGTGTGTGTGTGTGTGTGTGTGTGTGTGTGTGTGTGTGTGTGTGTGTGTGCGTGGCTGTTCATGTTTTCTTTCCACGACTTTAACGTCCAACGGCCATAATTAGCGACAGGAAAGTAATAAAACAAACACTCTGCAGTTCCTGCAGTACGGCACGCACACACACTCTGCATCCTGTCTGCACCTCCTCCCCCCTCCACCTCCCACCACCACCACCCCCGCCGCCACCGCTCCCAATCAAGGGACGAGATAAGAGACCTGCAGGCCAAGCACGACACTCACGAATCCCCCTGTGATGTCGGTAAAAACATGCCCCTACAATGACCGTATGCAAAAGAAATGGCTGCTCTACTCTATCATGCAGGAGCACCGACGCCACTCAGCAGTCCTCGGAGAGCGAGAGGCAGAGCGAGATAAAGAGCCAGGAAGGGAAGGAGAGAGAGAGGCGGGGAAGGATAGGTGTTCGCCGCAGTCCTCTCCCCCTGCCTCCGCTGACATGCAAACAGGCATCAGCCACCAGGGGAGAGGAGAGGGGTAGGGGAGGAGGGAGAGTCGACTCACCCGCTTCAGAGGCCTATGGTCCATCAAGGGGCTTCGCAGGAACAGTAAAACAACACCAACTATTAGCACCACTGTGGTGAGGACACAAGTGCCAGTGGGCTATAAGTGTGAGGTAATGTGTAATGGTTGTGTGTCCTTGGTTTTTTTTTTTTGTTCTTTTTTTTCTATGTGCAGGGTTGTGTGGAGAGTTCTGTGCCTCACCTGTGGCGGCATCGGAGCAGGAACCTCAGAATCTTGCGTGCAGCCTGGTTCTGTTTCTTCGTTAGGAGGCTGCTGTCGGCAGAAGAAACAAAACAAAACACAAGAGTGAAGAAGAAGAAAGGGAATGCTTGCGTAATTGCGCTCCGTATTAATGTGTGTTCGTGTGTGACACACCTGAGGGAGTGTCTGTAGGAGCGGTAGTATTGCTGGATGAGGACTGCTGCTCGACGACTCTGTTGGAACTTCTTCTGCTCGTGGAAACTCCGGAAACGACTCTGGATCAGGATGGCTGCCAGGGTCATCCTCTTATAAAGTGCATACTGTGACAAGGAGAGCAGCGCTGGGTACGAGTGGCGTTGAGTGCGAAGCTCAAGACTCATCATGTCGGTATTGCATGGCAACAACATGGACATGGTTATTACATAGGAGGTGTGCCAATGAGGTTGGCCACAGAATCACATGGTGAGAAAACAGTAACAGTCTTGTTACATCAATACTGGAGGTACATGAAAAAGTGGCTGCACTGAAAAATTCTGAATCTTAAAACAAACTGATGATGCTCACTGCCTTTTGGCATTATTCTGTGATTACAGTAAATCATTGTCTTAAAAAGATCAAGATTAAGATATTTTTTAAAATTTGGACAATTAAAGACTTCAGCACACTACATTAACACAAGAACGACTATGAAGACTATCATGGTTTGTTTTGGCAAGGTGGACCCAGCCCAGTTTCAGAATGCACCACGGTGCACAGAGTGCAAAGGTCAAGGTGAGACGTGACTTTGTAATCACTTCAGGCTAAAGATTTATCTCTGTGCTCGTCCTGTTAGTGTTTCGTTTGATGTAATGGGCTACCACATCCTATTACAAAGACTGGAACTTTAAATTGGCATTAGAGGGCAGTTCCATGAAGCTGGCTTAAGTCCCATTTATCCGACACAGATAAAGCCATGAACCTTGATAGGTAATCCTTCACACATAACTAAGTTACTAATTCTGGCGTTCTGCGGGAATCGATACGGAGACCGGTCCAGTTGGCTGGGACGCTCTTGTTTCTTCCTCTAAAAGGATTTCAACTTTTGTCTGTGCTCAGCCGCTCCTACCTGCTTGTATCTCTTGTAGCAGCGCTGAATGACTGCTGCAATCTCTCTGCGTTGGTCCTGAACGGGACCCTGAGGAGAGTGTGGCAACACAGCACATGTCAAAACATGATGGTCACATTGAGATATTGTGGTGAGAGTCCAATCATTTAAATTCTAAAATGCTTCAGATTCCTGATCAATCACCGGTTAAAACTGGCATTATTATTTTTTTCAAATGTAAGTAGAACGTAAGTAGTCTACCTTATGCTTTCTGAGGGAGTGCAAAGCATGCCTGATGGTCTCATACAGTTCTCCTTGCTCTGTCTCAGTCATGGATAGGCAGGAAGAGTCCATTTTCAACCTTTCCTCTTTCAAAGCAGCAGAGAGGAAGGAGTTCCACTCAGAGGGGAAAGACAGGGCCTGCTTCGCCTGAGGACTCTGCTGATCTGCAGGCCCTACGAGAGGGTTTGGTCTAGGACTGGGAGTTTGAGGCTTGGAGTTTAGAAACCTGGAGGAAGAACGTGGAGACAAAGACAGCTTTATGGTAACGGAAAAAAGATTCCCCAAGTCATTATCTTCTTAGGCGAAGCCATTGGAAAATCTGAGACTCACCTTTCTACCTCACTGAGGTAACCAGACAGAAATCTCATGTCGCTACCGATCCCAACCTTTCCGGAATCAGATTCAGCCTCCATAGCTCCCTGCTTCAGCCCACAGGTTGAAGCCTCCATGATGTGATCAGCGAGCATAGTGATGTCCATCTGAAAGGAGTAAAGTGCCGGTGTTATTCTCACAAAGACCTGTTAGGCAAAGGATCATTTCCACTCTGGGGATGTACATTCACACGTCTATATGAATGTACAGTGTCTGTTCACCTGTTTAACCACTGATCATTTGACAACATACAAGCATGGGGTGCCAACAGGCACATTGTCAAGAGCTTGCCATTCTTTTACATGAGTATTTTATTAAGTACGAGGAACCATTCGTGCAATATTTTTTGCTTACATCCTGAAATCAGCGCGTCCAAGCAAGCGTGACCATGTGAAAAAAACAAAAAACAAAACCAGGCTGCACGCAAACGACTAACCCACTTTAATCAGCTCTACCTACCTGTAAGTCCTCCGTGTTATCCTGATAGGTCAGCAACTCTGTCTCCTCCCCCCTGTCAGACAGCAAACTTTGACGCAGATGAACTGCCAGCCTCTCCTTGCCCTGAATCCTCCTGGCAAGGCTGCGCTGCCCCAAAGTCTGCCTCAGCCTCCACCGGGCGCCCCCTCCAGACCTGGCCTGCAGGTGGGAGAATGGCGCGCTGTGGATCTGAGGCCGGTGAGGGCTGGAGCTGGCGGGAGGCGCATTTTGACAGCTGAGGGTTGAGGGTTGAGTCTGTGGGGCGCTGGCAGGGAGGGAGCGCTGGAGGTTGGGATTGGGGGATGAATTCAGGAGGGAGCTGAGTGTGTATGTGGCAGGGATGGAGTTGGCGAGCTGTTGCTGGGTGTCTTGGTTTGGTTTGAGTCTCTTGGCTGGGGGCGTGCCCCCCTGTTCCCCCTGGGTTCCCTGCTGGGCTCGGTGCCTCGACTGGCTCCAGTTGGAGCCCTGGCTGTCGGTCTGGCTCTCTGTCCTGGCTCTCTTCAGCTCTGTGGAAACAACCACAATGATTTGCTATCACAGATATGCAAATAAGGTCAATCAAAAACCCGACAAAGCATGCATTTTTTTTTTATTGCTTATGCCTTAAAATAGCTTAAAAATATCATTTCGCTTAGGATTTTAGATTTCCAAAACAGTTCCGCAGACATGACAGGAATCAAAGATTGCTGCATACAGTAATTTATCATTTGCCCTGGGTACAACAGCTTGCCTTCCATGAGTCAGGTGAGAAGATTAGAAAAGAGTGAATGAGAGGAGCGATGACTGAAGTCAGCAGTCAGTAAGTTCGGCTTAGCGCAGACACTGGAAACAGGAAGCACTGACGTGGTCAAATCCACTTAGCAGCAACTTAAAGGTCTGCGCTTCAGACTCATGCATATTTTTTGTTGGCCTAGACACATCGAATAAAATGTACACGTGAATACACTGAAATCTTTGGTTAAGTCAGCCAAGTTGTTTCCAGGCTTTATACTAAGCCAGAAGAAACCACTTGTGGTGTCTCAGTGGTGGGTATTAAAGCTCCACAAATAAAACTCAAGCCACCAGCTGGTTACATACACACTGCAGGGCTGAATGGGATTTACCGCAATGTTACTTTACACATTTTGATGAACTAACGAGTCAGCCTTAGGAAAAGCATTTCCTGGTGCTGAGCCGTCACGGATTTGCTTCCCACCTGAGTTACGGTGGTTGGGGGTCGGGCTGCTGTTTATCCCACTGGTCTGTGACTCTCCCCTCCACCTGTCCATCCAGTTGTCAGACGGCTGGCCTGGCGCTTGAGGAGTCTGCTGCAGCTGCTCCAAAAGCTCGGCCAGTCGCGTGTGGCCCCGCGATCGGGCGATGTTGAGCGGTAAGCGACCCAGCGAATCAGGGATAACCAGAGCTCTGGGGTCCCATTGGTAAAGCACCAGTGCTGCTTCGGTGTGGCCCAGAGCACAAGCCCACATCTGAGGAAAGCCAAAGAAATGAACAGATCACGCAGAGGCACAAAGAGAACGGTAAATACTCTCAAAAGACCATTCAGAAATATTGATCACCCACCAGTGGAGTGCAGGAGAAGTGGTCCACGTTAAGTGGATCCACCTCCAGCTCGAGGTCAATACTGTCGGCGTGCTTTGTGCTGCAGGGAGAGCAAAAGTGAGATTAACTCGCATTTTCTGCGCATTCCCAGTGGCCCGCCATCATGCTATCGTGATTATGTGCTTCTCACCGCCAGCGAATGAGTGTCTGAATTAGCCCAGCATAGCCCTGAGCGGCTGCGAGATGCAGTAAGGTCATTCCTCTGGAGTTCTTACTGTGGACGAGCTGCGTGGATGAAGCCCAGCATGGCTGAGACATCATCTTTTCACAAACCACAACCACGCGGCCTTCAAAGGAACCCTGATCTGGAGAAATCTGAGGGCAGAGAAACAAAGAGGACAAGCTGACTCTTGTGTCTCTTTGTGGGGTTATTGTCATGAAAGACATGAAGAGGAATTGTTGAAAAGGCTGATTTTCTGAAGGAATTTCAGAAATTGTTCCATGTCAGTATAAATGCTATGAATACAGAGAGTTGGGACATTTTGTTTTGAATCAAGTGAGAGGCCTGTGATAAATCATTCAAAAGGCAAATTCAAACTAGTACAAACCAGTACTTTATTTAGATTTACTTGTGACTGCTGATCAGAGGCTCCCCCTCCTCCTTCCATTGCTCCGCTCTTGCTTGCACTGGTTTCCGAATTTGGATTCTGATTGGTTATCTCAGCCATCCTCTGTTCCATCTGCTCCAGCCGTTCCAAGATGGACATCCTGAACTGGGTATCTATGAAAAGGAAAAACAAGAGTAAATTATAGGAATATGGTAGACTATATAAAACACTGCTGGCATTCCTTCTTGCTATTTTGTTTTTAATTCAAAGTCTCATGAAATGTCCATTTTAAGACCTTTTTTTATTCTCCTGGACTATTTCAGCAGCGTCACATTAATTAATTTCCAAAAGATATCCAAAAAATAATTAATTAGCCAGAATTGTTCCCACAAAACATTCAGCCTTCTGCAAAGGTTTGCAGCGAACTGATGCTTTGTTGTCCCACACATTGTGGAAGGGAAATTACAACAAGGTGGTTGCATGTCTCAGTGCCCTTTGTGGCATCACAAAGGTGTTGATTCTCTCAACTGTGTTTTAGCACATGCTTCTAAATAGCGGAGCGAGAAAAAATAAAAAGTGATTTTTCACTTCAAGGAAGGCAAATGAGAGATTCAGAAGCATATTGCTGTACTGAGGGAAATAAAAATAAGAAATCATTTGCACAGTGAGTTTTGTGTTAAAATGAAAGAAGAAAAAAAACCCAACAACCATCAACTTTGGAACCAACACAGCCACAAACACTAAAGATCGAGGAACAGACGTGCACTTCCTGCATCGGTGACATGGCATGACATGAATGTAACCCTTTGTTTCTGTGGGGCTGCGGTTTTGCTGCAGTGCACATTATGTCATCCCCACCTGCTGCTCTCTCGCTCCGTCTCTCTGTTTTTTTTCTTTTTGATATCACTCCTCTTTTTTGTCTGATGCCTGCAGTGCACACAACGTGCTGGGAGGGGGTGGAGCCTTGAGAGACTCAAAGCATCTCTGACCCCTCCTCTTTTGATCACAACTGAATAGAAGGGCAGTATTCTTTCGACATTTGTCTTTAAAAGAAATACTAAACATATACAGCCACAGATCAAATTTGAAACTACACACTCAGGAGCAAGTCAAGTCGATGAACATTCAACATTTTAAAAAGAGGCTAAGGCTCAGGCTACCCAACATAGCACAAAGCCCCTGCAAGTGTTCTGGCTGACATTTAGCAGTATGTTTTGAAGAAAACTAGTGAGACAATCGTGGCTTCATTTTTTTTTTTTGTGGTGATAATGCTGACTTGTTTAATTAACATTTTAGATAGCTGTTAGGGTTCAGTAATCAGCATGATCACATTTCAACATCATTTCACCAATGTTTTCACGTCTAGCGTGTGGATGACCTCTCCAGAAATAGGAATAGGAATATCTTTACTTGAGACAGCCAGGTGTTTATCTCTCTTACATGTGGAGGGTACAACAAAGTGGGAAGCTGTAAACAGAGGGCTAAATATGCCTGTGACACAAGAGACCTGGATGAAAAGTCTCTCTGTAAAATGCAGGTCCCTTCAGTGTGTCCATGCATAACAATTGTGTTGTTATACATACTCACACTAATTCAGTATTTCACGACATTATCCGCTCTAAGCATGCATAAATACATACAAAACAATAAGAGAGAGAGGACCATAAAGAGGAAAACTTCGTAGTACACAGCACAAGATGTAAACAAACATCTGGCTGAAGCTCTGGCTGGCCACCACGAGGGTCCTCGTTAGCCACATTAGCATTGGTAGTAAGTGAGTGGCGCTGTCCACCACTGGTGGTGCTGAAAGCAAGGAGCTCGGCAAGAATCAGCGGCATCATGCCCGCAGCAAAATGATACAGGTACAACAACAACAACAACAACAACAACAACAACACACAGCAACACTTGACTCCAGCTTTTGTCGAACATCGATGTTGATCTCCCCTCCCCCCCACCACCACAATACCCGGCTGGAACACGTGCAAATGCAGAGGCAGCCATCGAGGCGAAACCCAGACAGCAACAACAACAACAGGCAGATGGTTTCATCAACAGAGAAGAGGAGAGCGCGTTTTCAGCCAGCTTCTTAGGAGGCGCCAAACGCAGGTAAGATTCAGAAGTTCAATCGTGATCGTGAAAAAAAAAGAAAAAAAAAAGAAAAAATCCAAATCAATAACAATACTACGAACCCGAGGTGAGACTCTCAGTCTGCGGCTCTCTTTGTCCCTGCTTCTCGTTTAGTTTGAAGTGCGCGACGACTTCTCAGAGCGCGCAACTATACAGGGACTAGACACGGGGAGGGAGACGGGGAGATAGAGGGACTGCGTGCGCGCGCGCGTGCGTGAGAGAGAGAGAGAGAGAGAGAGAGAGAGAGAGAGAGAGAGAGAGAGAGAGAAGTCCCCACGTTGTGTCTGGCAACGCAGACACGCTTCAAATCAGCCCGCCAGACTCGGAGCTGCGGGAGCCTCGGTCGTCATCGGAACAACAATAGCCCGCACGCAGACCCGACTGGAGCGGTGCCATGTGACGGAGCCGATCTGTTATCTGCCTCTATCCCCCCCCCCCCCCCGGCAGCGAGGCACTCAAGTGCGTTTGAAGCCAAAGGGAAAAAAAAACAATAACAACAAAAGCAACAAAATAACTGGCTTGGAAACAAGCGAGACGCGCTCGTCCACGTCTCGGTCCAAAGCTGACGAGAAACCTGTGTAAATATAGCGGCGGTCGGTACGCGGTAGAACCGCGCGCCCCTGCAACACTCGCACACACACACACACACACACACACACACACACACACACACACACACACACACACACACACACACGTCGTGGCAGCAGTCGACGTCCTTGCCCTTCACTCCGGCAACGAACAACGAGCCCGCGGAGACTGTATGGAAACCGCACTGCCGCATTGCGCAACGCACAGACGGGGGCGAACACAGGACATTCCTGCTGAGGACAGACAGCCGCGTGTTTCCCAGCTGCAGTTGCACCAGCAGACATTTGCACCGCAGAGGATAACACACAGCGGTCGTCTAAGGTGCCGCGCTGTGCGAATTCCATTCTGTGCATTTTTCTAAGGACAATATGCGCCTCAAGCCTGTCACTGAGCTGCAGAAATGAGAAAAGTGCATCCTTGGCGTCCTTTGCTCGCTCTAACTCTCAGAAAATGTGAGCGATCAACCCTATGTAATGTACCAGGGGGCAGTTGTACAGAGAACAAGCTTTGAGTCGAGCCTTTTTCTTTTTTTTTTGTTTGGGCAGAAAACTTCAACAGAGCATTTTTGTAAACACACTTCTAATTGCGCTGTTTTGTTCAGATCTTTAGATATTTAGTTTTTGAAGTCAGCGATGAAGAAAATGTGAAAATCTCTTTCATATTTCTAAGGGAAAAATGAGAGAATGAAGACATAGTAATACACAGAGGTTTTTGCTCTTTTATTCCATGCAAAATGTAATCTGTGATGTGACACGATAGCATGTCATGTAATCCTACTTTGATTCCTGAGGAACTATTAGACCAGACCGTGTTCAACCTGAGTACTCAGGGCCACAAAGGAAAAGTGCCAGCGCCGACAAGAACGAGTGCTTGTACAGAGACGACGGCCATGGTGACACGAGCTCGCGTTAATGAGAAATGACAGCATTGCGACGATCAAAATGGGACATGGAACACACAAACACAGGCACGAACTTTTAATGTTCCTCCTTTCCCCTCTAAAAGGACAAATCACACTTGGAGAAAGAGTTGTCCTCACCGTCAAGGGACAGCCAGTCATGCTGAGACGACGGCAGGGCAGGGAGGTCGCGTGCCTTGTACTCAAACACCACCGAGGAAGAGATGACCTCACCGCCCATCGCGACCTGGAGCATCACCAGCCCTGTGTCATGAGCTGAAAACAGACAGCATGTATAAGATTCAAGCGGTGGGGGGGGGGGGGGGGGGGACCATCTTGGGGAGACTGCCGCATCATGCAGGTGTTTTCTCGGCCGCTTTGTGTTGGCTTGGTTCTGCTTTGGTGTGTCTGGCACACTGGTGCGTTACCTGGGCAGTAGCAGCGCAGCACGCCGGGCTGGATCAGGGCAGCGGGGACACTGATGTGGTCGAAGAGGCAGCTGTACTCACTGCTGGACTCCAACCACGGGCCTGTGATCAACACCTTCACGCCCCCCTGCGACACCCAAACAAAGGCCTCACTCTCACGTCTCGCACTGTCGCTGCGTTTCCATGACAGTTTGTGGCAAAATAAAAGCGGTATTTCTAAAATTGCGACAAAGAACAATTGGGATTTGAAGGTGTTTCCATTGAATGGTGTGAAGCGCACAAGACGGAATTCTCGTCAAATCTCGCTCCGCGAGAACGATTACCTGAACTGGCAATGATTCCATTACCAGTTTAGGTTTTGCACAATTGTAGTGGTCATGGAAACGCAGCTTGTGATTCCTTGGATCGGAAGAAACTGTTGTATGTAACATTTAGCATGTGTATTTATTTATTTGAAGTCACTCAACCCTCAGAGGTAAACAAGTGTTTTGATGGTTGTAATGCCTAATTTTCCTTTTATAATTCAGCGATAGATCCGATGTCACTAAGCCGTGCACCAGCAAATTAATGAAGCCATGCTGGGGAATCTGTGTAATATTGAAATTTCATCAAAGTCCAATCAGCGAAATCTCAGATGTGTCGGGCCGGCCCGTCTCTTTTCTAAATTGCGCTCTCGGTGTTGAACACAAGTGCCGGCCTGTGTGTCTGTGTGACTTCACAAAGTTGAAGGGACTGATTTTCCTGCCAGGGATAAAAAAAAACAAAAAAAACCCTGCTGAATAAATTATGAACGATAATTGTGTTGGGTTTTTTACTAACCTCTGGATAAGACCACTCGGGGGAGTAGTCAGTCACGCTGAACAGTCTCCCGGTCTCCTGCAGCAGTCCCAGCGCTCCCTGCTCCACCTCGGAGCCCTGCAGGTGGGCCGGCCCGGCGCCCTGCTCGTCGCCCGTGGCGCCCTCCTGGGGCATGAGGACCCCCGTGACGGCCGCGCCCACCCCGCCCGCCGACCCTTCCACCGAGATGAAGTCGTTGATGAGGTCGGAGAACTGGCTCCCGAACGAAGCCTCGAAGCCCTCCAGGCTGATGGCGGTGCCGCCAGCTTCAGCCGCCGAGGCCGACACGCCAGCACCGCCCTGCTGGGGGAGGGCGGAGCTGTAGAGGGCGCCCTCCATGGTCGCACCCGCGGCCAGAGACTGGGGGCTGGCCACCACCGAGCCGCCGGACCCCGATAAGCTGACGCCATTGCACAGGATCTCACTTTCGCCTCCTCCACCTCCTCCTCCTCCTCCCCCTCCCCCTCCCCCGCCTGCTCCCCCGCCGCCTCCGCCCTCCTCCCCGCCGCCGCTGCCGTTATCGCTGGGCTGCAGGTAGCGCTCCGTGTCCACGACCGCAAAGGCCTCGTGAGGGTCCCCGGCCTCCCCGATGCCGTTCTCCGAGGCCTCATCCCCAGATCTCCTCCTGTTGCCCGGCTGCTCTGCCGCGGTGTCCTGCGGCATGATGGGAAACGGGCTTGCCGCCGCCGCCGCCGCCGCAGCTGCTTGTCCGTTCCTGCTGCGCGGGCCCTGCTGCTGCTCGGGGCTGGCCTGGCGGAGGTGCCCGCGCGGGTCTCCATTGGTGACGGGAGGGTCCGCCGTCGCCGGCGGTGCGGCGGAGAGGCCCACGTAGGCGCGCGGCTCTGCCGGCTCCTGCGCCGCCTCGGTGCCGTTGGACTGCAGCCGGCCGTGCTGGCCAGTCTGCGGCGAGGCCTGCAGGAAGAGGCTCGGAGAGGGGTGGTGCGCCGGCTGGCCCAGGCTGGGGACGCAGGCGGACGACATGACGGCGCTGAAGTCCATCTGCTCCAATGTGGTGCTGGGACTGAGACCCGCCCCCTCGCCCACGTAGCTGCTCTGGGCGGCCTCCATGGCGGCGGCCGCCTCCGTCTTGATGCTGCCGACCAGCGCCGGGTTGTAGACGAAGCCGTTGGAGGAGCAGTGGAGACCTCCGCCCCCGCCACCGCCGCCACCGCCGCCGCCACCCTCGTCGCCGTTGCACCCCTCGGCCTTGCCTCCGCCCCCTCCGTAGGTCTGCCCCTGCTTCGGGTTGTTGAGGAAGCAGTCCGGGTCGAAGGTCATGGTGGTCTCGGGAAGGCTGACCCCTCCGCTGGAGTCCAGGGAGCTGGACAGCACCAGCTCGCCGCCCTCGCCCAGGCCCACGCCACCCGGGAAGGAGGCGAACCTCTGGCTCTCGGGGGCCACGGCCAGCAGGATGCCTGCAGCGGCAGCGGCGGCGGCAGCGTTCTCATGGGCGGAGGCCAGCAGGTGTGTGTGGCTGGCAGAGTAGACCGAGTCGCCCGTCAGCGTGGTCACCTCGGACATGAAGACGGCGGCGCTCTGCGACAGGCCGGCGCCGATGGCGAGGGCGGGGCTGTCGGCCACGTCGCTGGTGATGGACAGCGGCGAGCTCTGGGTGGTGTCGGGCACCTCCACCTGGTTGGCCGAGGTGGACGACGACACCTCCATGCTGCTCTGCGGAAGCAGGGAGGGTTTGGTGATCCGGCCGTTCCTCCTCTCGGCCCCGCCCGCCCGGCTCCGCCCTCCTCCCGCGCTGGGTTGTTCCGTCTGGCCCTCCGACACATCGCTGTTCTGGACCTCGGTGCCGTCCGCCTCTTCACCCTGCTGACCCCCAGCCACGCCGGCGCTCACCGCCGCCCCGGCCACCGTCCCTCCACCCGGCTCCTGCTTGGATGAGATGATGCGCTGCTTGACGCTGGAACATTTCTGATGCAGGCTGCTACCGGCACCTGGCAAAAATAAACAACAACAAAAAAACGTGTTCAACAAGGAAAAGTGCATTTTAGAGCGAGTGAGGCGCTTTTGTCTTCTTGCTCTGCCTGACTTGGCCCTTGCACTTATTGGTGAAAAATACCGCCCTCCAGTGTTCAGAATGTATAATGACAAGACTGACTTAGATTAAAAAAAAAAAAACAGCAACATATTCAAATATTGTAAATAAACATAATATGTACAATTTACGGTGGTTTCTTGGTTTACTAGTCAAAATGAAGATTTAAGTTTCCTTGTTGGGGATCAAAACATTTTACAGGAAGCCTTGAAGGCCGGATAATGACAAGACAATGACGGTTTAACTTCCATATAACCATGACAACCCCCAGGTTGATGGAGGGAGGCGTTGGAAAAAAAAAACAAAAGCATAATGCTGTTTTGTGTTAAGCAAATTAGGCCAAGTGGAGGAGCGAAGTGTCATTGAAGACGTTCAGGAGAGGCAGAGAGGTGCTGCTTGAGTCAACAAGCACCTGAGTTTTGCGCTGCCGCCCTTAATTGCACTTCCAAAAACCCAGATCAAAAGGCGGCCAAGGTGATCCAAGTGTGTATGTGCGAGGGAGAACGCGTATTAGTATGTGTACGGGAGTCATCTCCTTCCTGATGCTCATTTATGAATAATACATGCTGGATATTTTGGGCACCTCTGTCTTCTTCCCCTCTATGCCTCCCTCTCGTGGGTTGAAATCGTGGTTGAAAGCCCGCCTCAAGGGGGCAGCATGGTGCTGACTGTTGGAACTGTCACAAACTAAATTTGCCAACAACCTTGATGATTGGAACAAAGGCGGATTTCTGTAACGCAGCGTTGACATTCAGTGAAGTGCTGCTTTAAAATACCATTTCAGTTTCACACCCGTGTAAATGGTTAATGGGAGGTCTTTATTTTAGGTTGAACACTATTACTTTCATCCAAATTTCAGGCACGTCTTTGCCAAGTTAGTAACAACCGTTCCTTCAGGTGACAAATACACATTCGTATCATCTCCACTGAGCAAAATACACCTGTTGTCTCACCTGATAAGCAGTGGCAGAGCTCCAGACTGCATCCTACCCGCCTGCCAAGTTGTTTACGGGGGCCAGCCGTGAACAGAATTATCTGTGTTATTTCGGTTTACTACAGCGGTTCCTGACAAATTAACTCTGTTCTTGTTTTTTTATTTATTTTTATTTTTTTTTGCTGTTGCACGTCACCGTGTTTTTAATCATCGCCGCTCCGTGACAAGCTGGTATTGTTATTGACCGAAGGTGACTCACAGCCCCAGGATTAGCAAGAGTGTGAGGGCTGGAACATGAGAGCGTGGTGAGTGTGGGAGGGATGCAGGCGCTGAAGTGACGGTGCTGTTAACTCACACATGGGTTTGAGTTGTCCGATGAGCTCTTCCTTGCTCCACTTGGCCCACTCCTTCCTGTCTGTGTTGATGGAGCAGAGGACAGGACCGCATGGCTTCCCGCTATCGTCCACTGCTGGTACATTCAGGTAGTGCACGAGCACAATGTCGGGGTTCTGGAACACAGGGGCACACGTGCAGACAGAAAACATGCAAGTGGCATTAGTTCCCTGTTGCTTTCATCCACTGAGGAAGCAAGAATTAAGTTTTTATGTTACACCGCCTTCTACATTTTAAACTCCAGCAGCGCTCTTGGTCGGGAGAGCAATGGGAATTGCTTTTGTAAATTATTTCATTATGTGGATAATCCTGCACTTTGTTTTATGTTATCTCTTGGCGCCAAGATTTTTTCAATCTGTTGGTGTTTAAAATGTTCTTTTATAGCTTTTAGGCATTTTGCTGGTTGTGCCTTTCTACCTCTGATGCAATTCATCACTTCAGTTGGCCACGCCTCCCAGCCCATTGACAGCATTCATTGGTCAAAAACCACTGTACCCGCCCCCCACTCCAGACTGAGCAAACTACCCTTCCTATTTCTTCTTTCCCCCCCCCTGCCTACATCTATCCTGCCATGTGTTCCTTGATGACCTTGACAGAGAACAACGGAGCCGGTCGAATAAAAAGACTGAGTTGCTGGAATTCTCTCTCTGTTTTTTTTTGATGCATTCCATTAATTCATTGCCATGTTTCCTGAACGAAATACCAGGGGGGAGAAAGTAAAAAAGATTCAATTTGGAGGGGGAGTGAAGGGAGGAGAAACGGAGGGGGGAGAGAGGGCGAGAACGTGGGGTTCACAGAAGAGGTCGGACATAGCGTGTCAGATAAGATTCTCCCACCTGCCTATAAAAGATTTAACAGCTCGAGCCCACTCATCACTCTCTCTGACCCTGCAGAGGCTGTGAAAAAGTGCCTATGTGTGTGTGTGTGTGCCTATGCGTGTGTGTGTGTGTGTGTGTGTGTTTGTGTGCGCGTGCGTGTAATACACTGTATACAGAGGAAAAACGAGAGGTAGAGAGTTCCGTTCAGAGTTGCTTTAACTATGCTGTACCACCAGCAGACTTATGAAATTTCTACCCAATGAATCATTCAACAAGTGTGTTCACGTGCAACTGTGTGTGTGTTGGACAGAGAGAGGGAGAGAGAAAGGGCGAGAGAGAGAGAGAGAGAGAGAGAGAGAGAGAGAGAGAGAGAGAGAGAGAGAGAGGTCCCTCTTGATGAAAGATTCAGCAGACAGACTCAGGTGACGGGGAGGACCTGCTGAGGTGGAACACTTTTCTCTCCAAAGGAAGGCAGGCGCAGTGGGCTGCTACAGCGCCACACTGTGCAATGCAACGGCCCCCACACACTGATTTATGATCATATTCGCTGATGTGTTGTGATATGTGCGCAAAGAGCAGAAAATGGCACTTTGCAGATAGCGTGCCGAGCATGCGGAAATATCCCCAGCGGAAGCAAACTGTGGCCGCGCCGTATAAACACGCGGCGGGGGGGGACACGGCGGGCCGAGGGCGAGTCCGACTCGGAGCCGGCGACCGAGCCCGTCCTTGTGACTTTCATGTGACAAATTAGGCCGGAAATTCAGGCGGGGAATGCATAAATATGTATGCATTTTCATAGTTTAAATTAACATCACTGGCTGTTCAATATTGCCTTTAAAATGAATGGAGAGAGGAAGAGAGGGGGCAGGGAAAATGTATGCAGCCACATTTAAGATTCATCATGTTACCGGCCATCTGAAAATGATGTCCCGGTGACCATTTCTTGCATTGCTAATAGAGGGTAGTGTGTGTGTGTGTGTGTGTGTATGTGTGTGTGTTGCTGAGAAAGAGAGTTGAAAGAGAGAGAGAGAGAGAGAGAGAGAGGTCATTGCTCTGCTGTCTTTCACATGAGCAATAGAGTGAGTCTGAACAACTCTATGAAAAACATGCCTTTACACATGGGACACCTGCAAGTTTCTAGGTGTGTGTGTGTGTGTGTGTGAGCATGGGGGTGTGTGTTGTTGGTAGCCCCGGGGTGTTTTCTTGGAGGGTGCCACACACAAGGAGCAGCGGCTGTATCCTCCATGCCCATTGAATCAGAGTTTTGTGTTGTTGTTTTGTTTTGTTTTTTTGATAACACACTGTTTGCAGGAAGTTACAGTCGTCGACTTCTGCCCAGAAATGTTTCCAGTGCCTCTTGCACTGACACTGGACCTCGAGGCCCGGCCACATTCTGAGCGCATTAAAGCAGAGTAACTGCGTAGGTGTTGGACACCTCCGGTTTTATTGGGACCCCGGCTTTGCGATAGGACTTTCACTGTGACTTGGCTCATTAATTTAGCTGATAGAGATGTTTACTGCCACTTTATGGCTAACAAATAAGGCTGACAGCATCCCGGCTGTCCATCTTATCTTCCTGCATAAGAGTAAAACTTCTGAGGACTAAGATGAATCGCCACAGCAAAGCGATAGCGTAGGACTCACAGTATGAGGGGAAAATAGCAACTAAGACTTGTCGGCATAAATGCGTGTATTTATGTAACAAATTACAAACATACAATTTAATAGATACATTTTTATTGTTAAATTGATCCTTTTGTACCTTTTATCCTGTTGTGTTGTGAGCGTTTGCATCATAATTTCATTTTGATGCAATTCTTAATTGCAAATAAAGTCCGTCTAAGTTTGAATGCTGTTGAAATTATGCTTTGTGTGTGTCGAAACTGGTGTCGAAAAAGGCACGACGGAGAAGGGGGTTGGGCTTACCTGCAGCAGCCAATAGCATCTACGATGGAAGGTGGGGATGATTGAGGAGTGGACGTAGCAGCCATACAGACACTATAGAGAGGAAAGGTGAGGAGAAGGGAGGAGAGGAGAGGAGAGGGACGGCAGGGAGAGGAGAGGAAAGGAGAAGCAAGACATACAAAACAAAAAAAAAGGAGAAGAGGCGGTTTGGATATTAAATGAGAAAACAGGAGAGGAGATCTGAGGTTATGCACACTTCGGTTGTACTGACGGCGGCTCCGAAAAACTAAAATCGCAAGGACCGGCACTGCATGCGTCTCAACCCCTCCCCATCCCTCTACCCGACACCCAAGTCGCTCCTAAAACGCCATAAATCTGGCGCAGACAATTACAGCACAAGAGATTGTGAAATTTACTGCCTCAGCAGAACTGGATACAACCCACTTGAAATTCACCAAAAGTCACAATGTTGTCATCTTGCAGATGCCGCAAGAGAGATCAGTGAGGACAGAGAGGAGGACAAAGAAGAGGCGGAGAGAGCGAAACACAGACGCTGTGTGCGAGTGTCGGCGCTGCCTCGCGCACGCACGTCCAGGTGAGCGCGTGGAAGCTGCGATTCACCGCGACTGGCAGTTACATCTATGTTATATGTGGATTATTTCATTATGTTATTATGCTGCTACATGCTTCATCTGCTACAAAAACAATGGCTAACGTCCATTAATAATGTGCATCGGTTAAATTGTCAAACATTTCTGTCAAATGTTCCTACTTTTAAAGTTTTGTGGCAGGAAGTGAAAAAACAAAACAAAGAACCCAGTTGTGACTATTCTGGCCCATCGTGTCAATGTGACAAATGGTAAAATAGTGAAATATAAACAGCTTAACTCACCACTTGATTCAAACATATTGCACAGGTCACATTTAAAGTAAAAAAAAAAGAATGACTTTAGCGCTGTTGTCTAGCAACAACATGCTTCTTTAGTGTGTTGCTAAACTGCTCTCCTTTACCTGTTTCTCTCTACTGCTCTAGCAGGAGGCTGCTTTCTGGAGATATATGGAGGTTTTCTAATGGTAATGTATCATGCAGGGCAGAGTATGAGGCCTTTTCTTCATTAGATACTAGAAATGTCTAATAATCCCTGTAACTAAAACACAACTGTGCAAACACAAGAAAAAAACAAGACACCACCACCACCACTAGCAATGGGTTCTTGGGATTTACAGATTATCCTTTGTTGTAAATATAAAATTTGACTATGTAATATTAAATCTTTACTATGAAATATTTCTACTGTCTCACTGTCTAGGAATGAGTCAGTGTGTGTTGCAGGGACAGGGGGGGGGGGCGTTGAAGAAGAAAAGCCACAGAAAATCGAACGCTTGCGTTTCAAGAGGAAAAAACTGCGCACAGACACAAAAACTGGTGCAATCGTGCTGCATGTGATCAACTCTTACTACTTGTCCTGTGTTCTGCCGCGCGCGCACGCACGCACGCACGCGCCCAACTCACATTTTCTCGCCATTTCGCCTCTTCTCAGAAGTAGCCCGCCCTCTATCTAAAGTGCGCGTTGCCAAAGGCAGAGTGCATTTCCATATATTTCCATTCGATATGAGGAGGCCCTCCATCCAGGGTTATGTTTTCCTCCGCCGCTTCCTGCCTCTCCCTCTTTCCGCTCCGCTCATTCCTCCATCCCCTTGTCCCCTCCTCTACACGTTGCGTGCTTGCTTGGGGGGTCCTGGGAAGACGTGACACAAACAATTACCGAGCAACTACCGGGGAGAGAAACACTGGCCTTTGTGTGTGTGTGTGTGTGTGTGTGTGTGTGTGTGTGTACCCACACACACACACACACACACACACACACACACACACACGAGGGTGTACGCGCTTGCGTTCCTGCTCATGCAAGATTGCAGGGGGGGGAAAAAAAAAACAGGGCTCTGAAATGACTGAGTGTGTGAGTGTGGGGGTTCTAAATAATAGAGGTTCAGATGGGATTACTTGATCTCAATTATTCCCACTACCTCCGTGTGCCTTTCGCCTGCCCCCTGTCCAGGGCCCACCTTTCATACAAAAATCTCCAGGGCCATCGGCACATAAACACACACACACACATATTCTCCTTTATTTTCTCTTCCTCGCTGCATCTCCCTTCCACCTCATCCCTCCTGCTTCTGACACATGCACGCTCACTCCTCTCACCTCTCGGTGTATTCCTGCTGAATAATCAATTTTTTGAGCCGGCTGTCAACGCACCACGTACGCGCGGGCACGCGCGCAAGCACGCATGCACAGACGCTCGCCTTGAGACTGGATCGATACCCCTCTCTGTTCTGCTGAAGGAGGCATTGACATCATTCCTGGCCTTGGGCCAAACACACTCTTATCCTTCAGAGGAAGAGCGAGGGAGAGCGGGAGAAGAAGGGAAATAGGGGCATGTGCCGGGAGATGAGGGGAGGGGACCACTCACTCTCAGGTACAGCAGCCTGTGGCCGGGGCGTTTGTGTTGCGGGTCTCACCTCGACTCCCTGCACTTTGAGCTTCATGTGATCCTCTCGGGTGGTCTTCCCGTCTTTCCGCTTCTTCCAGCAGTAGCCATCTTTCCTGTACTTCACCTTCTTGCGGTTGTAGAGGATCATAGAGCCATTCTGAGGCCTGAGGAGGACGAGACATAAGTTGGGTTGTCAGACGCACCAGGTTTGCTTTTATTTTTTGGTTAGCTTTGATTAAAATCAAGTAGCAACTTGCTTGCGTTCACGGACAACATGATGCTACTACTGGCAGCGATCATTTTATTTGCTTCTGACTCCTATTTCGGTACCGAGCTCACATCAAACAAATTTAGAAAAACAGCAGAGCCAGACGTTCAACATTTATAGAATAAATCATTAAAAGGTCTGATATTACGCTCGGGTGGAGCAGCCTCGCACAGAAAAACTCGACAGACATTCAGCAAACACAGTACTTAGCCCACTGTTTAAAGCCCTTTCTTAAAACTCTAAGCACTGATGGACATTCAACATGCTGGGAAAGGCACACGCTGGCTGCAAGGTGGTGTGTTTTCCTTGCACGCATCCTGAAAAGCAGAGCAGTAAAGCAGTAAAGGTTGTTGTTTTTTTTTCATTCCTGGGTAGTTCGCTGACAGGCTGGAGACAAATATTATCGACAGTCTGTAATAAATCTTGTGAATATAAAAAATAGTGTGGGGCACACTGCAAACTTTTCTGCAAGCACTTCTTCACGCTCTCAGTCAGCAAGACTCGACGTGTCTCTCAAGACTCCGCCAGCAGACGCACGTTCTCGCTTTACACGACAATATAAATGTTACTCTGTCGCGGTCGAGGCAGCAGGTTCTCAGCCACAACCCCTCCCCCCCCCACCACACACACACACACACACACACACACACACACACACACACACACACACACCCGCGCACACACACAGACACACACCGACTCACACTCCTACGTGTTAATATTTTAGCAGGGTGATTTATCCGCGCAGCAGGAACATTGCCCTCTAAGCTCCCATTCTATACACACCTGGTGGGATGAACACGGCGCGCGCGCACGCACGGACACGCGTGCACACACCGGGGAGCAAACATGTAGACAGGCAGCGACGCCGCGGCGATATCAGAAATGGCAGGACCCACCGCCGCGTGTTCTCTGGGCTCAATGTCAAACCCGCTGCTCGGCAATCAATCATCACACTTCTAAAACATTAAGGACAGCTGTGTGCACATTCCTGCACACACACATGCGTGCGCGCGTGCGTGCGTGTGTGTGTGTGTGTGCGCGCGTAGGTGGAAGGGAAAAAAAAACCCTCCTGTTTGCCTTATCTCATGACAACAGAAAGAGAACAGACCGGTTAACAATCAATAAACACACACACGCACGCACACACACGCACGCACGCACGCACGCACGCACGCACGCTTTCAGACAACAACACAAACACACATTGACACACACCTCCCCTCTTTTTTAGCCTGATCTCCTCCGTTTGATCAACTTCCAGTCTTTATCCCTCTTATCGTCCTATCACTTCATTTTCTCCCCCTTTCTCCCCCCCACCCCCCCCACCCCCCTGCCTCCACTCACTCCCATCTTCTGATCCCATCGTCGTCCCTCCTCTCCTCTCCTCTCCTCTCCTTTCGTCTCCCCTCGCCTCCCGGGTTTGATGTGTGGCGCGTCTATATGTACACGGGTGATTGCAATTTACCCAGAACACTGTGTGTAGTGGAATTGAATTTATCTGAGCTGATTTTCTCTGACACCTTAAATCTGTTCTGTTTTGGGTTGAGCCTGCCAGTTTCTTGGCGGAGTGGAGACCCCCACCCTCCGATCAAAGCGGAGTTTAGTCTCTGTCTCGAGCGGTGTGAGTCATCTCGGTAGCTGCTGATTCTAATTATGTTATGGAGAAGATGGATGAAATCAGATGTGTGTGCGCCCGTGCATGCACGCGCGTGGGCGGCAGAGGCGTGCGCGCGCACACGCACGCGGGGCAATGCCCGTGTTCCCTGCGAACCCTCCGATTCAAGCAGACATAAATACTATTGATTGTAACTGGCCTGTGATGTGTGGGATATAAAAAGCTTTTTCTGCCGTTCCACGGTGTAGCAGAGCAAAAACGGAGAAGGCGAGGGGGGGGGGGGGGGAGTAGAAGGAGGAGCGGGGGGAGGGAGGGAAAAAAAAAAGAAGAAGAAGGCAAAACGATAAGATAAAGAGGCAGAGTGGGCGAGTGAGTAAGTCCGGTAAAGGGGAGGAGAGCGGCAGCAGGAAGAGGAGGAGGAGGAGCAGATGAGCAAAGTGAGGGAAGAAGAGGTAAACAGTCATTACATTTAACTGATTAACTGTTTCAGAGTTGGGGGAGGATTGAAGGTTGGAGATCGGAATGTAGCCGTAACTGTGTGCAAGTGTGGGAGGAAAAGACACACACGTACACACACACACACGCAACACATAAAATGTCACTGGCTCCGTTGGCTGAGCTACTTTCCATCTGATGGGATTAGGTGTAATCTGTTCTAATCATGCCCCGTGTCATGTGTAAATGGGATTATATCTAACTGCTGTTCAATACGGCCGATATGACTGCTGCCGCCGCCGCTGGTGGGAGGCTGAGGCGATATGCCGGCACGACCAATCGATGACAAATCCATCCGCAACATAAACCGCGCCGCCGGCCCGCCGGCTGCTCCTGAGAGGAGTCCTTCAGCCGGCACAATGGGAGCGCGGAGGCATCACCTCGGGGCTCCAGGCGGTGTCAGTAATCAGAGGGAGCCGGGATGACCCCTTCACTCACTCACTCCTGCCTCTCATCACCTTCTCAGTCTCACTCTACTCTTTCCAAAAAGAAAATAAATAAATAAATAAAATTCTTCCCTCCACTCTTTCTGGGCTTCTGGAATCCCACCTACATCCGTGTTAACTAAAGCAAATGTCAATAGGGGGACTTATCAATAATTCAAGCTGCCCTTTTGCGTCTCTTTCTCACTTTTTCTGGCTCCCTCCATCCGCACTCTTTCCCTCCTTCCCTCCTTCCCTCCTTCCCTCTTTCCCTCCTTCCCTCCTTCCCTCCTTCCCTCCTTCCCCCCCTCCATGCCTTGCCTGCCTGCTGCTCTAGGAAAAAGAGCAACCTTGGATCGATGAATATTCAGTTCTGGCATGCGAATCCCTGTTCGCACCCCATCTTATATACACATACCTCCCCCCCACCCTCCACCTCCCAACACCACCACCGCCCTCCCCTCCCCTCCTTCCTCCCGTTAACCCACCCTCGCCCTCCCGTGTCTGAATTATACATTACTTATCCTAATACATTTACATTCATTAATGCTCCATTTCCAGCTGACTCGGTCCTTTGCAGTCTGTCCATGTTCTGGAACGGTCTCTACATGAGGAGTCGGCTGTCAGCGGGACCCTTTGGAGACCGTGGACGTACACGGCTAATGCTTTAATCAAACACGGGCCGCTCAGCCATCGGGATAAAACCAATGTGAGTCAGTCAGCCAGCAGGGCCGATTGAGCGACGCCTCTGTTTGTATGCGAGCGAGCAACGCGCTAGCGTGCGCATCCCGTGCGTGCCGCGTGTTGTGCTCTCACCTGGTTTTTGGCGATGTCGTCAGCCACTCGTCATGTTTCTCAAATGTGATGAGATATGCAGCAATCTCCTGGCAAGACAAAAACAGGGAAAAGGTTATAGTGTGCGCATGCGTGCGCGCGCATGTGTGTTTACGTGTTTGCGTGCTTGTGTGTGTGTCAGAGGGAGATAAAACATAACAGGTATTTCCAGATGACCTGCTGATGCCCACAGAGAATGTGTCACTATCTGATTTCCACGGTGAGGTCCAGCAGGCTGATTGGTCACAGAGCAGCCAGTCAGGAGGCAGATATAGAGGACAGACCCCGAGGGCCAACAACCAATCACGCTCACCGACACACTGATGTCTCCCTCCACTGGGGAGGAAAAGCTATCTCCTAAATACACACACGCGCGCGCACACACGCACGCACGCATGCACACGCACACACACACACACACACACACACACACACACACACACACACGCGCACACACACACACACACACACACACACACTGGGGGTGCGGACCCATACGCGAGCAGGGAGAGTCGGCTGATAGGAAAAGTTTTCTTGCACTTTGCAGTTTCACAGTTTTCTCCAGATAAAGCCGACTCCTAACTCGGTTCCTAATTCCTGCGGCTCTGTTTTCATCTCTCCTCAGCGCTGCTCTTCACACTATTTCTATTGTTCTTTCACACTCGCGTGAATCCTTTAAGCGAGAGGAAGAAGAAAAAAAAGGGAGAAAGACAGAAAGCTGCAACTCATACAGGTTGCACGCCGCTGAGAGTGAGAAGCAAACACAAACACAAACACACACACACAAAATGCCCATACACACAGACGGAGGCAGGCGGAGACGTCGCCAAAAAGGAGCTGGTGTGTGTAACTCCTCTTTCTTCCTTTATTCACACAACGCAGCCTATTCCCTTTGTGCGCTGAACTCTCCACCCCCTGGCTTCCTCCTTGGAGCGCCAGCCTCTGTTTTCCCTCCATCTCAGACTCTGCCATCTCTCCCAGCCACTTGTTGTAAACGACTGTGAAATGTAAATTGTCCTCTTAAGGCAATCAGCGTTTGAAATGTGGCACAAAGCTGCCGAGGAGAAACACATCAACACTCGGGCGACTCCTTCATCTGCCCTCTCAGATCAACAGCCTCCCCTCTTTAGACCTTCGCTCTTTCACTGCTTCCTCCTGCTTGTGCGCATGTGTGGTGTGTGTGTGTGTGTGTGTGTGTGTGTGTGTGTGCTAGCGCACATGTGTGTTTGGGGTATTTGTCCCAGTTTGGCATGAGAGCACTCCAGCTCCACACCGATCAGACGAGACGAGGACAAAGAGGAAGGAAAGCAGGGGGAGATGAAAAAGAGAGAGCAGCTGGAGGGAGCTGCCACTTAAGTGGATTGTTTTTTCTTTTTTTTTTAGTATCCTCTCTTCGATCCTCACATCACAGCACCACCCCACCCCACCCCACCCCACACACACACACACACACACACACACACACACACACACACACACACACACACACTGCCCCGGCCACTCGTTTGTGCGTGTTTACGTGTACAGTGGCTGAACATGCATCTTTGTGTGTGTGTGTGTGTGCGCACGTGTGCGCTCGTGTATGAGAGACAGACGGAGAAAGATAGAGGTGTCATTGTACCCTCAATAATTATCATTATTAAACTGGCTGCTGTTAATGTCTGTCTGCGGCCTTTAAGAGATTTTAGCCAACACACGTACACACACAAACACAAACGCACAAACACACGCGCGCGCCCGCACACACACCAGAGTGCCTCATTCACTTATGCATCTATTCATTAGCTGTGACAGGCAGCCACCTCTCCTCCTCCCAAACCACTCAGCAGCAAGTCAATATCCTATACGGCCTCCACAGCCCCGGCCAGGCACTCGGGCTCCCCTAGTGACTGTCAGCCGGTGGGAGGCGGGAAGGAGGAGGCGAGGGGCTGGGAGAGACAGAAGGATGGGAGGATTAAGGAGGAGGGAGAGAGACTCGCAATTAAAGGCCTGCCCCTTAAGAGCCATTAAAAAGCCCGAAACAGAGGAGTCAGCTGAAACGGCAGCCTGACACACACTCTGAAACACACCCACCCACACACCCGCACACACACACACACACTGCAGACACACACTCAAGCGCACGCGTAAGCTCGTTCACTCACTCCCCGCCATCGCCGGCACAAACACGCCCATGTGAAGAGTGACAGGAGTGAGACGGTGAAGGTCGATCCTCAGGAAGTCACAGTTATTGCCCCAGTGGAAGGCAGTGATGGAGCGCTTTGAGCATGCCTGGCGACACACTGACCCTTCAGGAATACCTCGGCTCTGTGTGTGTGTGTGTGTGTGTGTGTGTGTGTGTGTGTGTGTTAGTCGTTCCAGACACAGGGACAGGGAAAAGCATCTTCCTCCTGGGATCTACTCCAGAAATCCAGACGCTCTGCATGTCTGTGTGAGTCTACGTAATAATACATTACAGGGGGCCCAGCTGAACGCACGCACGCATTCACACAGGCGCACGCACACACGCACGCACGCACACACTCTCTCTCGCTCTCTCTCACACACCTATTTCTGTCTGTCTGGCTGTGTGAGGTGAATGTGTGTGTGAGAGAGGAGAGAGAGTTACTTAAGAAATATCCAACAAAGCAGAGTGCATGAGTGGGAAGTTAGATTAGAGCGAGCGGTGCAGTTGGGGAAATCAGCCTCCCACTCACGCATCACTGAGAACATCTCCCCTCTAAGAAACCGGTGGCATGTACAGACGGTGGAGAAGCAGGAAGAAGAAGAAGAAAAAAAAAAAGGCGGAGAGACACCACAGTCAACACATATGCATACAAACGCAAGCACGCATGCACGCACACACACACACACACACACACACACTAACGCTCACACACTTGCAGGCCTCGGGGAGATTCTCCTTCCAGAGGAGGGAGGGGAGAGGAAGACGGGTGGAGGAAGAGGAGGAAGGTGGAGGGTCGCCTCCACTGAAACAGACTTATCCCGGAGCTCTCCCCAGGGACACTCTGTTATAGGGTCTAGCCACAGGGCAGTGTGCGTGTGAGCGCACGTGCGCCAGCCTTCTGCTTGAAGACTAATGACGTGGCATCACCCTGACAGAGATCCGGGGGAAAACAGAGTTGTCTGTAAACTGGAACTGTCACATCCATTCGAAGTGGCCCGACTGAAGGCTGCCTGCGGTTCCTCGCCACACAGAGGATTTTTTGGCATTGAGCGGTTTACTCTGGCGGCGCGGGCGAAGCCAAGGCTGAAGCGAAGGAAGGAAGAAAATAAATAAATAAAACAAAATAAATACGTGACTGCAGAACCTGCCAGTTGGCTCCTCGGCGTATACATACGTACAAGGGCGGAGGAGAAGTGCATGAGCATCACCTGGGGAGGCGGTGCTGATGCTGTGATTTGCTCCGGCCGGCGCCTCCCTCGCAGAACGAACTCGGCCGCCGCTGATGTTTGATAGACACTTCATCCCGAAAATTGCCTCCCATCGTTTCCCCCCCGTTATTTGCACACTACAACGTTTTTTTTTTTTTTTTTTTTGTTGTTCATATTTTGATCCGCGGCGCACTCCCAGCCGCCGCCGCCGCCGCCGCCGCCGCCGCCGCCGCCGCCGCCGCGTTATTGATTGCACTCTATTTTTAAACGTGCCCTCTTCGCCGCAGCCGGATCATGCAAATGAAGCGCAACAATTTTATGCCAGACCTATATTGTTAAGCAATTCCATTTGAACTGTGTGGTGATCAATAATCCATTAGGATTGAGACTTGCCCGTGGGCATGTGTCATTATCCACAGCTGCGGACGGAGGGGTGGAGGAAGGTTGGTGGAGGTGGTGGGGGCACGGAGGGGGCGGAGCTTCAGCATCATCTCCTGGGTGACCTCCAAAAAAAAAAGGGAACGCCTCGGCCGCCGCTCGCCCTGAACTTTTGATTGCGGCGCGACGTTGAAGCCGAACAAAGCATTAAGCGGCGTTAAGCTTTAATCTGATGTTGATGATAGTTGATGATAATGACGCGGCTCTTATTGTAAAGCGGGCCGACGCCGACGGCGGCGTCTTATTCGCCGCCACGCTTGCCGGCGAAGCCAGCTAATTAAAATGTGTGCCTCTCTCTCTCTCTCTAGCCAGAAAGCGTTACGCCGAGGATCATTTTGTTCTCACCGTCGTCGGGCGCGACGAAATTTCATCAAGCCCATTGTAAGAGCACGGGCGGTAATGTGTAGTTTGCATTATATGCCCCAAACTGCTTCCACTCCCCACGGTGCGTTACTTCCAGCAGCCTTTATTCCACCTCGACCGGCGAGCGCAAGTGCTTAATGCTGTTTCCATAACAACTGTTGCAAAGCCCCTGATCAGAATTCCTCTCAAGCCCGCCTTGTGTTTATCATACAAACACCTCATCACACACAATGGGCGACGTGCGCGCGCACGTCCGCCGACATGAAAGACGTGCACGCGCGCACACACGTGCATGCAAAATCGGCCTCTGATGTTAAAAAAAACACAAACAAATAACAAGTAAAAAAAAACAAAAAACAAACTTGGTTTCACCGTTTCTTTTCTTGTGCTCTCTCAGCGTCTAACATGCACACACACACGCACACGCGCGCACGCACACACTAGCTCTGGCTCACCATTACAGGTCGATGACCTTCAGAGGTGACTCCGCCCGGTCACCCCTCTGTGAGGGTCCGAAGGAGATATTGATGGTGTGACAACCGAAGGATGGAATACTGGCTCAGGGAGTGACCACACTGCTTACATGGCATTACTAAAACATATCATTTTGAAATAGTCCCAGTCAAAAAACAAACAAACTTTCTTTCAATTGTAGAAAAGTCTATTAAACTATTATACTAAACATATTGAACATTTAATAATAATAATAATAATAATAATGATGGCTTGAACTAAGTTGATTTAGCAAAGCTCTATGCTTTAGCTGAAATGCTAATGGAATACAAACCCAGTAGCACTCTGAGATCTGTGGACCCAGGTCAGATAGTGGAGCCCAGAGTTCAAACTAAACGTGGTGAAGCAGCATTTAGTTGTTTAGTTGCTGCACACAAATGGAATAGACTGCCAACAGAAGTGAAGTCAAGCCCCGAGTGGGAATGTTTTTAAATCCAGGTTAAAGACTCTTCTTTTCTCTTATGCTTGTAATTGAGTGCTTTTGTTCATCTATGATATTTTAGCATCGTCTTTTTATTTCTGTTCTGCTTCATTTTAATGTGCTTTTCATCTCTGTTTTAAATGCTTTTAAAATGTTTGAACTTTTAATCATGGAAAGCACCTTGAGTTGCCTTAATGTGCCATATGAATAAAGCTGCCTTACCTTGCCTTGCCTATGCTAAATAACCAATGGGCCATTTTTACAAAGGTACAATTGTAAGGCGGGCACATTGTGCAGCCACATTATCTGCAGTAGCCCAGAAGGTGAAGCTGCTCACGGTGTCCCGATTTCACCGTGACATCGCAACAAGTGGAAGAGAGACGTGACATCAAGCCAGCCAACGGCCATCGACAGCAACGTTATTTGCAATGTGATTTCTAAACCATGAGATGCCAGTAAATATTACAGAGCGAGCCTTTAAAAGTTAAAATGACTGACCACTAAATAATGAAATAACTCCGGTGTAACCTTCACGCCGTGCACAGCTTGATGGATTCCTGAACTTTCTGAACTGGCCGGCTCATTCTGCACGGTCGGTATGACGAAAAATGTCGGTGGTTTTGAAATTTGGGGTTTTTTATATTTTCTCAGACGATGGATGGATGGAGCACCTTGACGGCGGCCGGGCCGAGCGCAGGACTACGTGTGGCATCCGCCCAAGTCATGCCTGGCTCATGAACATAGACACACACACACATCCGCCCCCCCACCCCCGACGCTTAAGCAAACACACAGCGTATAGGCATACACACACACACACACTCACACACACACACACACACACACACACACACACACAGACCCGCTGAGGTTTGGTCTCAGTAGAGTCCATGTGGTGGCTGCTACCCATGTGAGTGACGGCTTTATAATGAAATAGTCGCTCTCCTCATCTGCCCCCCCCCCACCCCCCACCCGCTCCTTTTGATATGACCTCCTTACTTCCTCTCTCTCTCTCTCGCTCCCTCCCCCCTCCCACTCTCCTCAGCTCACCCCCCCCCCCTCCCCCCACCACACACACTTTTTTTCTGTCTCATTTCCCCTCTCATCTCCCTTTTTATAGAGGTCCACGCAGTGAAGGTGGCTGCGCACACAAAACGCACAGCTGTGGGCATGGAGACAGGTGCGCGCACACACACACACACACACACACACACACACACACACACACACACACACACAGGCAGCGGAAACTTTTCTCTGAGACCTGAGAGCAAGGGAGAGTCGAGCTCAACCTGCCGAGGAGACATCAATCATACTTTTGTGAGACTTCCTCTCCCTCTTGGTGTCCCCTATATTTGCATTCGCGCAGACGCCAGCCCTGCTCCTTCACCCCCCTCCCCTCGGCAGGGGGTCCGACACATCAAAGGCGGCAACAGGTGTGTGGTGTCAAACACAATGCCAGGACCCCCGTCGTGCTGAATGAGGCCTGTCAAGAGTCCCCCTTCCAAAGAAACCCCCCAAAAAACAAAAATAAAACTTCTGCAAAGTTAGACAGCAAAGGATGCAACACACACACATCCACACACACACTCTTAATCTTCCAGATGCCGAAATCTCTAATGACAGCTGGGTGTTTGCCAGTGGAATACTGGGGGAGACGGGGTGAGGTGAGGGTGAGAGGAAAGGTTCGGGGTGGGGGAGGGGCGTTGGAGGGGTTGGGGGGTCTGAGCGGGGGAGAGGTCCCCGGTGGGTGCGTTAACCCCGGGTGCCTCGTCGAGCTGTGAGTCACTGTGCCCTCTGAGGCTCATCTCCGCTCCACTATTGTTGAGGTTATTGTTCTGGAGGAGGTTCTGGATGCTGAGGAGGGAGGGAGGGAGGGAGGGAGGGAGGGAGGAATGGAGGGACGGCGGGAGAGAAGGAGGGTGAGAGAGTGGAGGGAGAAATAGTGTGTGCCACCTCTCATTGGCATAAATACTTGTTTACAACGAGACATAAATTGGCACCCTGTCAGTCAGTCTCTATTTCTCCCCCCTTTAACTCCCTTACTCTCTCTGTCTGCCTCTCTCTCTCCCTCTGTGCTGCTAAGCGTATTACAACACTCCCCGGTTCAGCCCTCTCTCATTACCATATTCTAATTACATTCGTTAAGGGGAGCATTTGGGAGTTTAATGAATAAATTTGAAAGATGGGTCTCTGTGGCGATCTTTAGGTTTGTCTCCTCCTCAGCCGCGGGAAGATGGAGGGCAGGTGTGTGCGTGAGCAACTGTGTGTCTGTGTGTGTGTGTGTGTGTGTGTGTGTGTGTGTGTGTGTCTGTGTGTGTGTGTGTGTGTGCGCATTTTGGTGCTGAGGTGGCGCACCTGTGCACAGTGTTGTGGGTAAATATCAGCGTTGCAGGAAACCAAAAAAAGTCGAAGAAACTGCCGGGACTCGCGCAGAGTTGTCGCACGACTTCCCTATTTCTGGGGGGGGGGGAAATCAATTCAGCTTTTAAGTAGAAAAAAACCCATTTGAGCCACCCATGTTGCACACAAGCTGACTTCCACTCGAGCTCGCCTCAAACACAAACTGCCAAAGACAAGCATTGATTTGTGGTTTAAAAAAAGAAAACGGAAGGAAAAGGAACCCCCCCCGCCCCCCACTTGCCTGCAACCTAGGGTGCCAGTTTTCTAATGATGGGAAAACCTGGAGGCTTCATACCAGGAGACGGGCAGGTGGAGTTAAAACAATCATAAGCAAAAGTAAACATTAAAGGATATCAACCGTGCTCCGGTGACTGGCTCCCTTTGTTTGATCTGTTTCTGCCTGGGACGAAGCCCAGGGCTGTAAACCTGAATACAATTACAATGGGCCTTGCACCGACTCTTTCAGGGTATTGCAAAATGCCTGGCGCTGTTCAAATGGTTTAATAAAGAGGTCCCGAATGCATTTCGCAATTCTGATGATTGCCAGCTTGCGCTTGAAAGAGTCAAGGAGTGAGTGAGCAAAATGCGCAGAGTCTTTCATTTATTTTTTTTTATTTGGAAACAACATTTTTCTAACAAAGTGATGCAATTCCACTCGTCCGAACCGCCGTTTATTACTGACAATTAAACAACAGAGCAATATGTGCAATCTAATTGAGGGCCTTCCCTGCAGTATTCGCTTTTCAACGCTAATGCATTTGATTAAAAGAATGCTTTTTTTTTTTTTCCATCGTTTGAAAACATTACCTTTGAAATCCCTGCAGTCCACCCATTTTCTTATCAGCTCCCACAGACTCATAACTGCAGAATTGCAGAATGCAGTAGAATTTTGATTAGTGTCTGACAGTGGCAAAAATTGGAGGGGTGGGTGGCGGTGGCGGTGGCGGTGGCGGTGGCGGGAATGGAAAACCAAAAACCAAAAGCCGGAACTGAATTTCCAGAGTTCTGGCCCGCATTTGTCCACCGACTTGTCAAAAACTGGCGAGTGTTGTTCAAGGGTCATTTTTCAAATAGCCCAGCCTGTCCTCTTTCTTCATGAAGATAAACATACAAACCAGATTTGCATTACAAGAGAACATTTACAAGAAACAAGACAATTCCTAGTTGAAAAACACCACGTTGGCCTCCTATTATGTTAAATACAGCTTTAATTGAATGTTGAGGCAGCTGCTGCATAATTTTGTCAACACAAATGTGTTCCAGCGCACCCCGAAGAATTAAGAATTAAACAAAAAAACATTACAATGGCAAAAGTATGTTGTAAACAACCTACCTAGGGATTCATAATCTTCCACGGGCCAATGCCAACGTTAAATTTTTAACTAAACTTTTAATATTACTTTTAAGAAGAACTCCTGTCCCTGCTTCGGCTGGCTGCTTGCCCTTCAACGCAGGTTCATTTGCCTGTTACTGCATTTCTTCGGGCCTGGCTACAGGGCCAGTTAGCAGGCAGCCTGGCCCGGTGGCGGCACTCTTCTCTGAAACTTTACTGAATCCTCGGGTTAAAAACACGATGTTGCTGTTTTTTGTTTTTTTAATTTTAAAGTCCGGTCCGTCTCGAAACTTCTATGAGATATTTTTCCTTGCAGCTGAGAGCGCTGCGTGAAGGCCGCACTGTACTCATCCATAGCTGGGAGTTCTCATATCTAATGAACAGCCTTGCCTTTAAAAGAAAGAAAAAGGTTTGGGAAGGTGTGCAGTGCAGCTTCTGGATGGATCCAAAGGGGCTCCTCTTCGCTACTACAGGGGTATTCGCAGCGGTGATGCGCTTGTGCAGGGAAGAGCCCAGTATCTGTCATCACCCTTCTCTTCAAGCGCTCTGACTCATGCAGTGGGTGCAAAAGTATGTTAGCTATCTTTAAAATTCCATATAACGCTCTATAAATACACAACAGGGGGGCTGAGAACCTCAGCCAACGGTTTTTTGTGGGTTTTTGTTGTTTTTTTATTTCCTTTGCTGTTGCGTCAGCCCCTGCAACCCCAGTCCTTTCCGCTTGTTTCGACCTCCGGGGGGGGCGTTGTGTTTGCTCGACCCCGGCTGTTTTCGTATTAACTCATTAACGGATGATTAATAATCGCTCCAACCTGATGCACTTTTAAAGAACGAGGGGAGGACAGACATCAGTCATCGAGTTCTGAGCTGTCCTGCTAACTTTCCACCTCATGTGAACTGTAATGGACTGTGACGTCCCAGTTTAACATGCAATGACACCTTTGAGGAGACGCCGCGGCTGACTGCCGGACAATGTTAAGAACTGGGAGTTGGCAAGCTATACAAACGCGCTGCCAGAGAGCACCCATGTACTGCCAACAGGAGGCGATCACGGAGTTGGGCTTAATGCTGCGTAATGCCTATTTTTGGGCTGGGGAAATCTCGCTGTTGCCATGTTAGTAGCGTTTGCCGGCGGTAGCGAGCAAACACTTCCGCAGTGTGAGAAAGAAGGATAAAAAAAAAAAAAAAAAAAAAAAATCTAATTTGTGTGACAGGGTGGTTTTTTATTGCGGCAAACTTTAAAGGGGGCTACGACATTGTGAGCAAAAACTTCTCCCTCTGACAGGCGGAGATTAAGCCAACTTCTCAATCTCCCCTGTTTTGGCCGGGAAACAAGGCAGACGTACTCCTCCTCCTCCTCACACACCTCTTTACACACCCAAAACAATTAAATATATGCTCTCAGTATGCAAATGTGGCACAAGTGTTCCTCGTGGCTCCTCAGAGAACAAGATGATGGATGCGGCTAAGCTTGTCTTGGACTAATGACACGGCTGCATTACAATACGCAGCTTTGCACGCGGCTAATGTTGCGTACGCTCGCGCACGCACACGCGCGCGCTCACAAATGCCACCTTGTTTAATCCCCCGGGAATCGGTGAAATTTGATTACGGTGACTTTTACAAACACACTCCATATGAGAGCAGACGTTCCATACATCAGAAAGAGAGGAAGAGGAGGAGGAGGAGGAGGAGGAGGAGGAGGAGGAGACAGAGGGGACACGATGCGGGGTAGGGCTGCAGTTTGGAAAGATAGTGAGGTCTCCTTAGCGGGATGCGACAAACACACACACACACACACACACACACACTAACACGCGAACGCACACTTACACGCTGGCCTGTGTACCGCTGTGAGAAACGCTGGCTGTGAATGCACACATCTCCCAGGGCAAATGCTGCAAATGTGTACGTTCCGAAGGGCAACTCCAGTAGAAAAGCTAGTTACAGTGATTAGCGCAGAGATCTGTCACTGTGTATGTTGCGCAGCAGAAGGCCAATTTAGCCCTGCAGCTACATGCATCCCGTAATAAAATGAAATCTGGGGGCCGTGGGATTTCCAAACATTATATAATCATGGGGGGGGAAAGATCCCTATTCAAAACAAATGCGTTTTGGTTTTCTTGGCGTGATCAGTGCGTAATGGTTATTGTAATCAAAGGAAATGAAATTGTTGTTAGGTTATGCTTCCTAAAACTTATGAAGGTAATGTGCTTTTATGTTTATTAGATTACGAGTCTGTGCTTTAATGCCCTGTGCAGTAAAAGCACATATCTAGCAAAAAAAAAAAGCAACAGAACTCCATGAGAGCAGAGCTAATGAATGCTGTTCGCAGTTTGCAGAAAACACAGCAGGACGGCTCCCCGATCACATGACTTCATGAACTCATTACCGGGGAAACACAGACATAGTGCAACTTAATATTCACGTATTGTTTGTAAAGCCAATGTACAGACAGTTACTCGCTAATAAGTGGAAATAAATTAAAGTGTTCCGGATAAGGGAGCAGCAGGCTGACATTTTTTATCGTTACACTGTGCTTTTGAGACCCAATAAACAACATTGATTTTGCAATTAAGCGGGCACATATCCACACAAATTTTAATTAAAAGGGATGTGTGGCCTGCAAGTGGTCGACGGTAAGTTGAGACATAAAATTAGGTCTAAACAATCTTCGTCAGATCGATAAAACAGCAACCAAACTGACAATACGAGCCCACAGCAACTTAACAGAGCCTGAGTGAAAGAGCGCTGAGGGTTTAAAGAGTTTAAAGGGGGGGTTTGGTTTTAAGAGTTTCTATCCTGCAAACCCTGCATTAAGCTTGTTTGTTGAAAAATTCAGGTACACTAAAGGTGTATCAGCTGCCTTGGGGGAGGGGGGGGGGGGGACATACAGAAAGAACACCAGAAAGTTTAAAATCTCAGGTCAACTTAGTGAAAAAAATACCATTTCTTTTGTGTGCACAATTTCTGGCGTCCAACGGCCAATAACCTGCTGTTTGTGGAATGTTTATTATTTATTTATTTATTCAGACTTTTAAAAATTTTACTTGAACCAACCTTGAGCAGTACGTGTTAAAAATGTATTAAAATGAGTTTAAAAAAAAAAAAAAAAGGGAAAAATAAACGGTCTGTGGGACCTGGCATTAGCCCCCCAAAACAAAAATAAATACACAAATAAAAAACACTGCATAATTTTTTTTAAGTCCCTGGTGCTTCTGCATCTGGGGTGCCTGAATATGTGGTCTGATGTTTTGTTGGCATCTCGCTGTTATTTGTCGATAAATAACAATTGGCCTGCTCTGCTGCAGGGTGTTTGACTCCAAAGGTCCTCGAGCTGGAGGACTGCGGCTCAGCTGTCTCTGGTTGACAAAGTTGAGGAAGTTGGATGAAGTTGTTCCGTCGAAGCTCAGCGCGGGAATTCAAACTCTCAAAAATGACTATTTGTGGGTCCGCAGCTGCACCTCTCGACGCTTCCGCCGTCTCGGATGAATGGAATCTAATTTACACGGGACTCGGATATTACAGAGGTGGTGCGAGGGGACGTTTAAGATACAAGCGTCGCCTCCGCTGCACAGCCGGGCTTCTTATTGCAGCCGGCTGCTGGTCATTGAGCTTCTCCTCAGCCGGGTTTTACAATCTAACGGGAGGTTAAAACACAATGGCTCGCTCTCAAACACACACTCTCAGACTACACACACACACACACACACACACACGCACGCACGCACGCACAGAGAGAGAGAGAGAGAGAGAAACAAGCTCAGGCACGCTCACAACTCCCACACGCTCAGAGTCGCACATTCCCACTGTTTAATATATTTCTGTGTCTCCGGTTAACAATATTTTGTGTCAAATTATAGTGGGCAAGATAAATAGTGGGCCTGTGCAACGTGGGGCGATGCGGAGAGGGGGTGAGCAGAGAGGAAGGAGACACCGGTTCCTACCTCAGACATCTGGCTTTGCCCGGCTAGACTTGTAAAAAGCCAGTTAATCTCTGCTCCCTCTCCCCTCCCCCGCCGCCAGCCAACGATCTAAACAATCTCCGACGAATACGTCCACTTCTTCCCGGCGGCAGATGAGAAGCTCGCCGGCTAATTAAACGAATCAACAAGGAAATTACATTTATGAACGCGATGGCTGTGATTTATCGCATCGCGCCGCACTTGGCCGGTGAGGGCGTCGGGGTCATCAGAACAAAGCATGGCCGTCTGAAAAAAAAAAAGTTTGAGCGGAAATGAAAGTCACAGTCGTAAAAAAAAAAAAAAAGAAAAAAGAAAAAAAGTATACGTTATACTGGGTGTTAATTGGGCTCGGCCGGAGCTCCGAGAGAGAGATGGAGAGATAGACAAAGAGGAGAGAGAGCCTGGAGGACTAATTAGCGATTATAACTCGGCGCTCTCCAAACATAAAATATCTCTCAACCCAAAAGAAAGAGGAATGATTAAAGATAAAAGAATAGGAATCAAATATAAGGAGCAGCGAAACACCCCTCTGGTACTGTGGGTCTTTGTGTCTGTTGCTATGCGTGTGTAAAAGAATATGCACGCGCGCGTGAGAGTGTGTGTGTGTGTGTGTGTGTGTGTGTGTGTGTGTGTGCATGTACGTGCGCGCGTGCCGGCTTCCTTTGCCTCGCCGTTAAAGGTCCCACATTGAGTAAAAATCACTTTAGCAGTGTTTTCTAATAATAATCTGTCTCTCGCCCGTCAGTGAACTCCCCCAGAAATAAGTAATGTCGATCATTTGCTCCTACGGGCTCCACATCTCAGTTCTGGCAAAGAAAATCGGCCCTTTACGATGATGTCACCGGTAGAGTTGCCAACCGTCCCTTAAAATACAGAATTGTTCCGTATTTGACAATGAAATGGTGGCGCTTTGAATCGATACAGGACGGAGTATTTCTAAGTTATCTTGAAAGTAAATTTATCTTTGACACAAACCCACGTTCATTTCCATAGAGTTTGCGTTCAAAACTGCAGTCTACATAGCTGCAGGCAATACCATTGCGCAACACATTCACAACTACTGCACACTGCGTACTGGCTGCATAGCTTGGGTATAGTCAGGCCGGCTTGTTCTTTTCAGCTTTATTTTTGGATTCCTTTGTAAAACCTGCACTTGATTGATTGTTGTGTAAAAATATATTCAATTAAAAGAATTCAATCCAATTCAAACGTTCAGCTTATTTCTAATGTCTATTGGGAACAAAGCAGTTCAAGCTATGTGAACCATAAACCCTATTTTAAGTTTTGATTTACCACTACTGGCGAGCCGCTGCCCTGTGAAGGTCATGACCCCGAGCACTGCAGGAGGCGGCCTTTATTTTTCGGCATGAAAGTTGGCAACGCTAGTCACCGGGGGGGCACGCGGGGACCTCTCCCAGGTTGGCAGTGACACCGTCACCAAAAACCCATCGACGGGTCAAATAAGCCGTTAGCTTTAGCATCAAGCTAAGACCCTGTGGTTTTTTTTGCTGCAGACTGTAAACAGAGGGCTTTTTTTGTGTACGTCTGGGAGACGACGAATCAGTAAATGAAAAGGGCGACGACACGTCCCCTCCGTAGCCCGGTTTGCCCCCCCGCCCGGCCCTGGCAGCGGGACAGGAGGCTCAATGTGACCTGCGGAGGCTTGCAGCCGCGGGGTTTGGTTCAAGAGAGGACACCCACCGACGCGGCATCCATCACCTCGGCGATCGTTACGCCCGCTTCCTGTCGTGAAAGCAAAACTTTGGACGAGCCTCCGAAGGCTGGCTGCCACTTTCGCCTTCGCTCCGTTACGGCCGAACGGAAATGAAGAGCGCCCCCCCCACCCCCCCCATTCCAGGACGTGAGCGATTCACGCGTCAAATTCAGAAATAAAGGGCAGCACTTGGCCACGGAACCAACGGAACAAAGATACCTGCTACCGGCTGCCAGCGGGCTCTGGGTTTTTCCCCTCCCTCCTCCTGTAACGGATCCACACCACTGTTCCGTGTCGTCTCATAGCTGACATTCAACACTGAGCTCCCTGCGTTAGCTCGCCCTCAGCCCGCCTCGTGTTTTACCTCAAGTGAAGACAAGGGCGAAACATCCGCCAAAACGAGAGGTAGGGAATGCGACCCATGCATATTTAACTAAATATATCTATTTAATGGCTCGCAAACAACAATAATGGCATGAATAATGGATTAAACGCGCGCGCCAACTCGGAGGCCGAAGCGTTCGGCTGGAGCTCAGCCTGCCGGGGCGGGAAGTTCGCGGCCGGGGCGAAAGTGGTTTCCTGACATTTCACTTGATTTCTGGAGCTTTTGCCCTTCACCTTGTGCGTTGGCCGCTCCCCCTCCCTCCCCCCGACCCCTTCCTTTATGTTTTTTTTTTTTTTCAAAGTCCACTGCACATGACCGGCATCACAAGCTGACGCGCCAACGTTGTCACGTCTCTTTTATCACCTCCGATGCGCCGAACGATCACCAGCAGAATTACAATATTTGTGTGTCACACGCGCATCGATCGAGCCATTAGCAAGAACACGGGGCCCGCACACACCCCAATCTGTTGCCATGGCAACACCTATTTTCAATGCACGGAACATACGCGCACGCACACACACACACACACACACACACACACACACACACACACGAAGGAGGAGGAGGAGGAGGAGGCAGCTGGGGCGGTGGTCTTAATGTACATGCTGCTATTTGATCTGCATCTCATTCGCGCAATCATGTTAGTGTCATGCGGCGGTGCAGCCAGACACGAGCGTGCGCAAACTCTCAACGAGATGCCTTGACACGGCGCTACTCCCCCCCCCGTATGTCACGCCGTGACAACAGTCAGCGCCGCCGCATGAGGCAAATTTCACGTCTTGCAGCGGGCAACTTTTGCGGCCGCGCATCCGAGCGACATGCGGAGGCTTAACCAGGAGCAATTGGGCAGAGACGGCTGTCGTCTGCGTGATGCACTGAAGTCTGCCTCCAACTGTGGCAGTTGCATCATTTAAATCATTGTGCATGCATGTGTGTGTGTGTGTGTGTGTGTGTGTGCGTGCGAGAGAGTGCAAGCGGTGTTGCTTTGAAGTAGAAAACCTTTAAAATGCACATTAGATCATGCAATGACTTGCACATTTCGTGCGGAGCACGCACGTGTGTGTGTGTGTGTGTGTGTGTGTGTGTGCGCGCGCGCGTGTGCGTGCCTCGCTGTTTTAATTCGGGGCCTTTTGAAAGAGAATTCTGCTAAGTATTCCAGTCAGTCTGGCTTTTGAAATTATAAATCATATGTCAAGGGTCCCCATAAGAGTAATCATATCTTTTCATAAGCCCGAGTCCCAGGACCAGACTCTTAAGTTTGTCTTTGTCTGCATTTTAAAATGCCTTTGATAGCCCCCGTATTCCAGCGCTCCATTTAATCTGCCCAAAAACCAAACAACAAATCATTCCCAGTAGGTCGCTAAAACAGGCTCCACTATCAGTCTGTCCATCTGAGTGTGGTTTGTTATCTAAAACTAGTCTATAGTCTATTACAATGGACAGATACACTCGCGCACTCACCCCTCCACCCCCAACCCCCCGAATCTATTATTGAACAAAAGGCTCACGCCTCTGCTCAGCCCATCAGGGAGGAATCCATCCCTCCATCCCAGAATAATTTCACACATCAGTAGATACACAAAAGAAAGATAGAGAAGAGGGAGAAGGAGAGGCAGGCCGAGAGGAGTGGGAAGGACGGAGGGAAGGAGTGCGGAGTGCCCGGGGTAAAAATGTATGGGGTCACAGCTCAGTGCTTGTGGGAGTCAAGGTGTCGCGGGAAGCCGTGCATGACAAAGCAGAGATCAGAGGATCGTATGCGACGGCGCAGGCCGGCACGTCCACGTCCACGTGCACGCACGCGCACGCACGCACGCACACGAACGCAAAGAAAAAGTGTGAGTGAGGACCTTGCAGAAGACTTCAATGGCACATTGGCTTTGATCAAGTCAGTGGTCAGTTCTTTGCTTGATACCAAGTGCTAACTGTGGTGCGTGCTTGTCTGCTACACAGTCAACCTTTAAAAATGTATTTGTATGATTTTGAAATATTCTAATCTTGGCGCAAAGGTCACAAAGTGCTTCATGTGTTGGGGAAATGAGACGGCCATTAATGACAAATTACAAAAAAACAAAAGATTGTATTGACAGACACACAATTTAGCGAGTAAATAAGCACAAATGCAGAAAGTTGTATTGCGGTAATGACAACACACCTGCATGTTTATTTTAAGTGAGTATTTAAAAAGTCGCTGAGGGAAAATATCATTGTGCAAGCCAAACTTTTGGCTGAATAAAGTAATAAAGATTTCATTTGATCTGTTCTCTGTCTTGCAAATGCACCTCCGGATGAGGCTGGAAAACCCACCACCGCCTGTGAAAACATGAACAACATGCTTGTTTTCATGTCTGAGGCACATAGCCTGCTTGGTTTTTTTTTAATCTGGTTTGTGCAACGGGCCTGTCATTCATAACTTCACAAAAAGCAATTAATAAACATTAGTGATTAGCTGGACAATTTTAAGCAGGATCTGACAGGCTGGGTCATAAAAATCAACCATGTAATTAATAGCTCAGAGGCAGCAGCTGGGGGCTTTAAGGTCAAAGGACCTCCCCCTGGAGACACACACACACACACACACACACACACACACACACACACACACACACGGAGTGCACGTTCGCGCACGATGGCCAGCAGCAAACTTTTATCGATTACGCAAACAGGATGAGTCAGGATCGGGTGTTAAATAAAGTTCCGTGACACATCCAAAATGTCCCACACAACGTCGTCGTCCTCCACCAGAAACTGTTTGGATTTTCTTTTCTTGGAGAAACTAAAAGTTCAGTGCCGTTTCCTCAGGCTTGTTCGGTCTATCACCGCAAGTTTTGCTGCAGTCACATTACTGCATGCACAAAAACTTTTTCCAGCAGCTCCTGCCCCGCTCTAACTATTAATGCGATTCGTTAAATAAAAAAATTAAATTGCAACACACAATGGTCCCAGGACACACGGATAGATGCAAAACGCACACAATGGACATTTTAGCATTTCTTCACCCGAATATCTTTGGAGAAATAAAGTGACACAAGACAATGCTGTCTGTATTTCAATGTACAACCAGAAAAACACACGTAATGTGCATACATGTGCAAGTCAACACATTTCATAAGACAAATGTGTTGACTTGCAGATGTGCCAGTGCACACACGCACACACGCAGACACACGCACTAAATAAAAAGCTTCAGCAGCCGACTTTCAGATGATTGGCCTGAAGTTTCATCTATTCAGCGCAACATTTACCGCCTCTGAAAACTGACATGTATTTGATTGTCACAACACTGCTGACAGGAATGAGTATCTGAGTATCTTTACACAGTTTTTTTTTTTTTTAAACCAAACGACCACACTGCCTGGAGGGGGGAAATGTCTTCTTGTTCTTGTTGGTTTGCAGCTATGGCAGACAATCATGCGGCTCTGCTGGGTAACATTATTGACACACCCGGGCCGGGACACACTGGCCAGGCTGTGGTGCGTGCGCACAACTGGCACACAACAAGCGTGCACACGGCCGCTCCTTCGAGAGCGGGAGGGAGCAGCAGTAGACACAATGTAGTGTTTAAGTATGCAGGAAACTTTATGCCTGGGTGGAAAAGGAGCTTTTGAAGGAACCCGCAGTGGGACACCCAACCTCCCCCTGAACTGAGCCTGCACCTCCTCATCAGAGCCAGAGAGAAGCGTGCAAAGAGAGGGGGTGGGAAGGTGGGGGGCGGTGGTGGAGTGGAAATGAAAGGGAGAGAGGGCTAGGTGGCGAGCTGCAAGGTAGACGGGAGAGCGAGGGAGAGAAAGGACAGCCACAAGGTGCTTTGGTCTGGGTCCTGCACTTCCTGCACAACTGCTCACGGGGCCGATGTGTGCAAGTCCCAAACCATCAGCGGTCATGTTGTTCTGCACACACACACACACACACACAATTCATCTGGTGCGCGCACGCCGTTCAGTAGGCGCCGTGCTTAAACTCCCAGTATGACCTTCATTGAGATGGATTGCATGAAAAATGTAATGACTTTTCCTGCGAGAAAAACCACAGGCCAAATCAGCTTTGCATTGCATAATAATGCCGGACCTGGTGATCAATAACGCAAACACACAAACGCACATCCATAATGGAGTGCGCAGGCTGCACATGGAGAAAATGTCTCAGCAGAGGCCAAGCACATCACAATGGATGGAGCAAACCACCGGTGAAGAGCTGTGCAATGCATAAACAAGGAGCTATCGACGATAAACGTCTGCATCCATTTCCAGCCATCAAACGCTTCCCTAAGCTGGTGGCTTCTTGCCACCGGTGCAACATCTAAAGCTGCGAGGCTTTTCACACCCAAAATGTTTAGCAGGAGCTTCTCTTTGACCTTGAGTAAAACAGGCTCGCTCTGACCTAATTTGGACCTCCATTTACATGGAAGCACTCAGACAGCAGCGTTGTTTAGGTAGTGTTCACGCAGCAGAAAAACACTGCTGCTACCTTTGGCCCGCGGCAGAAAAAGCACACAAAAAAAAAAAAAAATACCCCGACTATTCTTAGCGAGGTTTGACTGAAGCCTTCAAATTGGCGAAGCATGCAAAAACAAAAAAGTTCTAAAATGTGCGTAAACGCGAAGTAAAACCGAGTGCAAAATAGCCCTTGAGTAAACTTAACTTGCTTTTATGATCAAATCCTCTGGGTGCGTGATCACTGTGTTTGTTGTCTTTTACCTCACAGACAGCCAATCTCTCTCTCTCTCTCTTTATTTTGAGGACAACATTACAGAATAAAACTAGAGCGTCATTTTTATTTATTGTTTTTGTTGTTGTTGTTTTTTTGTAGAAAACAAACACTGCACAAGCGGGGCTCCGATGAGCAGAAGTGCGGCGTACTGTATACCGTTGGCTGAAGTTTTGTAGTTTTGTGTGAACAGCGTATGGTTCACATAAACGATATTAATCAAACCGGCCACAGGGCTTTTGAAAGCAGCGCAGAAGAAAAAAAAAATATCATTGGTGGAAACATTTAATCTGGAGCTCCATTTCTTGTTTCATAACCTCTAAGCCCTGTATATCTGGAAACCCAGGAGCCCCTGATTCCTGTGCCTTAACCCAGAGTTGTTTGGATTTCAAAGCCAAATATACAGCAGCTACTTTTCACAGAATGTACGGTCTCAGGGTTTTGACTCAGGTTAATGTTTTTTTTTTCCTCTTTCCTTTTTTTTTTTTAGTTTTCCCCCTCGGCGTCACAGTTTTAGGGTCCCGCAATGAAAAGCTGCTGTTGTGTTTGTTTGCCACCTCTTCATCTCTCAATGTGACATTAACTAGAGATGAGTCACCGGTGAAAAAAGAAAAAAACAAACTCTGTCTCTCGCTGCCACGGATATCTCCCTCCTGAGTGCGTCTTGCTCCTACCTCGTTGGTGTTCCAGCGGTGGCGCTCCTTTGGCAGAGAGGAACATTTGGGTAGACACTCGAGCAGCTTCTTAGGAAGGTAGATCTTCAGTTGGCCGGGCTCATCTGGAGCGAAGGGGAGTGGTGTGGGAGAATAGGGGTGTGAGGATAAAGGAAGATAAATGAGGGATGAGTGGGAGGAGGAAAAGAAGATCTCATCAAACACAGACACTCCTGCGAGAGGAGAATACAGATTATGCAGCAACTCCGAGTTGAACGAAATCATCACAAACTCCTGTTGTGTAACATGGATTGGTTTAGCCTATAGCGAGGGAATTTGCGAAATTATTTGTTTTGCCCCTTTACAGGGCATGAGCGCAAATTTCTTTTTTTTTTTGAGGAAATTTGAGAATTTAAAGTCGCTCATTTAAAATTTGCATTTGTGACGTCTGTGAACAAAGATCAAGATCAAGGTGTTTTCTTTGCCATTGCAGTAGTAGGACAAGGCAAAAACATGAGTGAAGTCCTTCTTAAAAAGCGCCAATCCACAGCACTTTTAGCTTGACTTCATATTATTTAAACATTCAGCGTCTTTTCAGCTGCAAGGAAGCAATGGCTGCAAGCCCCAGCCCCGTACAGCTGCAGGAGAGGTAAAGGTAAAAACACAGCAAGTGACAGTGAGCCTAGTAGTCTGGAGTCTGGAGTCGTGGCAGCTTGATCAGGACTGGCTGGTATTTTCACATTAAAACAAGGGCAAAAAAACCCAACAACAACAGTGAAGGCTTTCCTCACACACTCGCTTTACTTCTGTCTGGGCCTGGGCAAGAGTTCAGACTGCAAGGCACCGTGGGGGAGTGACGCACATCCAGTCTTACTTCTTCTACCAACAAGGAAGCCTTAAACATTTGCTACTAGGCTCAACCGAGAGCAAAAAATACCCACGTTTTCTATGGGCTTTTTTTAAATGATAAATGTGAAATAAAGCAGAACGATTAGATTAGAATTTAGCAACACAGATACACACAAGTAGGGATTGTTATTCCCAAACAGACTACTGGTACAAAACAGAGTAAACACAAAGTGCCCACTTCATCTTTATGTAAATGCATCTTCTTATCTTTACAGAAACTTACGCACTTACGGGCAATTAGCAGTCACGTTGACCATTGATAATTTGGTCAGTCAAGGTCCACGGAACAAACAGTAATTAAGCGGTGAGCAGAGGGACAGGAAGGAAGTGGGCTTATTTTAGGGCAGCAGCTTGAGGTAAGCAACACACCCGGGGCCCCAAAACCGGTAACACGTTTGGTTTAAGATGAATCCATTATCCAACATTATCAGCGCTGCTGAGGCTGGTAACAGTGACGGCCAACAGCATGGGAATCTCTTATCCCCTCTAAAAGCAGTGCTTTCCCAACAGTGTTGTGCAGACAGTTTGGTAATGGAGGAGAGACTCCAGACAAGCTCCTCCAGAGAGGAAACTAATATCCTTGTGTGCGAGGCGGAGAGTCACAAGTGCAAATATAGAGCAGCCCAAACATTGTTACGGGCCAGTGACGTTTAAACGATGTTTCTGGACCCACTAAAAGTCCAGGGAGCGTCATGTTCTCTGAGTAATGGTGCACTAATATTAAGGATAACAATGACGCCCCATTAGCCTGATGCCGCTAACAATAATGTTTGGGATATACTATCTTTTATTATTACACTAAATAAATTGCAAATGCAGAATGCCATCATTTAAATGATAGGTGGCCGGTGTAGCCTAACGGCTTATTCCTCTTTGAAATAGGCCTGTGCTAATGTTGTTGTTTTTTTCAGATCAACACCTTGGCACTAGAGGTGACACACTGTTTTATGACGGTGGTATAACAGATGCAGCTAATTCAGAAACGATGCGAGAGCATGCGCACGCAGATAATGTGAAAGGAACAGACGTGAATAGCCGCTATTGAATTCGCTATTTGCTCCGGTTTTGCTCGTGTTTACTTTAAAAAAAAAAGACGGCCAGGAATGACATACTGTGACGCTTGTTTATTTAAATAAGTAGGAAGGGGAAATATGTAAACCGTGAGACAGGTGCTAACACATTGTTGGTTTCGGTCTTTTGCGGGGATGCATTGACAGAGACAGAAAAAAACAAAACATAGAAAAAATACAGCAAGCCTTGCTATTTTTCACTGTAATAAGATGTGAGTACTGGTGGAGCAGCAGAAGAGCAAAAGAGAAAGCATGATACAATTAGGCACTAGTGTGGTGTTTTTTTTTTTTTTTTTTGGAGAGCGCTTCAAGTGTGTACCAGCACCAGTAAAAAAAAAACAAAAACAAAACAATATGTTGCTGCTGGATAAGCAGCGAATCTGCCCCCACTGCTCCTCTTCCTCCCACTGCCGTCCGCAAGAACCACCAAAATACTGAAAGGCTGCGTGTGAGGAGGGAAAAAAAAAATCCCTCTGCGCCTCAGGAAAATAGCACTTCACCAGTGCATAGCGTCCATACAAAGATAGAGCCCCCGGTGTGTGTGTGTGCGTGTGCGTGTGTGTGTGTGCGTGCGCGCGCGTGTCCGTGCGAGCCTGTTTGTGAGCTCATGCCCGACGGGTGTGCCTCTCAGAAGTCAAAGAGAGGGAGCACTCAAAGGTTATTGATAAGCATTTGAGTAGAGGGCGTCCATTCATGACTCCCCTGGGAAGATAGAAATTATACTCTACCTGAGGGCAGATGACAGAGTGAGGAGGAGAAGAAGAAGAAGAAGGGGAAAAAAAGGAGCGATAGGTGGGCCGGGGAGGGTGTGAATGGGAGACTCGGGAGTGACGCAGAGAGACAATTAGCTGGAGACGGACAGTTAATGGAGAAACGACGAGCAGAGGGGCCGGGATTCAGAGGAGGAGGAGGAGAGATAAAGAATCAGAGGATGAAACACAGCAACAAAAACATACAGAGAGAGGGAGGGAAAAAAGACCTGACATGACTAAGTTCCCCCCATATGTGTGTGTGTGTGTGTGTGTGTGTGTGTGTTCGTGTGAGCATGTAGGCATCTCAGTATCCGTAGGAAGTGCGTTTAGGCACGTATCCCTACCACCCCCCCCCCCCACCCCCGCCCAACCCCCACCACCCAATCAATTATGCATTTATTAATAGAAGGCCTGAGAAGACAAAATTTCAAACAGCTGAACGATGCAGCGGCTTAGTTAAACAGCTGAATGGTGCAGCTTAGTTAAAGCCTAATTTCTTTTTTAGCAGCACTCCAGCCTCTCGCCATGAATGCCAATCAGCGCTTAGACCCCACCCCTCCTGGCTATAACCCCCTCCCCCCTCCCCCGCTGTTCTGAAGAATTCTCATCAGGGCTTTGCCTTTGAAATGCACCAGAACCACCACATCAAACAGTGTAGCCAGTGCACATGCGTGGGCACAATACAAACATATGCACACGCGCACGCACACATGCGTCCTTTGCACACTCCCCGTGCATACAAAGAGACGTGCACAAAGACTGCTTGTCATTCAAAAACCTCACGTCACACTATTTGTCCTAAGGAGCATTCTTTTTCTTCTTTTTCTCTTTTTTTTGACTTGAAACCGGTGACCTTGGTACCAAAATCCCTTTTCAAAGCGCACCTTCATGGACTCAACCGTCATCTTAAACCGTCCTCGCTTTTACCCTCCCTGCTGACGAGGAACGGAGGACCAACTTTGCAGATTTGTTGAATGCTGATGAGCTTTTACACCCCAAAGGATTGTACTGAGTAATTCTTACAATCCCGAACTGGAGGAATGTGTCTCTCAGTGTGTGTATGTGTGTGTGTGTGTGTTTTAAAAGAAATTCAGCCTGGGTTTCTGTTGCAATCATCTTTTTAATCTCTTTCAAATGGCTCTTGGTGGAGCTGTACTCCGGTGTGAGAAGGGGCAAAAAAGAAAAAAAAACAAAAAAAACAGCCACAACAAAAAAAAACCTTTCCTCCTTTTTTGTTTCAGCTAGCTAGCCGGGAAAATGGACCACCCCGAGACCCAGGGGAAACATATCTGAATATGGAAATCCAGTAGAGTTACACATTTATACTTGCATTTGAAATAATAAAACTCTTTGAATACCTACATTGCTTCATGCGAGTCCCCGAGCTGTAAATTCATAGATCACTCACTGACTTGCTAATGTCGTGAGGGGGGAAGAAGGAAAAAAGAAAAAAAAAAAAAAGAGAGCGACAAAGCCTGCATGCTAATGTAAAAAGTGCGGGCTAATTAAGTCACATGGATGTGTTGAGCGCCGTAAAAGTGAAAATGTTGGACCAAAAGTGAAACGCTGCTTTGGTATCCCGTCAAAAGCCATCATTCAGAAACGGAATCGGGTGGAGGGTTGCGAAAAATTTTTACCTCATAAAACTGTCATCTCCATATTTAACACAGAAACAAGCCAATGCCCTTGCGAGATAGCTGTCAGTTAATTATAAAACTCTTCTCAGTGAAGGGGAGAGAGGAAGAAGAGGGGAAGTGTTGGGGGTGGTGGTGGGGGCGGGGGTTGCTCCGAATGCAACCCTTAACTCTCCCCCTACTGATATTAGGAGGCGTCAGGGGAAATTTTCACATCCCCCCCCCCCCACCCCCCTTTTTTTTTTCGGGGATGAAATTAATGTGACAGAAAGAAAGGCTCATTGCACAGCAGCCGGCAGATAGACGGGCAGGGAGGGCAGCAGGGAGAGCCAGGGCACGGGGAGAAGAATGCAGGATGGAGGGGCGGAGGGGTAGAGGAGGCGGGGAGCGGAGGGGAGGGGAGGGGAGGGGGTGGGGGGTGGCACAGAGAGGAGGGAGAGAGGAGGAGAGCAGAGACGGAGCAGGAGGGAGGGGAGGGGGATAAAGATGGGCGTGCATGCTAATTTTATCATTCTGCTGATAAACTTTTCCTCCAGTAATCCTCCAGCTGGGACGTGAGAACAGATAGGAGACAGGGATCGGCTCGGGAAGTCTCAGCTCATATTAAACAGCCATCCCAAACAGAACTCTCTGTTCTATTCTATTCTACGTTTGGAGGAGGTGTGTGCTGTTCCCCCCCCCCCCCCCCCGCCCCCCCTTTCTTCTAAGATTTACTCGTCTATTATTTCGCCTTTTTACGGCAAGCAGCGCGGCCATCGTGTAAGGGCTGTTTTGACACGTCGTCCTCCTGCTGTACCCCAATTACTAGGCCTCATGTCTCTTTATTTCCCTCCAATTTGTCCCCCTAGTCTGCACGCACGCACGCACCCACACCCACACACACACACACACACACACACACACACACACGCACGTACCCGCAAGCGCACACACACACAAGAACCCAAAGACATGCATCTCGTTTGTGGCCCCCCCCCCCCAACCTTTCGCAAAATCAATAACCAATCAAAACAATCATTGTCTTTATAGTCCCTCTAATACACTGCAGCAGCGCCGACACACACACACACACACACACACACACACACACAAACAGACCCGAGTGCTTTGGTCCCACGACTATACGCCAGCAGTGGCAGCAGCGGCGGCGGCGGCGGCAGTGGCGACCCCAGATTACACACTCCATCTCACTCCTAGTTTAACCAGGCCCATTGAGGATTATGGATACATAAAGCCATGTGTACAGATTAGGTGTGACAATAAACTACTGATAGCCAAAGTCAGCTGGGCCGTCCCTGCGTGCGGCGCTGCCTTGTGTGTTGTGCTCGCGCCCAATACTGTACCGGCATGCATGAATAAACATGATGCGTAACGGAGCTGAATAGGAATGACGTCTCAGTGCCCGTGTGTTTGTTTTGCACGTGTGTACGCGTGTGTGTGTGTGTGTATACGTGTGACTGTGCGAGTGTGATCGGTTACGGCGCAGATGAGAAGAAGACCTCGGTTCCCCACATCCTCCTCCTCGTCCTGCCAGGAGGCTTTTATGCCTGCTCCCGGAGTCACCCGGCCGCTCCAGACAAGTGTGTGTGCGCGTGCGTGTGTGCGTGTGTGCGTGTGTGCGTGTGCGCGCGCATGGCAAGTGTGTTTGCATGTATCTTACTGTTGGCGTCAGTGTCGTCACTCTTGGGAGGGGTGTGTCCGGTGTAGCCAACTGCGATCCTGACCATCCGCTCCGGGTTCCTTATCTTCTTCAGTCCTGCGAAAGGAGGACGAAACACACACACACACACACACACACACACACACGCAAAAGAGGTTTTAGGAAACATGCCAGACTTTTGGTTCTCCTTGGCAGGCGCACACGTCACCTGGTTCTCCTCCTCTCTCCCCTTGAAGGCCGGAGACAGAGCGGCGGGCGACGTACGTGCGGGCTGATCCACTAACTGGCCTCCATTGTGAGCCCTGATCGATTGGCCACACTTTGTTACACTGCCTCCATGCGTGTGACTAACTTGTACCCCGGCTTTAGTTTCTCTCTTCTCTTCTTTTCTCTTCTCTCTCATCATTCCTCTGTTTCCCTGACCACTGTTGCTATGATACAAAGTAGACCAGCCGGCACGCTGGGAGAAGGCCTTCCTTCCTTCCTTCCTTCCTTCCTTCCTTCCTTCCTTCCTTCCCTCAGTGCGCTATATGGTGGAAGTTCTCCTCTTTGCCCACCGGCGCACCGCCTGGTCCGCGAGGCGCCACGCGCAACGGCCCGTGGACGAGTTGATAGGTCCGCCACCCCCCCCCCAACCCTCTCCCCACCCACCACCTCCACCCCCTCCTCGTGATTCATCTGGCTTTCATCCAGCGTGTCGAAAGCTCGTAAATTACCGCGTCCTCTCCATCGCATAACGTCGAGGGGGCCGACGCGGACGGGAAGCCGCGAGCACGGTGGGCGTGAGGGGAGACTGTTTGTGTGCCGTGTGTGTGTGGGTACCGTACAGAGAGGCAGGGGGATGGTTCTTTAGATATATACAGTATGTATGTGTGGTACAGTTCCTGCTGATCAGCCCGTGAGCCATCTGTCTCATCAACAGTTCAAGTCTTTTCACGCGATGGGACTCTCAACGCACGGCCTTCGCCTCGCCTCAGGCTACAATCAGCAACGCTCGCCTGCACGGCCATACGTTGACGTGCAAAGCTGGTGCTGCACACCTGAAAATAGTGAGCGTTCCCCCGGATGTATGGTATCACACGTGCACTCAGAAGGTTTCCAATAATCACGCGTCAGAGGAAATCTCGCTCAGCATCACTCCCTAGTGGAGAGAGAGGATTAAAGACTCCTGCTATTTTCAGAATCACTGAGAGGGCAATAAGAGGAATCAAATACACTATTATAGAACTAAAGTCTGTGGCATTCTGGAGTTCTGTTTGTCAGTGTGGGCTGGTTATTGGACCAGGAACACAAATGGCAACTTATTGAGGATGATGTCAGTGACTGTTTTAAAAAAGATGTCAAACACACAGGACATTACAGAGACAGGAACTTGAAGATTGACTAACATAAATATATGTTGGTGTTTTTTTGTTTTTGTTTAAAAAAAACAAAAAAACAATTCCCTCACAGTTAATTTATTAACACCTAATCAGTTGACATGCAGAGTACAAATCCAGGTCGATTCACAAATAATACCACCAAGAAGTGACACATTCATCCCTTCTTGCCCAGATGAATCCTATGAATGCACATCAACGCCAGATGAAAACAAACACGCACAAAGACAAACACAGAAACACACACACACATACACACACACACACATACACACACACACCGACTTAATGGTGTATAAAATCAATGCACAGCTGCTCTACGTCATCTCGAGCCGATTGGGAAATGACATCTGAGATCCCAAACTTTTATCATCATCATCATATATATATATATAAAAAAATATACATTTTTTTAAAAAACAGAAATGCGGAGCCATACAAAAACACACGAGCGCGCGCGCACACACGCGCGCACGGAGAGCATCTGAATTCCTTCAGCGTGAACCGCTCTCATCCTCTCTCATCCTCCATCCCTTCCATGCTAAAACGCTTCGAAAAGGGACCGAAAGCAGCTTCTCGGCAGGGGGGCGGGGGGCTCGGAAACAACGCCAGAGACGGCGAGGACGCGGCGGTTGAAAAAACTAGTCTTCTACCGCCGTCTCCGGCTGACTCAGAGCCGAGCCGAGCCGGACCGGACAACTCTCGCCTCTCTTGTTATTTATCTGCTGGTCGCTAGAAGCCCCGAGCTGCTCCACAGCACAGCGCCGCCGCTTCAGCACCGTCCAGCGGTCCACCGTGCTTTTTCGGGGACGGGCGAGGAGCGAAGGGAAAGCCCCGCCGCTGCCCCTCTCCCCTGCCCGTCCGACGGCCGAACGCCGAATTGCGGGACCGTGCCAAACCCCACCAAATAAAAAAAATACCCTTATTTCTCCTTCTTACCTTCCGGCTTGTTTTCGGCAGCCATTTCCCCTCCGCCGCGCGCCTCATCCCTCCTCCTCCTCCTCCTCTTCCTCCTCCTCCTCCTCCTCCTCGACCTAGTGGTGCTGAGGTGGTGGTGGTGGTGGTGGAGGATGGGAGGGGGGTGGGGGGCTGCCAGGGGAGTTGGGGTGGGTGGGTGGGTGGTTGGGTGGGGGGAGGGGGGTGTATACGCGCGCGTGCACGGAGAGGACAGCTCAAGGAGGGGGCGGGACAGAGAGGAAGGGGAGGGTGGGGGGGCGTGGGGACGAGCCTGCCGCGTTCCGCCGAGCAATTGGCCCGAGCGCGGCCGCGTGGATACGCGACGGTGACTCGCGGATTTCGCCATCCCTCCCCGTTGGACCCGCCCACCCTGCGTACACGCGCACTCTCTCTCTCTCTCTCTCGCGCTCTCTCTCTCCCGCTCACGTCACTGAACGATGTCTGTATTCGAGGACACCTTGACAGCCTCCCAGAGCACCACCACCACCACCTCCTCCTCCTCCACCCTCATCACGCTCCTCGTCCGTCGTTCTCTTCTCGCTCCCCTTTAAAACGCACGCTCGAAGACGCGCACATTTACAGACGCTCGTTACGTCGCACGCACGACGCGAGTATTACGTCAATGATATTCCCAAACAAACAACATCGACGTGAATTTTATGAACGCTCTTGAAAACAAGAGTGGCGAGAGCAGGAAAATCTTCTCCCCCGGTGTTTTCTAAGACTTTTTTAAAGCGCTGTCATTGGCCGCGGTGCTGAAGCGCGCGTGGTGCTGAAAGAACAGCTCCGAGACGCGCGAGCGCGCGGCCGCACTCTGCCCGCCGGCGCGCGCTCGCCCGCCCGCTCGCTCGCTATCTGATTTCTGAGCAGGCGAACTGAATTGATGATAGGTCGGGTGAAAACTTGTAGGGTGAAATGAAAAACATGCCCTTCGCCTCCGCCCCCCCCCCCCCCGCCGCCCCCCCACGACGTCCACTTGTAGGCTCCGAGGTACTGAATCCCCACGGTGCTGAATCTGATGCTCCCTCAGGAGGTGAACTTTTACAGACTCCTGATAGTGACAGACTGTGTCACTATCTCCCCCGATTAAACCAGCTCAAAAAAGAGCCCGTGCCTTTTTGATCCCGTGTTGCTGTATCACAGCAACACGGGATTGCTGTTGTCAGTCTGAGCCAACATCTTTTAACAGAGACAATCCTCTCCACAGACACACAATCAATGGAAATTTGAGCCGGTGAATCGGCTCATATTCTGCAACACATGCTTTTGCATAACCAAGGCGCACATGGCTCCTAGCGACGAGTTCAAGCAAGAAAATAACATGCGAGACCCCACCCCCCCTACCCCCGCCCTTTGTTGACTCTATATCTAAAAGTTCTATCATAACAACAAGGGTTCTTATTCACCACCAACAATCGGCTACACCACAAATCCCACAATGACAAATGTGTCCTGCTTCTGCCTGGATACAAAATCACAGCCTTCAACGCACCTATTGAACTGTCAAACCTATCTAGATCTTCTTCTGCACACAATACCTTCTTTTTTATTTGTTCTTAAAAAAATCTATTTTTAGAGATGGATTAACAAGACTCAGGTAAATCACTGTAGACGTTGGTCAAAGTCTTGATATTCCACCTGTTTCTGCTGATGTCTGAAAGGGTCTAAATCACAACTGTCAGTACTCCAGGCAAGTGTTCTTACCCTCAGAGGTATTTGAGCCATAAGCTAAAAGTAGCCACAGACTTGACTACTTTTGTCAAACCTCTGACCTTAGCTTCAGGCAATGGGACACAGTCTTCTTGGAGTTTGAACTCACAACACTCAGGACGCACAGGAAACCTTCTTTCCATATGATTGGAGACTCGCTTAAGATTGTCAAAGCATTGACCACTAGGCTTCAGGCCATGCGGCATCTTTAAAGAAAAACTCAGGGAGGTGATTGCAGTCACAATACTCGGTACACATCTCAACCATTTTCGACCAATGAGCAACATGAGCTACACTCTGTCGAATGTCTGTGTCAAAGCTTGGAAAGTTCTACAAACTCTTACAAACTCTCAAGTTGCCTGAAGCTGAAGGTCAACACTTTGAAAAAAAAAAAAAAATAAATAAAAAAATCCTGTTAAGCTGTTGTATCCCAGATAGCTCTGAGAGTCTGAAGACTTACAACATGTACAAAAGGTTTGGAGTTCAAACCCTTCAAGACGCTTCTAGATGTCACGTGACCTAAAACTGAAGTCAAAGTTTTCAACTCAGAGGCTAGGCAGACAGGAAAAGTCCTCAGAGCATTGTTAGCTCAAATCCAAATAAATCCTTTTGAGACATCAGTTGACTTTGAGTACAGGGTCAAAGTTTAGACACACTGAAAGCACCCTATTGCACTGAATGCTTAAAAAGTTACAGTCTAACACACTCTCTAACTGAGCGCTCAGCGAGGGCTGGGTTCTTACAGTGATCTGACCACACCAAAAGTAATTGAAAGGCTCATAAATAAACAGGAAGATAAGTTTGATAACACTTAATAATGCTTGAATGCTTGGTTGTTGCAGGAAAACTCAATGACCTTGTACTGACATTACATGGGAAACGTGTTCATACTCAATGCAATTAAATTACTGCGGAAATATACTGATCTTTTCAACACTGTCAATAAAAAAGAAATACTTTTTGTAAATATTCTGATTCCTGTTCAAAAACTGGATTTCACCAACAGCACAGGTCCTTTCAGCTCTGTCATATCATATTGTCATTTAGTCCTCCCTTCATTTTTTTTTTTGCACATATTTGTATGTGTATGTTGTATATGTATGAACATATAGGAGCAAATGTCAATTATTTGGGGATATTGTGAAGGAACTGGGATTTCAGTGAGATTGACAGATGACCTTGGAGGAAACAAAAAGTTTACCATTGTCTGATAGTTGCTGGCGGTGATGGTCTGCCGAAGTCAATGACATTCAGGTGGCGTCTGCGCAAAAAAAGCTGCCTGCAATGACAGCATTTCAGTCTGGCTCCCCAAATATTAGATTTGGCAGACGTTAAGTTATTTGCGCGCAGTCAGACTAAGTTTGAAAAAAAAGTAAATAACCTTGAGGACCTTTGGTGTTGGCGATACAGGCTAAATAAAACAGCTTTGCTGTGCACATAATACATGAACCTGGAGCCTTGGGAAGATCTAGAAAGCTTGTTTGAGTGGAAATTCTTCGTTGCGAACAGAATTCTAACGTGGCAAAGTACTGCAGTGCGGATTAGACCCTATCTTCTTAGTGAAAAACGAAACGAAACTGTACATGAATTACGTTTGTACATACTTGTACACATAACTAAACGGACAGACGATTCTTACATCTGTAAAAGGGTAACAAAACTCTCTTGCTAGGCTACTAACGCTGAAGCCAACCAGCAGAGAGCAGCGAGAGAACTTCCGCTGCGAGACCAGCCAGCCAATAAGCATTCAGGACATTGGCGAGTGGGCGGGACATAACCAAAAGGAAACATGGCGACGTCCTTAGATGATGATCTAGACTTTAATAATCAGGACTACTACTCTTTACTCAACGTCAGAAAAGAGGTATGGTTCGTGCGGCTCCGCGATGATATCGGATGATCATAGATCTTTTTTTTTGTTGTGACAGTTTTTGTGGACGTCCGCGGCGGAAGTCGTTCGCAGTCGGTGCACCATCCAACCCAGTTGAATAACGGTCTCCATCAGTAGAGTGATCGGTGTGCAGTTATGCCGGGCTGATGGTGCACAGCAGGGACCGAGGATGAAACAGCTCTTCGATACAGATATGTATCCAAGTAGCTTCAATCCCAGAGTTGCTGCACTTTGAAGCAAATGCTTGGAAAATGTGTCTAAATTGATTCATATCATGTCCAATAGGAGGCACCTTGCTAAAGATGTTAGCTAGCTAGGTGAAAAAATTTACCACCACAGTTTTGCTCGAACCGAACAAACTGTAAATTTCAACTATTTAGCGAATGTTTTAATTCACGGACAGCTGATTGAATCTGAGGTTATACGCAGGATGTTGTGGCAGGCTTTTGTCAAAGTGGCAATCATTTTTATTCTTCTTTGGCAAAAAAAAAAAAAAAAAAAAAAAAAAAAAATGCATATTAATTAATATTAATATTAAATCTCTATTTCTTGGCCAGTTGTGAAGATTTATTGTTTAATAAAAAACAATGGCGGCAAAACTGCAGTTCCACAAGTTATTTGTTCTATGTGTTTTAAGGGCAACAACAAATAAATAAATAGTTTAATCATCTTTGTCTCTCATTGCAGGCTACTTTAGAGGAACTTAAGGCATCATATCGGCGACTATGTATGCTCTACCATCCAGACAAACACAGAGACCCTGAGCTGAAAATCCAGGCTGAGCAGCTATTTAATCAAGTGCATCAGGCATATGAAGGTAAACTTTAAAAGGTTTTAAATGCAGCTTTTGTGAAACATAGACACGACTGATCCAAACGAGGTGAGTGACACAATCTCACAAAAAATATAACCCCCTTGAACTCAACTGCTGTCCTTCTCCTGTAGTGCTGAGCAATGAGCACTCCAGAGCCATTTATGACATATTTGGGAAGAAAGGCCTGGAGGTGGAAGGCTGGGAGGTATTGATGCCGGCTAACTTTTATTTTCACTCGAGTCGAGAGGCACTACTGGGACGGTACATGTACTGTTTGAACATGCCAGCACATTGTTGTCCAGATGGTGGAGAGGAAAAGAACTCCAGCGGAAATTCGAGAGGAGTACGACAGGCTGCAGAGGGAAAGAGAAGAGAGGAGACTGCAACAAAGAACCAACCCCAAGGTTTTCTAACTCTTGCCAGTGTTTCGGTTGCACAACAAGCGTTTTAATTCCTCCCTTCAATTTATCCTTGGAGTATTATTCAAATTTTAATAATTAATCTGTTCAACTCAACGCAATCGACCTTGGTTAGTATCCACAGTTTTTTTTTTTTTCGATTAGTCAGAATTTCTTACTTTTGCTCGTCTCTGCCTTTGATTTCCTCCATATCCAGGGCACCATCAGCGTCGGTGTAGATGCCACAGACCTGTTTGACCGCTACGATGAGGATTTTGAGGAGATGCCAGGCGGCGGGTTTCCTCATATTGAAATCAACAAGATGCACATTTCGCAGTCCATAGAAGTGTGTATTAAATCATCTGGCCCGTATAGTTTCAGTGCATAACGCATCTGGGCCAAGATAGTGCTTTCGTGTCTGATTTAGAGTTGTAATGATCTATCCTCAGGCTCCTTTGACAAACTCCAACACAGCGGTGCTGTCAGGTTCGTTGTCTACACACAATGGCACCGGAGGAGGCAACATAAACATGACCGTGCGAAGGGTTACATCGGCCAAGGGCTGGGGAGAGGTATGGCATGGCAGAAAACCTAATCCCTGAGGTTGTCACAAATTCAGTCTGTGGGGCATCTCAGTACGAAGCTCTCTGAATTTTCTTTTCTCAAAATTGTCTAGATGTTTTGTGACAACTTTTTCTCTTTTTTGGTCACGTCGCAAAAGGTCTTGATTGAATCTTCTGTTCCTCTGTCCCTGCAGGTGGAGTTTGGTGCAGGAGACATACTTGGACCTCTCATCGGGTTAAAGGTGTTTCGCAACGTCACGCCGCGGTGGTAAGTCCGACGTAGGAGCCCAGCCGCACGCTGCGCTGACAAAATGAAAGGCACTCTCCTTCCGCCGAGTATTCCCGCCTTGTCTCTAAATGCATGATTTCCTTGCTCAGCTTCTTGACAGCTCAGGGCGGCTTGCAGTTCTCTCCTCGAGGTCTGAGGCCAAGCTGCTCTCTGATGACAGCACGCCACCTGGACCAGAACACCATGGGCTATTTGCAGTGGCGCTGGGGGCCCAACAGTGCCATGACAACCAGCCTCGTCCGAGACACAAAGAGCAGCCACTTTACTCTGGCTCTGCAGGTAAACACAGGGTGCAAGTACAAAAGACATGTAGACCGTTCAACACACAGATTGCTGCTCTCGGTGTGGTGAAATTGTTTTCCTTTCCTTCATATACTGCATTGATTCTGTGCCTCTCTCACACTGTCCAGCTGGGCGTGGCGCACTCGTACCTGATGATGAGCTACCAGTACAAGTTCCAGGATGAGGAACAAACTAAAGTCAAGGGCTCTGTAAAGTATGTTTCTTTATCTTTTTATGTTTCAATGTTTTATGTTTCTTTTATCACAATGTTTAGCCATCAGTTCTTTTAACACTGGGGCAAAATTAATACATAAACTTTTATGTCTTTTTCAAGGTCCTGTATTATTCCAGATTTGATTTGTCAATGCTTTTAATGAGTAATGTGTGTCTCGAATGTGTTGGTAGCTGTTCCAAAAGTGAGAAAATCCATCCTTTACTTTTTTTCTAGCTTCATTTTTCAGAAAGCATGTGTGTAAAAACTGTCAGTCCTGTAAATCAGGCATTTGTGAGCGCTGCAGGGTGTAAATCTGGTTTTGAGTTGCCGTCCTCTGATGTTCTCTGTGTGTTTCCACTTCGGTCCCTCTACAGGACGGGCTGGTTCGGCACTGTGGTGGAATATGGAGCAGAGAGGAAGATCAGCCGACACAGTGTCCTGTCAGCCACTGTCAGCGTCGGCGTCCCTCAGGGAGTCACACTCAAGATCAAGTACTGGCCGTCCCAAAATGTGTTCCTGCTCTCCTGCAGCCTCTCATCACTTCCTCTTCTAATGCGCCTTTGCGCTCGTGGTTGCGCGTTGCAGGTTGGCGCGTGCCAGTCAGACGTACCTGTTCCCCATACACCTGACGGACCAGCTGCTGCCCAGTGCCGTCTTCTACGCCACGGCGGGACCGCTGCTGATCTACTTGGCCGTCCACAAGCTGGTCATTGTCCCATTCACCAGAGCACAGAAGGAAGAGTCAGTGCACCTCGTTTTCACCTCCCGTTTTAAGGCGACGGCCAGTCAACACCTTTTTTTACACAGTTGTAGACCATTTTAGCATAGTGTGTGTGTGCAGGGTAAAGCTTTGTTCACATCAGCTGAAAGACATTTTTCAGCACCAAGTTGAGAAAAAACACAGCAAGCAGTGGATGCTTGTGCATATCTTCAGTTTAGTGTGAATCATCATTCCTCTCACCCCCATTGCTTACATTATGCAGAGTCTCCTCAGCGAACCCCAGTGGATGATCGCTGGTGTCTGCTTTTTTTTCCCCCACCTTCCTTTTCTGCGTGTGTCTGTGCTTCTCAGGGAACTGGAGCTGCACAGGAAGAGCTCCGCCACAGACATCGCCAAGAAGAAGCAGGAAGCCGAGTCTGCTGTGAGTACTCGCACGTCTGCCGCACATTCGTCTTGGTGGGGCATCATTGATCGCGGTTTCTGGGCTTTTTTTTTTTTTTTTGCGCTCTCCTCACTTTGTCTAAAAAAACGACTCTCCAATTCTATTTTGCTTTCATCCGCCCCTCCTTCTCCTCCCCGTCTTTCTCTCTCCCTCGGCTCCTCTGCAGGTTCTGCTGATGCAGGAGTCTGTGAGGAGAATCATAGAAGCGGAAGAATCCAAGATGGGTTAGAGGAACACACACACACACACACACACACACACACACACACACACACACACAAACACAAACACACAGATGCAGACGCTATGACAGGCTAAGACGCGGAACTTTTTATGTTGTGTTATGGTTGCTCTTAACCGCTCAAAGTTGCACATCTTTCTGCTGCAGTGTATTTTGTGAAGTGTGCACATTTATGAGAAAATGTGCTAATCTCTCAAAGATGTCGGTAAAAATGATAACATTACAGCCCGATGGTTGCAATTGAGAAGCGTTTACGCAAGTCGTCTCGTCGTATTTCTCCCACTGCCAGTGTGTAGACTGTAGACAGTCAGTCTGTTCCTGGAAACCAGCTACGCAAAGGTGCTTAACACTCTGCTCTGCTCTGTGTGTGTGTGTGTGTGTGTGTGTGTGTGTGTGTGTGTGTGTCCAGGACTGATCATCCTGAATGCCTGGTATGGCAAGTTTGTCTCTGACACCAGTCAGAAGCAGGAGAAAGCAAAGGTCATTGACGTCACTGTGCCTCTGCAGTGTCTGGTCAAGGACTCCAAACTCATTCTCGCTGAGTCCTCCAAGGTGTGTGTGTGTGTTTACATGTCAGGGTGTAATTTTATACTTTGCATTTCTATTAAAAAAAATTCCTTTGTCATTCCTTTGCTGCAGTTAAATGTTCAGTCCCACTATTAAGTCAACTGACAATATGCAAAATGAAAATAGCGACAGAGTGTAATTACTTGCAAATGAAAATAATCACACTTTTTGCACCCACACAAGTCTTACCAACTGCACAACTGCTGTTCATTTCTTTGTTATCTATTCATGAACACCCTGTACGTAACACAATGATGGCAAATGGGGATTGTTTGGGTAACATGAACTCTGTTTAGTAGAACTAATGAAGAGATGACTTGACCTCTTTCCATACAATGTGTGTACATACATAGTGTGTATGATCTATTTTTTTTCCTCTTCCAGGCTGGATTGCCAGGCTTCTACGACCCGTGTGTCGGAGAGGAGAAGAGTCTTAAATTACTGTATCAGTTCCGCGGTGTCATGCACCAAGTCATCTCTGCAGACACCGATCCCTTACGGATACCCAAGCAATGTTAGTGCGCAGGCGGCTTGGCTCTCGTGATATGCAGCAGCATGCTCACCACATAATATCTTTACAGGTTAGGGTATGTGCACGCAAATGACCTAATATCATTATGTCCTTTACGTGTTTTTTTTCAGCTCACAGGATTGAGTCGGAGTCCTAGGAGGCCACAGCTGTCGGGGCGGCAGCGAGCCAACGCAGATAAAAAAAACAGACACTGTATAAACAAAAGAACCTACAAATGGACGGCAAAAAAAAACAACTCCTCTGGTCCTTATCTGTCCAAGTATTTTTTTCCCCATTTATCAAGTTTCCTGCATTCCAGCCCGATCTCGCCCTCCCTGCCGGCCGTCTCTGAGCTTCATCGTAGCGCAGGAGCAGCTCAGAGCTTCAGCGAGGTGTTGACGAGTCATAAGTCCGCCCAGAACTGACCGAAGGCTGAAGAAAGACAACTCAGAAGATCAGAGGTCCACAGTAGAGACCCCACCACAACATAAGAGTTATATATGCACTACTTGCGGGGAATGGTCTTGAGGTAAATGTGATTTTAAATGTGACAAGTTGTTATGTCAAGTGTCGACAAATAAGCTGTAGGTTCAACCCACATCATCGTGGTCTTTACCCTGTTTGAATGTCTCCCTGTTTGTTTGTTTGGATTCTAATAATACTGTCGGACTGATCTCGTGAAGTTGCACCAGACAGGGATCCAAGTCAGAACTGACCACTGAACCCATGTTTTTGTTTACCTGTATGAAGTCTTTTCACCCTAATTTGTGAAGCTGCCTTTTAGAGACGTGTCTGCTGCTGCTTGTTGGGTGCTTGAAGCTAACTGTGAGGGATGCATTGGAGGAAGTAAACTACTTAAGATGACCTTACCTGATGTGAGTGATGCAGCCAGATGGGGTGGGGGGGTGTGGGGGGTGGGATCCGGCCTCTTCACTCAGTCTGTTCGTGTCTCCGTCCAGGCTGGAAATTAAGCAAAAATTCCACAATTTTATTTTTGCATTAATGTTCATTGATCGTGTCTGTGCAGTTGCAGCATTTTAGCCATGGTTTTTATAAGCACTGGGGGTTGAAGGTCATATTACACTTGTGCACAGAAGCAGCCAGGCCTGGTTTGCAGTGAGCCCCCCGCCCCCTTCATGCTAAAACGGCCAAATCCTGTGTCATGGGTTTCAATTTGGCACAGTTTCTATTTGCAAACTGAGTCACGGAAAGTCACAGTTAAGAAATGTTGAAACCGCACATGAGAGCCAGGAACCTTTGCTGGAGCCAGTTGAAGTTGAGTCCAGTATGAATGTGCACTTTCTGTTTAAATGATCATATGCACCAACATACAGCCATGAGCCACTTGCAGATAGACTTCTTGTCTGTGTGTAGAGGTCAAGCCATACTGATGTTTTATTGAAATGATTAATATTGTGGGAAAGAATAAACATGTTGATCTTGCGCTACAGAGGACCTCTATAAACACTATCAGCAGCACCACTGTAGTCATGATTGAACTGTGTTGGAACACACAGGTGATTTTATTTGCACAGAACTGTCAGTATTTCAAACATTATTTTGTATTATTAACCTGTGCAGATGCGTGCATAGGTGTATTTTTTAGAAGGGATTTTTTTTGTTGTTGTTATGGATTCAAATTTATCATTTTTCTTCAGAGGTTTCGGGTTATTATCACAGCAGCGGTTTTGCACTGTTTTTGGTTTGTAATTTGTCTTCTTGTTTTTGTGTATGTTAAGTGTCATGACTGGTCAGACGTTCACCCCTGCTTCAGTGGCACTGTGAGACTGGCAGAAATACTGCCCCCTACTGTTACCCTCCAGCCTATCATTGAGTAAACTGTATGACTGAGGAGCCTGTTTTTTTTTCCTCTCTCTCTCCCTCTCTCTCCTGTACAGACAGCAATAAATATAAAGCAACCCAAAAGTAAGAGTTTAAAATGGTAACTCTTTATTTACAATACTTTACAACAGTTTCACAGAAACGGTTTGCACCACAGAACAGACGCTTTCTCAGTAAGGGGAGAGAACGACCCAGGATCAGAACAAAGGAGCTGTATCACAATGAGCATCGGTAATATTACGAACAATGATACCGCCTGAAAGACACAGACTGAAGCTATTCTTCTTTCTAAAAAATCTGGAGGTGCCTTTCGTATTCCTTCAGGACATGAATGTTGAATAAGAAATAGAAGTGGCAGACGGTGTTGGGACAGCAAACGAGGAGGAAATCATCACCACCTGGGTGATGGCTGGCATGACATCTGGGACGTACCAGAACGGTGCAGAGATGATGTTAAACCTCGGGGGGTAAATGAGCAGGCTGATACACAAACTAGAAAATTTCAACCACAGTTTGCAATCTGATTTTGTTTCCCCAAACTACTTCAATTCCAAAACACCAGATTTGAAATGGCCTTGAGCATTCTGCCGTTTTATTTGATCATTTCAAACAGGGATTATTCCCTTGTGGTACCATCTTCCTAGCAGGCGTTTTAGCTGTAAATCAGGTTACACCCTGTAGACAACCACAGTTTAGTCTTGTCTAATAAGCAGCTGCATCACTCAGAACTGCAGAAGGAATAAGTGTGAAGACACCGGCAGACCGTGGACTATTCACATACCCCCATTTCAACCACTCCACCAATCTCTTAAAAAGATGTGTCTATGTAAACCCAACATTCATTGTGTGTATGTGTGTGTTTGTGTCACTCCCTGTTCGAATCATTTGCATTGTAGTTGTTTTTTGTTTTGTTTTTTTAAAAAAAAAGGAAAAACACAAACCCGTCCTGGACTGATATCTGGGGTTGTGAACTTAAAAATCTGTCACTCTACAATATGGCTTTTTATATCATCACAAACAACAGCAGATGGCACATGAATATGCTTCAAAATCTTTTCAAACAAATTGTGTGACCCCACCCCCCCCGCCCCCCAGCTTATTTTCCATGGAACTCGCCGGCTGAATACTTGTGTGGAAACGGAAGGACAGTGAGCTGTGATAACAGACTTGAGATGGGCTCCTCTGATCTCAGCCTTAAGGCGGACGACCACTTGAACCCCAACCTGCCCATGGCCCTGTTTGAAGATACTCATCTCAACTTCTTGCTAAAGACCAAAAACCAACCGTGGAGCTTCTCTGAGGCAGCTAATTAGCAGCATTTCAACATGCATCGCCGGCAGCCTTCGGGGGCAGTGGCGGCCAGTCACACAAATACACACACATGCAAAAACTTCCACCGGACTCTTGAGGAGGCTTCTCGTGACGCTGCCAGTCAGTCAGGACAGCGCTGATTCTATTAATGCTTGCACGTGACGGACGGACGGCCTTTGGAGTTCCCTTCTTTAATATTTGCCTCAGAAAACTCAGTCATCAGCATGAAAACACCAGCTTGGAAACCTAATTCCTACCTGATAAAAGGGTTTGTTCGGGCCACAGAATGCAACAAGGAAATCTAAACAAAGCAACAGGAGGACGAAATCAAATGAAAATACCTCCGGGCGATCCGAGTCCTGTCAGTTAATCGTCATATTAAGCTTTATTTACTGAAAAGCTTCCTCGGAAACGGAAATTTGGTAACATGAGAATGTGGTGTGAATGCAAGAAAAGTGTGTGTTGCCAGGTAACGTCTTGACTCGAGGACGAGAGGTGGCCGAGGCTGGAAGACAGTTTGTAGGGTGAAAGGAAGAGGGGTGCGCGCTTTGTTCAGCCGCACCCGCTTAAAGCCTTGACGACGTTCATTCAGAACGCGACAGTTCAACAGAACGGGAGGAGGGGAACAAATGGCGATGCTGCCGACAGTTTCTTACTCTACGTCTTTGTTCTAAAGGATTAAATCTCATCTTCACACTGTAGCACCATCTGAAGCGATGAACACAAAGCTTGTCCTGTTTCCTCAATTTAAACGGCGATGCGTTAGCGAGGCGCCTAAAAGATACTGAGTCCAGTTTAACTCGCGCCCGTCTGTGCGAGGGGAAAGAAAACAGAGAGAAAGAAAAAGTGCAAACTGTCTTTCCCACAAATCCCAGCATGCACCGTGACGGGTGGCAGTTGTGTTCTTTCGCTCTCCGTCTCTCTCGACGTGGCAGTTCAAACGTTTTCCAGTGTTCGCGAGACACCGAGTTCCCAGCAGTTGCCGCTAATTCTAATGTGATCTTCGAACAGACATCCAATCCATGATTGCCTTACGCACAGAGTCTGCAGGGAAAGCAGAAAAAAAACAAACCTTGATAAAATCTAAAATCGGAACTGAGACTTGTTTCCAAACGGGATAAAGGGTTCGGGATAGGTCCACTGAAGTGCCGTTAGAAAAAAGTGGGCTTTCTTTGTCGGCCGCGAAGGCCACAGGCTGAGCGGGAAGGAAGGAAGGCGGGAGGGAGGGGCCGGGTGAGGGAGGTGATTGACCTGAATTTGAGGAAGGGTCAGTCTTACAGGCGGGGCTTAAGCAAGGAGGTGATCAGAGTCTGGCGGGTGGGAGCCTGTCAGTCAGTCAGTCATTCCAGCAGGTGTTTGCTGGGGGTGGCACGGGAGCGGTGGGAGCGGCGCGTGTCCGGGGTGCCGTGCGTCTCCCGGCACCTCTGGCACATGTACGTCTCCGGGACGTGGCTCTTGCGGATCTTGGCGCAGGACAGGTGGATCCAGGTGTTGCACTTGTTGCACTCGATCATGGCCCGGCCGGCGAACGGCTTCATGCAGAAACACGTCACCAGGTCCCACGAGTCGTCGTCTGAGGAGGCAGCATTTGGGAGATGGGTCACTCTGGATTTAAAATGAAACTATTGCGGGGTTGCCAGTTGTGTGTACGAGCCTCACCTGAGTCGACCATGATGTCCTCGTCCTCTCCTGAGCCGTCCTCGTCTCGGAACACCACCTGCTTGCCCTGGCGGAACACCGTCCTGCTGCCTGAAAAGCCCTCAATCTTCTGGACCTTCACCATCCCTTCCTCCAGGTCCTGGCCATCCCAGTGCTGATGCTCCTCCTTGGGTTTTATCTTGCAGGGAGGTGGACTCGGAAGACGCTGAGGGTGGAGGGGAATGCTGACATCGTCTTCGGGCTCTTCCTTGATGGCCCGCTCGCTGAAGGAGACGGGGAGCTGCAGTTCCGAGGCGGAGGAGTGGCCCTGCTCGACGGCCCTCTCCTCCCCAGCCAGGTGCAGCCTCTCCTTCCTCCTTTTCTTCTTCTTGAGCTTGTCAGCTTTCCTGCGGTCGTCTGGGTGCAGGGAGGGCGGCGAGTGCTGGGGGAACAAAGGAGGCACACGTGTCAGAAGAAGTGGAGGTGAACACACGAGGCTGATGATGTGGCATCGGTGCAACTCACGTCTTTTTTGCTGTGACTGGAGAGTGGGACTCCTGTCTGCGGACGTTTCCTGCTCCTGTCCTGGGGGGCCTTGGCGGGGCGCTGGGGGCAGGAGGTTGGGGTCACGGGGGTCCAGCCGTCGCTGTCGGCTGTACTGCCTGTGCTGTTGGGAGGGCTGGAACTGCTCCGCAATGGAGAGTCCTGGGACAGCATAGAAGTGGACAGGAGATGAAGGCAGCGATTGACTAAATCAAAGCTGGGTTGAACTTGTGATTTACAGCATACGTGGCATCGCACTTGAAATGCAGTTGATAAGGCCATGAATTTTGCTACAGACGCGGTCCAGTTATGGCAATTACCACTTTACAATTGATGCACAACCCTGCTGCTGGGTTTTGTCACAGTTTTGTCTTAGATCTGTTGTGAACGCAGCCCAAGATTCCGTTTCAGATGAGTCAAGACTGTTGTTAGAATTTATATTTATGAGATAAAGAAGTAGTACAATGTTACCAGTACTGCATCAATATTGCACCATGTGGCTCGCTGGAACGGTAATATTGCAATGCTGCCACACTGTCACAGCAGCTCTAGCTGTCTATTGCACAAATAATCTTCGGACTGTGACCCAAGTGAGCTTTGCTTCACTTAAGATAAAGAAAAACAATGATGGAACTAATCTATAATGTGAGAAAAAAAAATCAATAAAATGGGGTGATATGTTGAACTTAAATTTAAAGTGTTGTCTTCAAGGAAAATAATCAACTCTTAATTGATTAATCTGTTTAGAATAAGGTTAATGGGCAGAAAAACGTACAATATTCCAATGTGGGCATAATTTTACGGTTGTTTTTGTGTCACCTCATTGCAAAAATTAAATATGTTTTTCGATTATAAACTATCTTGATTGTTATGTGTTTTTTTTGTTCTTTCTAAAAGAAGGATTTCACTGCATTACGATTAGGATTGTATAATCCCAGTGTGTTTTGCATTGAATTGATACACCGACAGGACCGCGTCAACCTACCTCTTGTGGATAAGGGATGTACCCGGCATAAGCCAAGACAAAGGTGCAAAACTTGTTGAAGTCCTCGACTGTCCTCCTCCTCTTGTACGGCGAACTGAAGCCCTGAAACATATCATCGTCGCGAGACATCACCGTCAACAAACACTCTCATTTGACGTTGACAAGAACAAAAATCAGTGTCACATCAGCGCCGATCTCAGCTACTCAGTAGCTACTCCCCCTTCCCTCGCTAATGGTTCGATGCGAAGAGGCAACGTCAAATTAAAAACCAAATGTGACGGGTTGACAAGCATGCGAAAGTAACGATTTTCGCTCAAACGGAATATAAAGTCATAATTCTCTACGGCCAACCGATTGAACGTTCCGTCCGACACCCACAGATGAGCCCACCTGGCAGCCAACGCTACTGTTAGCTCCGTTTGCTAACCAGACAGAGAGAAAAGTACTGAATGCTAAAAGCTACCTGCTGCTGGCTGACATCGGAGTTTAACTCATAAACAAAGCAATGGAAATGTAAACGTTTTGCGACTACAGTTTGCCAATGGTCGAGGACTGAAAAGGAAATCGCGTCGACCAGCTGTTAAACAATCACAGTAGATTAGCGTTACGTAAAAAAAAAAAAGAAAGAAAAAAAAGACGATCCACAGCTGAGCTAGCTGAGGTTTGTGTTAGCATGCACTGGTGAAGGAATGTTTTCTTTCCGTCAGAATCACCCCCCTCCCTCCCCCCCAAAAAAAGATAGCTTCAATAACGTCAACACAATCTCAGACAAGTCACATTAGGCAGAAACTACGAAAAACAAGTTTTAGCTTTGAGCTAAACGGACCGACTGAGTCAAAATGTCAAATGTCAGCTCCTAAATGCGTGACACTTCTGCACCAGCAACTATCATTATGTCAACAATAGCAGCGGCGAGCTAACTCATCAGCAGCTGCTACATCGTGTGGTGTCAACGTCGGACAAGTTGACGTTTGCTAACGCCGTTAGCATGTTAGCCACAGCTGCAAACTACCAAAATAACAGCGGGTGTAAACAGTTGCATGAACGCTTACCTCTGGCTGAAATGCATGAGACGTCGATGGGTTTATGTCACCCATCCTTGCCGAGTGACCGACCAGGCGGCGTTTTTGTTGAAGACAAGCGGACGACAGCGGGGGTGTAGGGGGACTTCTCGATGCTACAGTAAACAGAGATTACCCAGCTTTTCGCTGGCTAAGATCGCTACCTAACGTGAACGGCTAACGGTCAACGTAACTTAACTCGAGGAAGATTCGCTCGGCCGGCTTTTACATCGTTATAGGCAGCGGTACAACTCGTCCGACTCACAGGAACCGGAGAGTGAGCCCCGTCGTTCAACTTGTTAAAAGAGTGACGGTCACGAACAGTATTTCCACCGGGCAGTCCGACAGCCCTCATTTGATAGTTTACTGCGCTTAGGGGGGAGCGGTTCACTTCGGCTGTCACCAGCTGCCTCCTCCTCCTCCTCCCCCTCCCGCCTTCCCCTCTTCTTCACCTCCTCATCCAACAGCGAGTGGTCAACAAAACTGAGCTGTGTCGCCATCTGTTGATAATACGCGGTATTGCTTGAATTGTAGTTTTCCACTTTTTTTGTTCGTTGTCACCAACGCCTTCAAGTGAAGGTCGCGCACATTAATTAAGCAATAATTTTATTTTATTATTATTATTATTATTATTATTATTATTATTATTATTATTATTATTATTATTATTATTATTTTATTTTTATTTTTTTTCTTATTTTATAGTGGTAAGAAAATTAGAATTTTATGGTTTCGCAGAAAAAAGCGGGTACAAACATTAAATCGCCCAATGAAGAAGATGCAAGCCAGCTATAATGTTAGGGTTAGTGTGTGAGGGTTTTTTTTTTTTTAAATCTGTATTTTCTGTCAGTACACACACATTCAAAGAATACCATATCAAACCTTTGCCTGTATTTGGGATATCTTAAGGTACTAATTCCAAAGAAAATTCTAAAATGAAGTATCGTCACATCAGAGTGAGTCTTGAAGTGAAGAGAGAGTGAAATGTCAATACTGCATACCGGTTTGAGAATGCGTATGTATGCGAATGGGGAATTGAGGTGTATTGTGTTTAATACCACACAACGCTTGAACATCAGTGGAATTCGTCCTAAACAGTCGTTCACTGGCCAAACCCTTAGTAAAATATGACTTTTGTATAAGAGGTGTACCATATTAAAAAAAAATTCTGGTAGATGTTATTATATTTCCACGATGTAGTACTGTTTGGTGTTTCCTCTGCTCCTGAAGAGGGCGCTGTGCTCCCTCGCCGTGTCATGCCGGCCGGCGGGACGGTCCGCGTCAGATGACGTAGTGTTCAGGGTGTTTGACAAAAAAAAAAAAAAAAAGGACACTTCTCCATTAAAATCGCTTTGTCATGTTTAACGCCTGCACTCGCATAAAACCATTAGTCAGCGAAAGACTCGCTCTCTCTCTTTTTTTTATGGGAGTCCAAAGATTAGCCGGATATGCACTTGCACTTTTCTATTTTTTTTTTGAGCCTCTAGTTCAGCAAAGCTACTTTCGCCCCCGGGGGGGGGGGGGCAGTAGGTCGCAGTCTGTCTTTCCTCGCAGGTGTCCCGTTCGTCTCTCGCGCTCTCTGTCTTTCTCTGTCTCTCTGTTTGTTTTTTTTGTTTTTTTAATGCAAACATGGGACGTAAAAGAACGTACATCGGTATCGGCTTCTCAGTGTTTGGTGTAGTCACGGGCGCGTCTGTCTTTATTGTGTGGAACAGCGCGTACCAGCAGCCGTGGACTGGAGCCATGGGAGGGCTGTCAGGTGAGCGAACCCTGGCCGCGGGGCGGTGGTGGAAGGGCCGTCTGGAGGGCAACGCTCCTCAGGAAGCGCTTCACGTGCGTTTTCTCTCTTGTAGGACAAGAATAAGATTTGTTGCACAGACAAAACTTTATTATACTCTCTCTCTCTCTCTCTCTCTCTCTCTCTCTCTCTCTCTCTCTCTCTCTCTCTCTCTCTCTAAAAAAACAAACAAACAAACAAACAAAAAACGATCAGGGAGTGATTGATATAAACGGGGATGAAATCCTGTTTAATTTACGTCAGTCCAATCTTCTTCTTCTTCTTCTTCTTCTTCTTCTTCTTCTTCTTCTTCTTCTTCCAAACTACAAGTTAATTTTACTGTCGAAAACTCAAATAAAATTGCAGACATGTTGCACATAAAATAAGATTCAGGGTGTCTTCGACTTAACCTGTTGGAAAAAGTTATTTTCTAGAATAGTATACTAGTATTTTGTGCACATGCACATCGTTTCTGCAAGTGTTGATGCTTTCTATGCTGGTTTATTTATTTTTTATTTTTTTTTTATAGCGATTTGAGTCAGGGAGCGCACGCTAAAAGTTTAATAAACGTTTAGCTCCGAGCGCAAGTATGCATAGATTTTCGAAGTATGTCAGCAGTTCTGAACTTTGAGCCATCGTTTTACAAGTGCACGGTATCTCCAGTCTCTAACAGGGGTTACTGAGTACAGTGTGGTTGTTAGATGAAATGTCCTCAATTGGAGATGATATAATTGACCTATCTGGACGTGCGTGATTTGGAATGCAAAAAAAAAAGGGGGTCAATCAGTAACATATTGACTCACTGTCTCCGTGTTCACCTTCAGCACTTGGTGCTCCTATCAAAACAAACGCTGACAGTGTCAAAGCCTTTTAGATCATTAGAGTTCACTTCCCTCTTTAAGACCTTTACACTCTGTAAGGTTTGCCACAAGTTGCTTAAAAGTTATGTTGACTATGTATATATATATATGTGTGTGTGTGTGTGTGTGTGTGTGTGTGTGTGTGTGTGTGTGTGTGTGTGTGTGTGTCACGGAAGTGAGAATAATTGACTCAACAACAATATCCCTCATGCTGTGTCATTCTCATTAATATCATATGTTCAGTACATTTTTGTAATGTCATACTGGGAAGTGAAACTGCAAAAACAGAACAGTTTCTGTAAAAAAAAAAGATTTGTTTTTTGTTTTGTTTTTTTTACAAATTGTAGATTTTGATGAACACCCTGTCTGAGTTCTAAAGTTCTCTTCATATTTAGTGTCAACTAGTGGTTAATAAAAGTGAGTGAAACATCCATGCATCGGTATCGGAAAGAGTCATTTTTTTTCTTTTTCTTTTGTTTGTGTGTTCTGTTCCTCAGGAGTTCTGGCGCTTTGGACTCTGATCACACACATCATGTACCTGCGCGACTACTGGAGGATGTGGCTGAAGGGGCTCAAGTTCTTCTTTGGTGTGGGAATTTTCTTCTCCGTGCTCTGCGTCGTGGCCTTCATCACCTTCCTGGCTATTTCCATCAGAGACAAAGAGTGTAAGTTGAGTACAATAATTGTAATATTAATAACAGTAAAGTAGAGGGCAGTCTAAACAGATTACTCCTATTCTGTGGAGGTTTCCGTTTATCCTAAATATTGGAAAACTTTAATATGCAGATGTTTTTTTTTCCTTCTCATACCTCAGTAGTGGATGATGACATGTTGTTTGTGGCACTCAGTTGCCTAAAATATACACACTCTGGTGTCTCCTTGCAAACAACTTTCACAAAGATCCACAGCTGTCGCTCTGTTGGGGTCCTCTTTCGTTTACATTCCACAGTTTGTTCCTCTAAGTTTCGGGCCTTTCTGCCAGTTTCCTTATTATTAAATTGAAGTAAATTAAGACATTTGTAACTATTAATTTAGAAAGAATGTGCACGTGTTTCAGTTAAGTCAATACATATTTTTTCTCTTACAACCACCACCTATATATGGCATAATTATTTAATTTAAATTCACCTCCTCCTCCTCTTCCTTTTAAAAAAAAAAAAAAAAAGAAAGAAATGCTGTTATTTAAGAAATATATTTATCAGTAAATGAATGTGTCTTCATCATTGAAACATCACGCAAGGCCCGGATGGACACGCTTGTCTCCAATCCCAAGCTTTCAGTTCGACTGTTTTCAGAGTTTCACTCCCTTTTTGTTTTCAGTCCCTGTGTTTCTCGTGCCTGAGCGATGCGTCCTAAACCTCCTCCTTTCCCTCCGCAGCCCTGTCAGACCCTGAAAGCTTCTACCTGCCGTGTGTTTGGAGCTTCATGAGCCTCAAGTGGTCCTTTCTGCTCTCTCTGTCGGCTCACCGCTACCTCAAGGAGTTCAGTGACATCAGCATCCTCAGTGACTTCTGAGCGTGCACCAACACTCCACGGTTAGTAACGACTCAGACTTTGGACGGCATCCACCGCTGTGCTGGCCTCCACTCCCCCTCCTGAAGGTCAAAGGCAGAAGCAAATGAAGGACAACCTAACTTGTGTAACCAGAGGACAAGATGAGCAGTTTGTACTGTGCTGGAGAACCTCACTACCTTGCATCTTAAATCTCATCGTCCCTCTTTTTATCCTGCGTTGAAAGTCTGTGTCTGGGTCAGATGATCCCGTGTCGTTTGTCTTCCCTCATGTTATCACGTCCTTCACCTACTGCTCAGTCACTCATTTGAACAGGTTTCCCCCCTGAATAATAAAATACATATATATTAATACACAGTAACGTGACTCACAGCAACTTTATACCGTTGATCGCTTGCTGTTCTGCTCTTTTGCCACTAGGGGGTGTCCCTTTTCTAACAGTGAGCACCATGACCAGTAAGCAGGCTCGACTTCCCAGTCTACCCATATCTCTGTCTCCAAAGACAAACATTTCTTTTTTAATTGAATGATCTTTTTTCTTTTACAAGAAGTTGCACATGCAAAGCAAAGTGATAAAAAAAAAGAAAAAGAAAAGAAAGAAAGAAGAGTCTCTGCATCATCAGACAACAGCAACGCGGCGCTTTAAAGTCGGCATCCATCAGGGTCTTTCAGAGGGCAGGTCACCCGAAACCCTTTTATGTGCAATCCCAGATGAGCACCACATGTCTTGCTTCAATATATGTTTGAGCCAAGTAAGAGCGTTTGTAATGTAAAGAATGACTTTCGGATTATTTCAGTATCGGTGACATAAAGCAAAGAAATTTGAAAAACGTGCGCTCTCACGCCGCCGCTGGAGCTTTAACCCACCGACACGTCGATGCCAATAACGTACTTGTTGCTTTCTTCGACGTTATTGTGCTCATCAAAGCCATTTATGGCATTTATGTTTTTCTATTAGGCTTGTTTGTCTTTCTTAAGATGTACTGTGTTGGACATGAAAAATGGCATTATGTGTTCACTCATGTGACCGGATGTGAGTGTGTGATTTTGTAACTAAGTTTAATGCAAAACAATAAAATCTGTTTTTGATCCTTTTTTATTTGCTATTTCAATATCTGTCTTTTGATATATATGTTTTTTTTTTTAATTTTGTAGGATATTTGCTGAAAATTGCCTCCAAAACAAATCTTGGCAAAAAAAAAAAAAAACCTTGATTAAAAAAAAAAAAACTTTACTCAAAGTCTAAAGCAAAAAGTTCACAGTATTCATTTTCTTACGAGACCAATCCGCCGAACTGAAACCTGTCATTATTTGGCTCTTTGTTGCATTCCTGCATCCTTTCCGCCGCGCTTTAAGGAGATTTTTTGGTGATCCTTATATCTTAATTGCATTACGCAGCCTTGTTAGTAAGCCCCCAGAGTCCCGCTGCATCAAGGTAATTGCGATGTTGTGGTTAAATCGCCATGGCAACATTTTAATCTGGCTGTTATAAACTTGGGCATTAAGAGGCTGAAAAACAATCCGGCTCACTTTCCACTGAGCGAGCTGGGGGCTTTGGAACCAAATGTGTCCTATTAAATTTATGCACCAGCCTGTAAAATGTGTGTGTGAGCGTGCATGAATGTGTGTGTGTGTGTGTGTGTGTGTGTGTGTGTGTGCATGGCATGTAAAAAAAAAAAAGAGGGAGGGGTCTAGTTTTATTTGATTATGGGACTCCTTTCCTACCAAATCAAGGAAGGAAGTTGTCTTGAGTGTTGACTGGCAGTCTGGCAGCGTGTGGCCAGGCTGCGAACCAGAGTTTATGCGTTCCATCCATCTATCCTAAACATCCTGCACAATCAAGACGCTACAGAGCAACATCAGCGGACCTAAAGGAAACACACCGCCGGGGCCCCGTAAAGACGATTGGTTTATTTTGGCCACATTTTCAGGAAATGATGTCAAAATTTAGCCAATAAATGTTTAAAAGCAGCAACCTGTCTGTGTTCTTACAGCTGGGGTGTTTGTGGAAACACAATAAAACAAACAAACCAAAAAAGCTGCAACAGCAGGTTTTAATGCGTTCTTATCACATTCCCCCAACCCCCCCCCCCCCCCAACTCTGTTAGGCGGTGTGTTGTAATTGACTGTGCTGCTTTTGCAGAATTATGGAATTTCACATGGGTGGCGCTAGATTTTGCTCCTGTTTCCATTTCCAAACGTGATTAAAGCTCAGCTGGAGGAGTCGGTCAGCCGACACCTGTTCATCGCTCGCACACTCGTACACACACACACACACACACACGCATGCATACATTTATTAAGGCAAACTGTATAAATATTTTTCCCCTGGGTGTCTGCTGACATGGTTTGTGCACAGCATCATCATCATATTACCCACCCCACCCCCCTCGTTGCTGCCGCTGTAATTCTGAATTGAAAGATTGAATTTATAAATATTTTTCATGTCACAAGCTTAACAGCTGGACCCAATGTGTCAGCCGCAACGCAGTGAAGCTCAGTCACTGTGTATGTAAACTGCAGGCCTCTTTGGCCTCCCCATCATCGGCTTGTGTAAACTGGATTTGCGTCCAAGCTGGTTTGCGGTGCCTCAAATGACGCTCAGATGTCCGTCTCTTAAGAAGCACATTCAAAAAATGTTCACGTTCTGACAGAGAGGAACGAGTTGAGAGCGCAACAACAATTTCGCCGAAACAGCCAGGAGAAAAACACGCAGTCACGAGTGAAATCTCTTCCCGACGATGCTCGTTTGATGAGTTTCATATGAACGGATTTAAATGTGGACAAAAGACAATTAAATCCTGTCCTCGCGTGTTTTGAAAATAAATGTAAAAATCATGTTGGAAAATTAAAAGTACGAGAGAGCAACAAGCGCCGAAAGTTTTGGTAGGGACAGAAATTATGAAATTATTTAGGAAATAAAGAGGAAATAATTCTGAAATCTTGGTGATAATGGATGATAAAGAAATAAAATCCCAGATATTTTATTGCTAGTCTTCATCCAAAACAGAACATAAAATGAAACCTTGTGTCTCTCTAACATGCTGATCGTACTCTATTTGTTGAATGAATGCATTCAGATAAATAGAATCACACGTTCCTGAGTCAAACTGCAGTGAGTGACTAATAAATGATGCCTTACACTCCTCAAATACACACACACACACACACACACAAAGAAGAAATCAGTGTGAATCCAGAGAAGCATGGGATGTGTGCTCGAACTGAGTGACGCCTAAAGATGGCGAGCTGCTGCAGGGCCAGATGGCCTCCTCTGACACCGAGGAGCCGCTCTGGCATTTTCAGGATGGCAGCCCCACAGTGATTTCCCAAGAACTTCCGAAACTTCAGGAAAAGAAAAAAACCCACAGCTATTTGGCCGACGTTCAGTGCAATTTACTGTTTTATTTACAAACTGAAACATATGGTCCTGGACTTTTCGCAGACCCCGCCCACCAAGCCCCCCCTCCCCCGCTACACTTCTCCCCTTTTACCGCACTGATTTACAGCTGCAGGAGTTTCGGTCTCACCATCTGCTTCTTTGTTTCATCCCCCCATCCCCCCCCCCCCTCTTATCTTCATCTATACCATCCTCTCCGTGAGTCGTTCGCCGTCCCACCAGAGCTGCCTGTTCTCTGCACAATTCACCCTTGATATCACTGTCCTTGTTGTACCACCCCACCCCCCACCGCTCCTTCACCCTCAAAGCCTCAGGACCGACTCTTGTCTTCCTGCGTGCGGCGCTGCCTCGCGCCCCTGGGACCACTGCGAGCGTGCGTGCATCTGAAACGTTTTACAGAGACACATATTTGCTGTTTTAGAGCACAAAGGGATTTTCGGCGCGGCCGGGGCCCGTTTGAAGTGGCTTCACGGGGGGAACCAGAACCAGAGCGCGCGGCATCATCTCAGGAACCATAAAGCAACGCTAGGCCCGATGTAACTCCGCTTAAATGCGCCTAATTTAATGCAAAGGGGGGTGCAGGGGGGGGGGGGGGATTGATTCAATGTGAAGGCGCGGCCCCTTTGAAGCGGCCTCTGTTGACGTTCCTAATGCGGCGGCTCTGTCGCGGAGGTTTTCCCGTTTTCGCATTCCTCCCTACCTTTCTTTGCGAGACGGGCCGCTCGCCCCGCACGCACGCGACGGGAGACGCGGGATGCGTGACAGAGGGCTAATCCTGCAGATCCCCGGGTTGACACCGCTTCCACGGAGCGGCGTTTGAAGTTTGCGAGTCTTCCCCCGACACGCTCCTTATCTGAGGAGAGCAGACTCGTGGGGCTTTCAGGTGTTTAGAGAGTCCAAAAGTTGTTTTCTAGCCTGTCAAGAAAAATCTGGAACATTTACTGGGTATGGCGGGGGTGCTCTTGACGGGGAGGGGGGGCGGTCTTGCTCAGACATAATGATTCATTTTTGACCTTGTGCTGCCTTGATTTATTTCTTATCCGCAGCATTTCTTTTACTGCATTGGAGCGGATGCAAACTTTTTTCTTTCTTTCTTTCTTTTCTTTTATGATTATGGTTATGGTTCATCAGCACGTTGCGGTTTGGTTCAGTGAAAAAGTTCTCGGCCTATTGGTCAAGTTCATACAGAAATGTTCCAGACGCGCTGGGCCGTCGTCTCTCTCTGACTCACTGGGACTGTTTACAAAGACAGACCAACCTTTTCGTGTTAAATCTAAACAGCTGACTGAGCCCTGGAAATGGTTTGAGGATGACGATTGGCCGTGGCGCTCTGCATCACGTCAGCGGCTCAGATTGGTGTGGAGGGGAGGGGGGGGTTGGTCAGCGTTATCTGCTAAAAGCACTTTTTCTTTCCCTGCTGCTCCGTGTCAGTACTCGAGATGGATGAGAGTTTTGTTAAAAGCTGCTCTCCCACCGCGAAGCATTATCACCTGCTCGCAGGGGTCACGTGACCCGCTGCTTGCACATATGGCCGCAATGTGATGCAACATTCAGGCGAACCCCTCCCCCTCCCTCTTCTTCGACAAGCGCACACAGGCGCATCTTCGCCTCAGATGTTCAAGGTGTTTTACTGTGTGTAAAATCCCACGTTAACCTTTTGACCTCCGACACCTGACCGTGTCCAGGACATGGTGTCGAGAAGCAAATCATCCACAACTTTTTTTTTTTTTTTTTTTCTTAGTCTATCGCAAATAATGAGGCACAAATCTGCATAGATCAGCAGAAAACTGCTTACTTAGCCCTCTGTTTACAGCCTCCAATAAAAACCCTGGGTTTTAGGTTCCTGCTAGAACTGGTGCTTTGTTGGAGATTAAAAAAGGGCAGTCTGAGAGGGTGCAAAAAGCACCTGACCGGAGGGGTTGTCGCTAAACCTGGGAGAGACTTCAATTTGCTCTTGGGGCCCTTCGTGACATCACAAAGTTTGCTTTGGCGCAATGTAATGTAATGCCAACGAGGAGGAGCTGGGCCAGGGTTAAGCCGTGACAAACAGCTACAAGAAGCTCACTCGTGTGCAGTTTAGTCACAACATATTCTCATTAAAAGAAGAGCAAAGAGTGTCGTTACCAGTTGGCACGAGTGCCACTGAAAGACCAACAGATGGTTAGTCCAGTCACGTTCTCAGTCCTGCAGCGGCCTCGCCTTCCAAAATGTTTTCTATTCCCAGACACACATTTAAAATATCTTATGTTTTGTGGAAAATTCCATCTGCCAAGTCAGATCAAAATTTAAGGGATTCTGTCGAAGCAATTTTTTCCGTTTGCTGCAAAGAAAATGGCAGTCTGAAAACTCAACATACCAAACTGAGATAAAAGGATTAAAAAAAACAAAAAAACGTATAACATAAAAGCGGTACCTAAATTAGTCTCCGTGACAGGCGGCTGGCCGGTGAGTCCTGGGAGAAGATCTACAGTCCAACCTGCTGCTCAGCGTGCTGGAGCTGCAGCCGAGGCTCAGCTGTGGACTCCGCTGGGACTGTTTGCAACATGCCATGGACAAAACCCCAGCACTTAAACACTGTAATCAGAGCCAGAGCAGGATATTGGCTAAATTACACATGAAAGCGGAGGCATTTGAGGGAAGCTCGAGGACTAAATATTATGATAAATTACGGCCTAATGCGAGGAGATAAGTCACAGCTAAACAAGAATAATACAGGCTTGCACGCAGCAGGGGAGGAAAGTGTTCTTAATGCACAGTTACACTTTCCCTCTCAGACACACACAAAAAAAGAAAGATGGCGAATGTTTCTGTAAAGCTCCGACACCACAAGGTGCTTTAATTTACTGTTCTGAGGGCGTAAATTGTATCCCCTTGGAGTCTTGGAGGTTGGCCGCCGCGTTGTCGAAACATTTTTCTCTCTCTCTTTCTTTTTTTCTTTTACTGCAACATCAGAGATCTGCTGTTTATCATGACAAAGACATTTTTTTCTCACCTGGACACGCAGGACAACCAGCTTTTCCAACTGGAGGGACGAGCGCACGAGAAGAGCAGAAAAAAAAAAACACATATTGGGCAAAAAGTTGCATATTTCAAACATTACAAAGTTTGTGTAATTGTATAATTTGTCTGTGATTGTGAATGTCGCAGGAAGATCATTTTCTGTTGTGGTCAGATGTTCTCGCAAACACACCTGTGAATAATATCCCAATCAGCCGGATATGCCACTTGAAAGTCTAACACAATATAAATCTTCCTAAAATACATGAAATTTTACCACAATAGAATTCCTTTTTGGCCTAGCGGACCCGACAAATGGAAACAGCCAGTTTAAAGGCCCAGCGTGACGCTGAAAAGAAAATATGCACGTACATTTTGGCTGTTTGATTGCTGTACTTGGTTGTTTTGGCAATACTAATAATGCAGTTATTATTAGCGGTCCAAAAGTTGGATTTGCCGGAAGAATGAATTGACATCACCATTTTTGAAACGTCAGCTTTTACAAGACGGACATGAGATCAGGTATGACGAGAGAAAACAGGAAGCAGCATTAACATGGTTTTGCAATTTGCTTTCCTGCAGTTAGATGCTACTAATTCTTACACACAGGCCCTTTAATGGCCCATTTCCTGTTGTTCTACATCTGCATTTTTGTGAAGTCTTAAATAACAGCGGCTTCAGTGTATTCATCTTTGAACTCGCCCATCCCCCGCATTCACCTCCCCACATTGAAAAATAAAGCGGGCAAATTAGAACTCAAATTTGTCAAACTGCTCCTTTAATTCATCCAAACGAGGAGCAGGAAGTCCAGGTGAGGACCCCATTTCTGTGCCTGCTCACCAAAACATCCCCCCCCCTCCCACACCCCTCCGATTTTACCCATCATCCAACATCTCACCTCCTCAATATTAGTTCACCGGAGTCCCCCCTGACCCCTCCCATCATCTAAAGCTCAGCCCCTCCCCCACATACCATGCACCTTCACCCTTCACCCTCCCTTACTTCCCCTCTTTGCCTTCCCCAAACACACACACACGCACACACACACACACACGCAGCTCCTTTGCGAACCCCTCTAAGTGGCTCGCTACCCCACAGGAAGGGCTTCTCCAGGGGGTGAAATGGGTCCCAGATGTGCCACTCTGGGCTCCTCTGGAGGGACGGAGCCTCGGCCGAGTGGGTGCGGGGCGGAGTGGGGGTGTCTGGGCGCGCTGTGCGAAAACATCAATAACAGCATCCAGTGAGGGGGGGAGGGGGCATGGGGATGAAGGTGAGGAGGCCTTTAATGACGGAGCCAGCCTCGGTTCCCAAACACATCACTTATGATCGGTCACGCCGCCGCTGCTGCCGCCCTGCCGGCTGAACACATGACCCAGGCGCCCCGGCCCCCTTCTCTCCCTGTATGACTGTAATCGAATTGGCTGCTCTTTTTTTTTCTCTCTCTCTCTCTCCACTCGCTCTTTTTTTGTTCTCCAGGAGAACATCAAAAGCACCAAGATGGCTGCTTCTCCTCCAGTGCAGTATTTCAGTCAGAGCTGAACCATGTGCTGCAGACGCACACACACACACACACCCGCACACACGCACGCACCGCGCGCACACCCACACCCACACCCACACACACACACACACACACACACGATACATCCGCCCTGTTTGATATCCAAGCGGTCCCTCCCTCCACCTCCACGCTTACCTGTGCGCGTGTGTGCGTGGGTGTAAGTCTGTGTGTATGATGATGTATATCGGCACGTGTATGATCTATTTTCAGCTCCACAAAGGGTTAATTAAGACCCCCGTGGAAACAGAGCGAGGCCCAAGTGTTTAGTGAAACATTATGTCAAGACTCTGACAAGGAAATGAAATGTGCAACATCAATCAGCCGACGAGGACGGAGATCAAACGAGCCTCCACACTCCTGCATCTGGTTCTGTTTGGACAGCCCTCTTCTTCTTCTTCTTCTTCTTCTTCTCCTTCTCCTTCTTCCTCGTCTTCTCCCCCCTTTTTCTCCCTGCTCCTTTCTTCTCCTTTTCTCTCCCCGCTCGTCTTTTTTTTCCTCCTTCTTATTCTTCTCCCAATTCTTCTCTCTCCCTCTCTGCCCCTCTGTTCTTTTATGCACCATGACATTCCTCGTAGGCCCGCCGGCTTCGTTAACTCATTCTTTCCATGATGGCGGCCGCTTTTCACCAAAGGTAAGGCGGCGGCTTTAGAGAAGAGCCCCGGCAACAATGGCTTTTCTGTCCCTCCTCCATCCCGGGCCAGAGCTCCCAGTAAGCCCTCTCTCCTGATACCAGTTAAACCTGGAGTTGACTCAGCCTGTTCTGTAAATGCAAGCCAGTATAATTCACTGTCTCTTTCTCTGTTCTTTCATGGCCATATGAGAATTTTTTTCTCCCTTCTTCTTCTTCTTCTTCTTCTTCTTCTTCTTCTTTTAAGTTGATTGAACCCAACTGGGATGGAGCTACTTTCCGCTCGGCGTTCCTCTCTGAATGAAATGTAAACCAGCGCAATCACGGGGCTCATCAAAAGCCTTCTGAACTGCCCTCCGCACAAACGCTCCTTCAAGCGCCGCGGTAATCACAATCAAATTGTTGGCTAGGAACTGTCAAGCAGCGTGTCAAGAGCCATGCAGGCCTTGGGTTGCAACACAGGAAACTGCTGTTAGTAAATATGTTGCTCAAGTCTCCTCATGCAACATCCATTGGGACGGCGTTCAAATTCGACAATTCCAGAAACATGGAAAGCTGAAAAAAAAAATAAAACTGTAATGTTTGGGAAGTGTTACTATGTGAAGAACTTTGCGGAGGCCGTCATCTGAAAAAGTACAGACTTAACACACGCCAGGCCAGCGGAAAAAACTCCCAGGCAGGATTTCTGCAGAAGTGACGCGCTCGTGAGTCACCTGCATCGTGACGTAAGCGGGGCAGCATGTTAGGAAACAAGAACCGCGCGGGAGTCGGGTTCACGTTGGACTTTGTCAGGGTCCAAAAAAAAAAAAAAAAAAAAATGCTGAGCGTTGCCTCGTCTTGCTTCGTCACGACCGTTCCGAGAGAATTTGGCCCTAAGTGGCTGCAGACCTGCGCCGGGGGGGCTGGAGCAGCATATGTCAGCTCTGCCTGCAGGCTGCAGGACGGCAAAATTAGGTGCTGCCTCACCTCCTGCAGACGGAGGTCACTGGGCCACGGGGGGTCAGGGGTCGCCCAGGGTCCTGTCTGTGGCCCCTGCCCAAACCCAGCGTGCGTGGTGGAGCGGGCCGGGCCGGGTCGATGTCAGCTCAGATCGGCTCGTTTTCACATCCTGGAGTCAGACAGTGACGCAGCGGTCAGGTGATCAACTCATGCAGAAGTGCTACTGGCCCCTGTGAAAACCTTTTTTTTTTTTTTACTGTTTGAGTGCCAAGTATTGTTGGTATTATTTATTTGTCTGTTTTTTTTGTCTGTTTGGCAGCAATTGAGCTTCTTTGAAGCACATCTCAGAGTCAATAGAAAATTCATTTTTTATCAATAAATCAGACAATTTTCTCTTCTTTGAAAATCGAGTCGAGAAAAAAAAAATCCTTGCACACCCGACTTCCCTTTTCAAGTTTTAACTTCTGTCGCGTCTGTAGAAAAGAACTTTTCTCGACACACATTGGAATGTGTGCAAATCATTATTATTATTATTGTTATCTATCATCTTTAATTGTTTTAACCCCAAACATTTCTTCCGTGTCGGACTCTCAGACCAGCCCGGTGACCTTTGGCTGGTCACGTCTGTTTCCCGCTGGAAATCCTGCAAAGGATTTCAAGCTCGCTGGAATTCTTTGCAAAACCTCTCTGTGCCCTCAAACCACAGAAAACATGCCATGTCTTTTTTTTAATATATATATATATATATGTCACTCATCACTCTCTCTTGCCGTAAAATAAATATTTCGAGCGTGCGTCTTTGGAGGGAGGCTATTTTTTGCTGCATCAGGTGTTGGGGGGGGGGGGGGGGGGGTCGCTGTCTTGCCTGCGGGCCGTCTGTCCTCGCGCTGAGATGATGAAGGGGCAGCGCGGACGCGGTGGTGCACGCCGACTGACGCTCCGGCGCAAAATCTGGAACCCATAAAAGCCTCAGACGGCTCTGCAACATTAGACACGGCTCCTCTCATTGGCTAAAAGGGCCACTTACCCCCTTCCTCCATCGGCCGGCCCCGGCTAGCGCACACTTCCTGCTTTCTGGCCTGGGCCACGCCTCTCTGGAAGTCGGCTGAGCCAAAGAGAACTGCCCGCGGGCGCCTGGCTCGGCACAGCAGTATAAAAAGAGGTGGAGGTGGACCGGCCTGTCAGATGGCTTGTTGTTGTTCTGTCTGCCAGGTCGAGAGCAAGGAACGCGAGCACGGGGGGGGGTTTCTTTAAAAAAAAAAAAAAAAAGGGAACCAGGAAACGGGACGACATCCAGTCGGATGGATCCTCTGAATCACCTCTGACATAATAAGCAGGTTTCATTTTTTTTTTTTATCTTCGATTGCTGAGTTTCATCTGCGCTGAGCGCCGCCGCATCCCGGTCCCGGCGGCACCATGAGAGAGGAGGTGTCCTGCACCAACTCCCCCGAGGGAGGCCTGGGCGCCAGCGAGGAGGAGCTGGAGAGAGGCTCCAAGAAGAACCACCAGCAAGGGAACCGAAAACGCTCGCCCTACCCCAAGAAGGAGAACCTGGCCCACGGCGAGGAGAGCAGCTCCGGCAGCCCCGGTGGCATCGTGCCGTCTGGGCCCAAGAGGCCCAAGAAGAGCCCCACCACGTCGGTGGTGTCGCTGGCCCCCTCGTCGCTCGGGCCCCGCAGCCTGGAGCAGCCCTTCGAGGACCTGCACTCGCAGCGCGTCATCGCCAACGTGCGCGAGCGCCAGCGCACGCAGTCGCTGAACGACGCCTTCGCCTCGCTGCGCAAGATCATCCCCACGCTGCCGTCGGACAAGCTGAGCAAGATCCAGATCCTGAAGCTGGCCTCGCGCTACATCGACTTCCTCTACCAGGTGCTGCAGAGCGACGAGATGGACGCCAAGCTGGCCAGCTGCAACTACCTGGCCCACGAGAGACTGAGCTACGCCTTCTCCGTGTGGAGGATGGAAGGGGCCTGGGCCATGTCCGCCAGCCACTAGGGAGCCCCGGCAAAGTTGCCCCTCCTGTAGAGAAAAAAAGACAAAAACAAACCCCTCTCGCACCCACCGTCTCCGTAGCCTCTGTCCGCCTCCGCTTCCCCCGACCCGAAAGCTCCGACCGCTCTTGACTCTTTGCCCCGTCGAACCACCGCACGGCCGCCCCAGTTGCACGGCTGCTCCCTGCGCCTCGACCTCACAGCCCCGCCGCCGACGTTCACCCCGCTGCACTCCTTCCTCCCTCTGCTGCCCTTCGCCGTCCCGTCTGTCCCACAGTCAAGGCCAAAGCAACAAGACGCTCCGCTGCTGCAGCCCCACAGGTATACGAAAACAGAGCAACACACACACACACACACACACACACACACACACACACACACACACACACACACACACACACACACGCAACACCGTGTTTCCACGTCAAAACAGTTTCCGCAGCCCCTTCAGCTCAACAAATAAATGCCGCATCGAGAGGAATTTGAAAAGCATCTACAAATCACGCAGAATAATAGAAAAATATTTCCCCAAGAATCCTGTTGAAAACAAAACCACAGATGAAAGAAAAACATCAACATGGATGTTTGTTTTCGTAATCTTTGTCAGGCATGCGGCGTATTGTGAGAGATTTGAAACAAAAAACACGCAAACAAACGACATTTCCAGCCGTACATTTAAAGACTTTTAATAAAATTGTAGCTAGAGAATTTCTGATAACAACGAAACTGCTGATTGGGTCTCTTCGTACCATTAATATTTACAATATTTAATTGATGTGATAAAACATATTTACCTCAGAGTTTTTGCTAAAATCCAACCATGAAAACTTTTTTTTTTTTTATTTATGAGTGAATTCTAAAATATTTGAAAGGATCACATTAGGAAATGCTCAGGACCTGGAATCAGGTATACTAAAATGTGATTAATTATATTTTCAACTTTTATTCACAAGGAAAAAATCTGCAAAATTAAACAGCGTTTGAAAATGAAGGATGGAAAATTAAGGGAAAAAAATGTTATGTAAAATAATATAAAAATAAACTTGGAAAAGTTCATGTATGAATACCAGTATTATTACCAACAGTCACTACAGGGAAAAAAACAAACAAAAAACTACATTTAATCGTTTTCTGTAATGTGACGTAATAAATTCCATCAGCGATATGATGAAAGGCAAACAAACAGGGAGTATTTTCAGCTCCTCTGTTATTCCTCCTTATCTCAACTGAAAGGAAGGTCGCGTCACGTTGGCGTTAGTGGAACGTTAAGCCACCAGTGTTTGACAGACCTCTGATGTATTTAAGTCAATGTTTTCCCCCAGAATCAGCAGGATCGACTTCACACAGGCACTCTGTTTTTTTACTTCAACCTTTTTTTGGGGGGGAGGTGGGGGCGCCTTTGGGTGGCTGGGGGTGGGGGGGGTAACAGACACCAGATTCGTGCACAGGTACAGGATGAAAAGAGAGTGAGAGTGAGTGGAGGCACATCTCACTCTCTCAGGATCCTGTATCGTGCAATCAGGCCCCGCCGGGGCCCAGACAAGCAGGAACCTTTAGATTGGAAACAGTTGTGAGGTATTAGGAAGGTGTGCGCACCAGGGTGAGGGTCAGGCGCACGGGCCAGCGTGTGTGCATGTGCACTAGTGTCTGTGTGTGTGTGTGTGTGTGTGTGTGTGTGTTTGATTTTGTCGTGAGCCCTAGTTTTTCTTTCTTTTTTTTGTGTGTTGTCATGCAGAGAAGTTGTGTTCTTGCGTGTGTGTGTGTGTGTGTGTGTGTGTGCGTGTGTGAGTCACTCGCTCTTGTTGTGCCAGTGAGTCTCATTGTTCCTCTCCTTTATGTGCCTTTTGCAGTTTTTCAGGCAGGCCATGCAGGTAATCCTTGGGAAAATGGGAAATAAAGTCACACAGCGACCGATCGCACAACACGGAGACACAAAACGGTCACACCGGGCATATTAATGCGTACAAGCAGCTACACACAGTCAGCGTGCAACCGTCACTAAATCACAAATGACACTGCTAGTAATCCTACACGCTCTCCACGCAGCACACACGCACGTTACACTGTCCAGACGGCCGTGCACGCAGCCACCGGCCATGTGCACGCCGCAGGTGTTCCACCGCTGCCCTATTACCCAAAAACAGAAAAGAAAAAAAAAAAGAAAAAGGGAGGAAACCTCCAGTGGCCTCTGCAGCAAAGGGAGCTCAGGAGCCCCAATCAGGGGGCCGCACATGGGATGCCAAGGCTCCCGCATGTGGAGCCGGGTGTCCTTGAACGCAGCGCGGCTGTTATTACCTCTGGCTTTGAGTGGTGGTCTGCCAGTTATCGTCAGCTCCGCAGGGGCCGGCGCTGAGAGGGCCGGCGCTCAGCTTTTATTGAAGGTATTAGATTAGAAAGGGGGGCATTGGAGAGAACAGCGTGTGTGCGTGTGTGTGTGTGTGTGTGTGTGTGTGTGCCATTTAAAGCAGGCCGCGCATGAGTCATTTATGAACATGTGTGGACAATTCATGTATGTAAATACATCAAACATCCACTCGTTTTCCGCGTGTGCATTTCCTGACATGAAAAGGTGGGGAAGAAAATATCTAAAAAGTGAAAAACTTGTGATTTGAATTTGAAAGTTTCGATTTTTGAAAATGAGAGCGTGACAAGAGAATCGCTTGTGGTGAATACATTAATATTATTCAATTTTAGATGGACAAGAATCTTCAAGAAAGTGACAGGATGCAAATACGATCGCAGCGCAGACTGTTTTTTTCTAAATTTGAATTTTAAGGGTAAATTGTGTTTTCGCTGAGTTTGGATCAACAGAACTCTGCTCGTACACTCATCACAAGGTCTGTCGCTCTTCTCCCCTCAGCCGGAACCACCATAACTGCCTCCGTGTGTGTGTGTGTGTGTGTGTGTGTGTGTGTGTCCTACAATTTGGATGACTCGCTGTTGGATGCTCCTCTGGGTGCACATTAAATCTCTGGATCTCACTCCTGCCCTGATCTCTGACCAAAGCCCAGAGTCCTTCAGTTCAGCGGCTCATCTGCGCTATTGAACCGTGACCCAGAAGTTTTGATCCTGACAGCTATTTTGTATTTTTAGACGGCCAAACTGTAAAGCAAGTGCTGGTGGGAGGATTCTCTCTCTCTCTCTCCCTTTCTGTGTGTGTCTGTGTGACTGCTGCCTGCATGTACATGCATACAGAGGACATAGGCAAGTATTTTGGCCCAGGCAGCAGCAGGAGGGACAAACAGCTGCAGACTCCTGGTTTGACACGTAGGCAACAAAATATCAGCGAACGTCGGACCAGAACGCTGCAGGATGGGTCAAACATTCAGAGGCAGAAACACACACGAGCAGAGCCACTTGTGTTTTAAAACGGAGATTAAATAACTTTCAAGAAGGGGAAAATCCTCTGGATAAATGCTTGTTTCCTGAGAGTTTTAAATCCTGCGTAAAGTTTAAATGACTTTGAGTAAAAAAAGGAACAAAGCGATGTCATAAATATTAGATGGGCAAATAAATCAAGGGAACAACAGGCTTTAGGAAGTGGTTTTGATAACCACTAACCCTCCAGCTGCAACTTTAAATATGCGAACCCAGTAGGTTTGCATATTTGGAAAAAAAAAAAAAAAAAAATCATTAAACTACGTAACAATTTAAATATTTGCACTTTTTGGCGTGTAATGGGATGCAAACTCCCAGTCACACTCTAAACTTTATAATCCTTGACCTCTGTGTGTGCGTGTGTGTGTTTTTCCCAAGGCATGAGAAGACGCTCTGTAATTAGAGGGCATCAAAAAAAAAAAAGAAAAGCTCCGTATAAAATGTTTACTTGGCTATGAAAAAAATGAGAAGGAAGAGCAGAAAGTTGTTGTTACTTTTTCCCTCCTAAATGGCGGTGAAAGACGAGTGCTGATGTCGCTGTGGCGTGTGAATGTGGTGTCGTCTCATCTCAAAGTGCTGGACTGACACGCTCTTCTCTCTCTGATCTCTGCAGGAAACGGACAGATGGAAAAAAAAAAAAAACAACCCCCTCCTTCACAAAGGAAGACCAATCAAACTGGACGACCCTGATTTTTTTTTTTCCTCTTCCTTTTTATACATGTGTATATATAAATATATCTAAAAAATTATTTACATTGCTTTTTCCTCTCCGTCTGTCCTGGACGAGTGCTGCACTCCTGACGTGGCTGGGACGTTTGAAACGATGAGAAGCCACCAGGTGGCTGACACGCTGACGCAGGGAGGGAGGGCCTGCAGGTTGCCTGCAGTTCCTTTGGGCAAGGCTCACACTGGGATGACTCAGTGCCAGACTCACAACTCGGGTGACTAACGACGATGGCACGGTGATGCTCGGAGGGCCGTCACAGCCAATGAATGTTTACAGCTCAAAATGCCAATAAGCTAATCGCTCCGGCTCTCCGAAGCCCGTCTGATGGGGGGGAAAAAAAGAAAGAAAGAAAGAAAAAAAAAGAGGAAGTTGCAGATTTTCGTCTTTGTTGTGCGCTCTTGTAACTGGATAGCTTTTGTTCTGTGTATTTTGGGGAAGTTTTGTAATGTATAGTTTTGTTTTTCCCTGGTGTACGCGCAGGGTATTAATCTGTAGAGGCTTGCGTTTTCACTGCAGCCTGAATGAAAAAAATGTCCATAGGGGAGATATGTTAGACCACTGATCGGTGTTTAGCCTCCAAATACTTTCCTATTTTCACTTCTCTTTTGTGCTTTTAGCGAGAGCTGCAGATAGTTGTGTATAGAAATGGTCTGTTTTCCCTCCTCTGCAGCTTGAAGAAATGTCTTTGCAGCGTTGCTGTTGATTTCTTTGAAATACAAATGATTTTTTTTTTTTTTTTTATGTAAAAAATATATATTTCTTTTAAAATGATATTCCAGCCATTATACACAGGGTTGTTATGAAACCAAGCTTGCAGATTTTGTTTTTGTACCGTTTTGAATCCATCTTGATCATCTTTACTGCGCCGGCTTCTGTGGATAATAAAACTTTTATCAATGCTGAACGAGTGCAATTTGATTTTGTTAGGCAGGGGATTAACGCTGCGTTGTGTTCTCTTTAATGAGCTTCTTCTGCAGTGACATTTGCCAGAACGGAGAAATAAAAGATGGTGGATGGTTGAAAAAAAACATGAAGGACCTCACTCTAATGCATATAAGTTACTTTTATTCAGATTTTTTTCTAAACCAAAGAAAGTAGAAAAGACAAAGAGATTTAAAAAGGGAAAAAAAAGAGAAATAAAACAATGTACACTGTACAAAAACGGAAGCAGAAGTCTGCGAGTCAGTTCGGACTAAACTGGACCGCTGTTCTGTTCGGGTTTCCTTCACACCAGTTGGTCAGTAAGATACTTCGAGGCACACATGGCAAACAATTTGGTCTCTACACTTTCGCTGGGCTCATTTTTGAGTTTTCAAAAACAACAATAAAAAAATAAAAAAAAATCAGTCATTTTCAGACCTTTCCATATTTAAGACTGAAGATAAGACATTGGACACAGAGTGCCAGGTCACATGTGACGTTTCACATTTTCGTCATTTCAACGATTTCTTCGGGTTTTTCGTTTTTTGCAGTAGCATAAACAAATGTCACCTAAAATAAAGAACGCAAAAACAAACAACGCACAAAAAAAATAAAAAAAACACAATCTGTTCTTGTCAAGTGACGTGTCAAATATGCAAAACAGTTGTTTTTAATGTTATTTTATAAAAAGAAAAATTCTAGAACCAACTCTTGAATGCAGAGATTCCTTCCGCCAATCACACTGTGCTTTCGGTGCCGTTTTAACTGTTTGTGTTGCGCAGGCGGGAAAAGAAAGAAAGAAAACCCAAAGATCACTCTGCAGAGTCTCTGAAGGTCTTGAGGCCCGGCCACCTGGCTGGGGTCGACTTTGGCTGAGTAAACCTGCGTCGGACGGCACCGTCGCGCCGCCGCCAGTATCAAAAAGTCGTTGGGGGCCGAGGAGGAAAAAGGTCTCAGAGCCGCCGGTAAACTGATCGCCACGTCGCTGAGCAGAAACCAACAAGAAACACGGCTGCAGAAACGTGACGAGAATACAGTAGGGAATGCTAATCCACAGGTTAAAGACGCTGGTCCACGTCACACACGCACGCACGTCACGCACACACATACAAGCTTTCAAGACGAGGCCATCTGACCCTCCTCCCATCCTGAGGAGGCTTTAAGTGCACTTCTGATCATCGCTGGATTGGTCTCATCCAAGATAAAAAAAAAATAATAATAATAATCTTCTACACTCAGTTCTTCCGCGCTGCGCTCACTCTGGAGTGGACGCGCTGCGGCGCCGAGGCATCATGGGTGCCTTTTTCTGACGTGTGAAGACGCTGCGGGAGCGGCGACCACCTTCTGCTCCACTTCTCTCCGAGGCTTCAAACGCAGAAGAAGTCTTCCACTTCTTCAAAGACGGCTGCGCCTTCTTTTATCTGTCGGGCCGCTCTAATAATAACCGCGGCCGTCCGGAGCCGTGCTGCACGTGCTCGCACAGAAAAAAAGAGAGAAAGAGAAACCAAAGTCGTAACATATGTACCTCGGCCTTTTCGCCGTAGCGTCGCTCCAAACTGGATTCCTCCACGTAAAAAAAAAGAGAAAAACCTTAAAGGGATCTTCACAGAGATCTGCACCGCCGGTCAAAATCAAATCAAATCAAATGGACGACGATGTCCACTTGTCAACGTGACCCGCGAAGCTGCAGCTCCTCCAGCTCGTCTCGTTTTACAGCAAAAAAAAAAGAAGAAAAAAAAAAAAAGTCACCACGAACCCTCTTTTTTTTTTAAAAAAAGAAAAAAGAAGCGATTTTTGATCCTTAAAAAAACTAGGACTTTTTTTTTTTTTTTTTTTAAAGTTAAAGATGAGTTTCAAGTGAGGAGGATGTTGTTTATTCTGCTCCGCTGCAGCCACATGTCCAGCAGGAAGGTCTGCTGCTGCTGCTGCTGCTGCTGCGGCTGTGGGTGACCAGAGGAGCCTTTCAGCCTCCCAGTGTGCCCAGTCATTGACAGGGGGACGATTAAAGAGCTTGGTGACTTGTCACTTTAACAACAACAACAGCAGCAGCAGCAGCAGCAGTGGAGCGGAGCGGAGCGGAGATCCTTCACTTCATCTCCCTGCCGTCCTCCTCCAGCGTCTCCTTCCACCCAGAGACCCGCAGAGTCGCAGGCACAGTGTGACAATTGTGTTTGACAGCAGTGACCTTCGTATGCGAATGAGGAGATGATACAGTGGTCAAACCAAAGGGTGGAGGTGGAGGTGAGTCATGGGGGGGGGGGGGGGGGGGAGGTGGAGTTGGGGATGGAAGTGCGTGGTGCTGGGTGGAAGTGGGTCGTGGAGGTGGAGGTGTAGGTGGAGATGCAAGTGGAGGGTGGAGGTGGGGGTAGTTGGTGGAGGTCCAAATTCAGAGCTGAGCGACGGCGTGCGAGTCCCCCAGAGAACACGGACAGACCCGGCGTCGTCAGTTGGCTTCAGACGGGTTCCTTCGTGAGGAGAGAGATGAAAAAGAAATGAGGGAAGAACGTTGCATGGCGACAAAACTGCGAGGAAGGAAGGAAGGAAGGAAGGAAGGAAGGAAGCAAGCTCTGCTGGAGGACGTGGTACCTGTCTGTGGCGGACGCCCGCACGGACAGCGAGGCGATGGCGCTGACGGCCTCGCTGTCAGAGTCTCTCCTCAGCCGCCGCCGCTGCGCCTGCAGGTAGGAGAGGTCCAGCGTGTCGGCCGAGTCCCTCACACTGCGCCAGTGCTCGCCTGGAGGGGGGGGGGGAGGGGGGAGGGGGGGGAGGACAGGAGAGGATGAGTGTCCTGCCTCGGCAGGCAGCGCTTTGGTTTTTTTTGGGGGGGGGGTGGTCTGGTTCGATTCCCCTCCGGCGGGGCGGAGAGCGGGGGAGGAGGGGGAGTTCCTGCAGTTCCTGCACTGCATTATTAAAAAAAAAAAAAAAAATGGTTTGATCCGCCCGGTCGGAGCTCTTTTGATGTGAACACACGCAACGTCCGTGTTATAAACAGCCCACGGTCTGAAAAAGGCCATGTTGATCATTTCCAAAATGTAAACTCAAGTCTGTTCTGCGCAGCTCTCCAGGCCCTGAACAAGGCCTGGACACACACACACACACACACACACACACACACAGCTCTGTGTGTGTGTGTGTGGGTGTGTGCGTGCATGCGTGTGTGTGCGTGTGTACGTGTGTGTGTGTGTGTGTGTGTTTCTGGCTGTGTAAGCAATTCACACATATTTTATTTGTGGTATAAATCACTGGCCTTACATTCCTGTGGCTTTGCAAATATTTTTAATTAATCTAATTTGGTTGGGATAACATTTGTAGGCAATCAGAAAGGGAAGGAGGAAGGTCGTGTGCCAGAAAAGTGTTTGAAGATAATTGGAGCCATGGCCCGCCAGCGTGTGTGTGTGTGTGTGTGTGTGTGTGTGTGAGGGCTGGAGGGAGGGATTGGGAGACAGGGATGTAAAGGAGAAGAGGTGGCCAGAGAGCAGGAAGGATGAGCAGGCGGGAGGAGGCGCCGAGTGGCGATGGAGAGAGAAGCCAGAGATGAATGGGAGCTGAAGAAAAAAAGGCCGCATCTTGATTTCTTTCATCAAGCGGTTTTGATGTCAAATCAAACATCAGGGCGGCAGAAGAGCCACAGAGGAGGGTTAAATATAGGCACCATCCGGCAAAATGTTTTCCTGGTCTGAATTCACGTCCAGCTTCATCTGGAGGCCCGTTATTAAAAGCAGTGCCAGTGGAGAGTTCATGTCTGCGAGAGGCTTTTCAAAATAAGATCATCATTAAACGTTACGAATTAAGAAGACTTGTCGAGGGTGCGAGCCTGCCTTCGCCCTCAAAACAGCTGCGATTGGCTGCGGACGACCCTGAGCGCAGGCGGAGCGGTGACAGAAAACTGATGAATGTTTTCAGCACTTTTATGTGTAAAAAAAAAAAAAAAAATCAGCCAAAGGTCGAATTATGGAGCCAAATCGTTTTACGCAAAAGAAATCTCCTGTGAATACAGCAAAGCAACTTGGAGGGGAGAACTCTTCTACCCCACCTTCAGGGTAAACCTGTTCCCTCAGTGAAGCGTCTTCCCGTCATCCCGCTCCCCCACAGGCTTCACGAGAGGAAGACGGCTGAAAACAAACTCTTTCATTGCCAGCACAATCAGCGTAGATTCTGTTTTGTTTTTTGGGTTTTTTTGTTTGTCGTTGCTGCGAGACTTATTTCCATGACACTGGGGTCCTGCAGCTACTTCACAGTATTTCACACACTGTCAGCGCAATGCTCGTCTGGCTGTTGCGTGCGACCAGAATTCTCTGGTGACGAATCCCACGACTCTTGGTAACGGAAAGGATGAGTGTGGGGAGAGAAGAGAAGGACAAAAAAAAACAACAACAAAAAAAAAAAAAAAACGGGCCCATGCGACGGCGCCATCTGGATGAGCAGTGGGCTGCTGCAGGTTGTGTTCTCACCTTGAACCTGGATGATGCTCTGCAGCGAGCGCACGGCGTTCTGACACGGCTTCTGGTCCAAGACGGAGGCCGAGAGCGGCTCCACCTGAGAGGGACGGCAGACGGGAAGGAGTCGGAGGGATGAACGCAGCTGGAGCACCAGTTTCGCTGCACGTCGACTCCACTCGGCTCCAGTCACTCAATACAACGTGTCCTGCGCCTGGTTAGTGACGTCGGCACAGTGCCGGCACGAGGACAGCGCCCACTGTAGGCCGCTCAGGTCTCGGCGTGACGTGGGATTTGTCGACAGTGCAGCGTAATGACTGATGAATCTATTGTGGTGGTGGATCTGACTGATTGAGGGAATGTGTCCATTGCAGTTACATGGCAGCTGTGCTAAAAAAATATATACAGTCAAAAGACTGTATATAGCCAAAAGTTTGGACACATTTTTTCATGCAATTTAAAAAAAAAAAAAATCTTTACAACTTTCTACACTGCAGATAGATACTGACAACATCAAATACACGAGCAAGATATATGTAAATATAGATATATATGTATTATGAAATAAAGTAGAGCGGACAACAGTTTCACACACACACACACACACACACGCACACACACACACACACACACACACACACAGGCTACCTCCATGCCCAGCAGGGCACTGACGCAGGCCTCAGAGGCGTCACAGATGGCCTTCAGGTCGTGCCCCCCCTCCAGAGCCAGGACCACCCGTCCTCCGGCCAGCGACATCAGCTGGCGGGTCAGGAAGCCAAAACCTGCGCGACGGCGACACACGGTCACACAAACAATACAGGCTGAGAACGTGACAGGGAAACTTTCCCATCAGGTCCGGATACGAGTGAGAGAAAAGAAATATTACAACACTTGGGATGGATGGTTTAGATGCAGCAGGTGTCACATTCAAGAGAAAATAGCTCGTTTAAACACTCAAGGTCTTTTAAGTCAACCTTATACAAGCCTGTGAAACAAAGTCAGTGTGTTTGCTGGGCGTGTGGTGGATGCTCACACTTGGCTGTGACCTTGTAGCCTCCCAGTGACGACGAGTGGCCTTCGACTGCGTCAAAGCCGGCAGACACCAGCACCACATCAGGGGAGAACTGGTGGGCGATGGGCATGACCACGGTCCTGGGGGAGGGGAGAGAGGAGGCAGCGGCAGGCTGTAAACACGTTGCAACAGATGCCTTCGCACCCGTGTGGCGGCGGCGGCGGCGGCGGCGGCGGCGTACTCGGCTGGTATTTGCAATGGTGCGTGCGAGGGGCTGGCGGAACTGACCGAGGAGACGCCGGAGGATTCGATTTCCAACGACTGGGAAAGCATACTTTTTAAAAACAGCATATATTCTTATTTCAAAACGTACAAAAAAAAAAAAAAAAGATCACGCTATAACGGCACGCCGGACATGTGAACAACACAAGACTTCTCCTTCTTCTCCCTGGACTTTTAACTCTAAACATTTACTTCATTGTAAACTTGAGCTATTTGAAAATGACGAAACATCAATTAGTGGAGGGGAGGCTGGGAGGGAGGGGTTGGGGAAGTTAGGGTGGGGGGGGGCTCGTTCCAAGTGCTTGATCTTGGGTCCTTGATCCGGTTTTGGTACGAGGCCAAAAACTAGAAGGTGGGCCGCTCCCAGGTGTGAATGTGTGCAACTGTTTTAATCTGAAGCAGAGCGAGCCGAGGAGGGAGGGGGGGAGAGGAGGAGGGAGGGAGGGAAAAAAATGGCCTTTTCAAACATTTCCTGAATGGGAAAGTTGCCGGGAGGAAAAAAAGAAAACAAAAAGAAAAACAAAAGCCACACACACGCGGAACTTCAGGCAGGTGTCAAAAAACACAAACCTCAATGAGGTGCATTTTCCTTTTAATTTTACATGCGATTGGAGCGGCTCAAAGTGGAGACCTTGCTGGACGGAGACGTCCTGCGCACTGTACGCCCGACTCGGGGGTAACCACTTTCCTCGCTTCCACGCTCTCCTCACTTCCTCTTGTCTCCTGCTGTTAGTTATTTAACGTGAGCGTACAGGCCGTGCTGCGTTTGATTCTCCCTCTCTCTCCCTCTCTCCCTCTCTCTCTCTCTTTCTCTCTCCCTCTCTCTCTCAGCGGCAGTTCAAAGGCGTCTTGCGTGCGTCTGGTTCCTATTAGAAGCTCGTCCCTCTTCTCACGTCACTGACAGCCAGCCATCTGGGATCCATTGGGCCTAATTATGCCGGCTTTGGATTCCCTAACAATGCGCCCCCCTTCCCCACCCCATTCCCCAGCAACCCCCCCTCCCCCACTTTCCTCCCCCCCTACCCCGCCGCCCCGCCCCGCTCGCCTCACTCCCGGGGTTTATTTGTCGGTAGCCACCTAGACATTCACATGGACGCACGCACATGCGGCGTTCCAGTGCGCACGAGCCGAGAGGCATCCATCGCGCTGTCGGGGATTGGAAGCGACTTGTTGTGACAGTACGACGCAAATCGCACGACAACATTCCCCCCCCCCCCTCCTCCCCCCGCGTGTTGCTAAAACACACCCAGAACAGGAGATGCGTCAACAGCGACCGCACTCTCAAGCCGTCTCCTGGGATGGAAGCGAGGTTCAAAACATGATCAGTCTGGAGAGAAAATGCAAGAAAAAAAAAAGAAAAAATTAAAAATCCTAAATCGTGAATTCAAACTAAATCGCTGCAATAGCAGAATGAGTTCAAGATGCGGGAGGATTTGTTGGTCGCGTCGGGCGATGCCTTCGTTCGCACCAGACGGCCCCACAGAAATGTAAAGTTCATTATGGCAGAAAAAACCATCAATCACGCCATCGCTCGGGCGGCTCTTGTCTCCTGCGCTAAATCATCCAATCAGCGTGTGAATTTGCAAACGCAAGGACTTTTTTTTTCTTTTTTTCTCCCCCGGCTTTAATGAAAGGGTTGACCGTGGCGGTGGCAGCGTTTCTCCGGGCAACACACCAGATGGAAGGAACTTCCTCGGCAATCTGCCGCAGTGTGGTCGGACCGGAGGAAGTTTTACACGTGAACAGGTTTCCCCCAAACTGGGCGAAAGAGACCAGAACCAGACGCCTTTTCCCAAACACACACACACACAAAAAAGACTGGTTGTTGCTTAATTAGCTTAGGAGGTTTCCCGGCCTGCCAATTGGCTTTATGGATTTCACCAGTCCGGGTTAGCTCATTAACATCTTTCCTCTGACGAGGGGCCCACCCACTCTGTCGGCTGGATGCAACTCCAGCACATCGCAGAGCTCACAGCGCCGCTAAATGAAACAATTAAGAAAAAAAAAAAAAAAAATGTTGAAAGCCAACTTTGGTGACAGCAAGTGTGTGTTCCAAAAACATGCGAGTGTTCCACCCTGTTTTTATAACGTGGAGGTTTCAGTGGTTAAACCTGGCTGTGTTTTTTTTTATTTAAAAAAAAAAAACAACCAAAACTGTCACAGTATATTACATTTTCTAACAGCATGTTCAAGTATAGACATCGAAAACTTCCACAGTCACAGAGAGGGTTTCTGGTTATTCTTCAGTGTCAGAGTTCCATAGTGCAATTGGTTTACTTGTGCACCGAGAGAGTGAAGCAGTGTTGTATTCAAGACCGCACCAACCGAGACTGAGACCTTATCAAGAGCGAAGGAAAATAACAACAAAACTGTCAAGAAATGAGCAGTATCTTTGTTTAAATTCAAGTTTGCTTCTAAATTAAACGGCAACATCTCTTTTCAGCAAGGAGGCGTTGGAATAATTTTCTTTTTAAAAAAAATAAATGAACTAGGAATAATGGGATGTGTCACAAACGGAGCGTAAAACGACAGCAGCTGGATTCTTTTCCGTTATTATCGTGTCATCGCAGTGTTGGCTGAGTCTCCACCGCTCTTGATCAAAAGTCCCGAGGCCGAGACAAAACCGAGGCCCGTGAGACCAAGACCAATCTCTAGGACTACAGCACTAGAGTGAGGAGCCACTCGAGGCAAGTGAGTGATGGCGAGTTGACTCCTTACCTGAAGGCAGCCAGGTACTCGGCATCACCCATGGGAGGGCTCAACCCCCCCGTCCATCCGATGTTGACGTTGTAGCCTTCGCCCGCACCTGCACCCACCTGGACAGACAGACGGAGAGGAAGAGCAGGACACTTAGGACACAGATGGACGTGTTATGAAAGGCAAAAGGTCCCAGGAGAAGTTGATAAATTGAGTATGAAAGACAGATTAAAGAGTCGAGCGCTTCCAAAAGAAATCAGCGCCGTTGCCATCGAGGAAAAGGGACCGACTCCGCGGAGGCACGAGGGACTGATTAGCAGCGCTGAAATCAAAGACGAATGGCTATTAATTAAACACAACTGTCTCACGATTTGACTTTAATGGAATTTGTCAAAAGGCCTCATAAATCAGCCTGACCCACAACAGAGCTCACTTCATGACTACAGAACGCTAAGCTACAGCTATCATGGGATATCGTTGACATTGAGCTTCTGAACTAACGGTCTGATGCGTGCGTGTGTGCGTGCGTGCGTGTGCGTACAAACGTTCCATACACACAGAACAAAAAAAGTTTTAATCTTCATCCAAACAAAGTCACTTTGTAGTGTCAGAAAATTGAACTTGCACTTTTTTTTTTTCCAATAGCGTATATTTCCCTGCTCTGTAATTGACCTCGGCTCCCCCCGACATGGCAGGAGGTTTCTCACTTTGAGCTCAAATATTTCTGGGAAAGAAGGCCTGAGGAGTCCCGCTGCTGCCTTTGTAGTCTCGCTCGCGGCCATTACGAGTGGTGAGGGCGCATCACCAACACTCAATGTCTCAGTGTCAGTGGCTGACCGAGGGGGATGACTGACGTGAACTTGGCAACAAGGTGTCGCATTTTCTCTGCGTGCGCTCGTGTGTGTGTGCGTGTGTGTGTGCGTGTGAGCTGGTGTGAGAGCGTATTTAGAAAGATTGGCGATGAGCATCGCAGAGCGCACTGTCTCCGTCCTCCCCTCGGCGGATGGGACGCTTGGAGGGCAAAACGAAAAACACATGAGACTTCCTGTCCCCTGCCAACTAGTAATGTACCCGCACACACACACACACACACACACAAATAACTGTACACACACACACACACACACGTTCACGTCTCCTGCACTCGTCTCCGTCCTCTTCCTCCCCTTCATGCTTCCAGTGTTGCTGGTGCAGATTAGACCTTCGCAGCCCTCACGCTCTCCTCCGGCTATGACATCACACCCCTCGCCCCATGGTGTGTTGTGTGCCTACATGGTGGACAGCGAGGCTCTGGAGGTTTACCGCACAGCTCAACAGAGGTTGAGAGGCCTCTTAGGGCAAAGCCACATCCAAGCCAGCGCAGTGTTTTATGTCCCGCCGCTCCCCCTTTTATGGAAAAACATTGGTGAGTTCCATTCTCATTATTGTGGGACTCTGTGGGTGGAGGTGAGGGGGGGGCGGGAAGGCAAGGAAGGGAGGGCAGGGGGTGCAGACGGTGGATGCCGAGTGAGGGTTGGGGTCACTTCGTATCACCAGAGATAGTCATCACACTTGGTTACTGGTAAGACCGCAGGCGGTTCTCAATTTCCTGCATTTAAGCAGGAGCGCCCAATGTCAGCGTACACATCCTGTTGCGGAACCTGAGGCTGCGCTGAAACGCCGTGCGGGCCTCCGTTAAATGCGCAAATCGCCGTGGACGCGCACCGCTGAGCGGCGCGAAAGGCTGCTGCTGACAAGACTTGTCAATATGAAGTCAATGAGACGGCGTCGCATGCACTCTGCAGGGAGGCATCGGGAATATCCATTGGAACGATTCATTTAACTTTTGCAGAGACAGCCCATACGAAACAGCGCTCAGTGAGATCATCAACCAGATTTTTCATGACATGATTTAGAAAAACATTATTATTAATTTTTTTTTTTAAACCAGTGGATTTTCGCCCTGTCTGCTCTGATAATGCAGTTTGGCCTGAAGGCTACGAGGCTAAGAATTCTCGGATCAGATTTTCCCTGTAACCAGAAAATAATACATTTGTCTGGCAGCGCGTGGAACCATTAAAATCATCAGCCATCAATAACCATTGTAAAACAAACAAACTGCCAACCTCACTGGGATGTCCACCGCCAGGAAAGAAGTTTCCGTCGTCATATCGATGCAGAGAAATGTAAAGCACGTTCGGGTCGTTGTAAAAGGCTTCTTGGGTGCCGTTGCCATGGTGAATGTCCTGCAAAGATGTTGAATGGGTTTGGGAATTTACATGGTGAGCTCAGCTGTCACAAAACGCAGGAAAAAAACACAACTCAACGACCGTATTTCTAATTATGACAGGCAGAAAAGGTGCACGACCAGTCAACAGTTTGGACACAACATCTTTTCTCTCATTCTCGTGACTATTGACGTTGCAGTTCCTCACTGAAGGCATCAAAACTACGTCTGAACACACATGGAGTGATGTAGGAAACAATAAAAGTGTAAAATAACTCAAACACGATTTATGTTTAAATTCTTCAAAATAGCCGCCTTTCATAAAAAGCATATTTATAGTTACTCAACATGTTTTCCTTTGCTGAATAACGACATAGATCTCGCTCATACATTTGATGTCTTCGGCGTCTATCTGCCGTGTACAACGTTGCGACCACTTTGCATGAGAAGGTGTGTCCTAACTTTAGACTGGTCGTGTATGGCACGCCTGAGAGCAGGATCTGCCAATCTGCATATTCAATCAGCTCTTCAACAGATTGTAACAGAGCGGGTCATAATCAGGCTGAGGTCCTGCAGTGTGCCAGAGAGCACAGTGTGTCTGGGGAGGACTCGGCGCAGGCTGATTCGCGCATGCATATGGCGAGCAGAGTGGCGCCGAGCGATAACAGAACCTAAATAATAAATAGGAGGGCTTCTGTAGAGGGCTGCTCTGCTTCTGGGAACTTGTAAATGACAGAAATAAACAGGCAAAACACGTGTGTATTTGTTTGTTTACTGCTGGCCATGTGGGGACCAGTGATGCCGGTGCTGCTCACCCAGTCCACGATGAGGATTTTGGCGTTGAGTTTATGCTGAAGCTGTTTGGCAGCAATTGCCACGGAGTTGAAGAAACAGAAGCCCCTATGGATGCGTGGAGGGAAAGAATGGCAGCCACATGTGTTTAACAGGACATCTTTGGCAAAATAAAACTAAATCACCGCATTGAGCCGCAGAAACAGAAACATGTGTGAGCGGTTCTGCCGCGTCCCGCGCTCCAGTCTGTCACGGCTTCAAATTTTAAATCGAGAGCGCCGACGCTAACTAAGAAAAATAGAGCGCTCGGCTGGCAAACAATTGCAGCAAAGAGTTAAAAATGTTTAGAGGAAGACAGATCTCCCGCTTCATGTTGTTTTTCCCATCCCTCCGCCGATGACAAACAAAAATGCCGTATCTTATTAGAACAGCGTGTGCAAACTCTTTCACCTCGGAGAATTGAAAATTTTGTGACGGGCGGTAAACCAGGCGTATCGTAAAAATTGACTCTGCATTCCAAAAGATAACGCTGCAAAGTGCTGGCATGACATGTGAGTTGATTTCAGGTAAATGGATTCAGGACGTGGCGCGGCGCCGCCTGCGGCACTCGCTGCCTGCAGTCGAGGTATGAAAAAATGAAAAGTGTTGATGTATGAAAAACAATGAAAGAATGTTGGAAGTGGCTGTGTCAGCAGGGTCATAAACTGTGAGCAATTGTGCATGCGTGTGTGTGTGTGTGTGTGTGTGTGTGTGTGTGTGTGTGTGCGTGTGTGACATACGCAGCCTCAACTGCTCATCTAAAAGAAGTAATTATTGTCCCATAAATTACCAAGTGCTTCTGAGCGTGGGCGCGCACACACACACGCGCACACACACACACACACACACACACACACACACACACACACACTCACACAGTCCACAGTCCCAGATGAATGTGGCTTCTTGGCTAATGCTGGCTATCAAAGACAGACACACATATGCACACCCACACAGATAAGCTGAATGCAAACACACACATATATTAAGAGAAGACAGACACAGGCATGCATGCTCACTCTTTCTTCCTTAGAAGTTTTGCTGATCTGGGAAAAAAAAAAAAATCCACCGAGACGTTTTCTCGAGACCTCCTGGCTCCTCGTGTGTGTGTGTGTGTGTGTGTGTGTGTGTGCGTGCGTGTGTGCGTGTGCGTGTCTTGTACTCACAGGGGGGAGGAGTGGTTTGCATGGTGTCCAGGGGGCCTCACCACAGCAAAGCCATTCTGTAAGAAGAGGACAAACTGAAAACACCTTGCTACAGTAAGAGCCTGGGAGTGTGCAGAGGGCATCTTGTGAATTTGGCTCTTCATCAAGTCAAAGGCAAAGCGTTTCAGTCTCTGCCTTTGTCACTTGCTCATGCTGGTGCTCCGGGTCAGAGACGCACCTTCAGCTCTCCCTGAGCCACTTTCAGTGCCAGGTCTGTCACACATCCTGCAGCAATGCGTGACGCCGCTGATGTGTGAGGCTCATTCCACACGGTATCCACGTCCACCTGCGGGCGATGACGGAAAGAAAAAGAACGGTGTTGATACACGTCGTGTCCAATAAGTGATTGCTTGTTTAAGGATGTAACAAAGTTGCTTTGCTATTTATTTAGAATCCCTCATTGGCTGTTATGTTGGCAAATCCAGCGAAACCCCACATCTGACTGGATGTTCAGACACGCCGCCGTCGGTCAATACGGACTGAACAACTAGCAAACAAATCAATTAATCAAACAAATTCATCATTGAAGCTGCTAAATATTTTCTTTAAAAAAAAACAACAACACTCCTGTTTCTTTGTTTTTGTTTTGTTTTAATGTTAATCCATGTCCCTCACGTCCCCACAGACCACGCTGGACCAGAGCCACGGTGGAAGAATGAAATTAGAGGAATTTGTGTTTATCACAGACTTTACCATCTTGTTTCAATCAACCCACTTTACCAGAGCAGCCAAGGGCCAGGAAATCCAAGCAGATCTGAGGTCTTATCAACTGACACCCCCCGCTCCCCCCTCCCCCTTCCGCTCCTCTTCCCTCAATGTGGCTGGAAACAGGTTCTCATGGAAAATTATTTTCTGATTTTACTTAAATCTATGACGCTTCTCTCGCAGTATGCCGTGCCTCTTTCATTGTCCAACGCAACCCAACCCTCGCATTCCATCTTCCTTTCTTCTCTTTAACTCTTGCTCCTTGTTTCTGTGCAACGTCCCTCCAAATAAAATCCCTTTCGCAGGCTCACACTCCTCCGAGCTGCCATCACTTTGTTTCCCCTCTACTCTTCCACGTCCTACATTAGTACAGGTACAGACTTTTACTTCGGGCAAGGTTTCAACCTTCTCTTCATCAAAACCCACATGTAACGGAGGAACAATCAACCAGTCAACCAGGTCATGTTGGTTGTTGAGAAATGCAATCAGACAAATGGGAAATGTCCCATATGAATGACTTGTGTGTTTCAATGCAGCTGAGAGAGAGAGAGAGAGAGAGAGAGAGAGAGAGCTGTGTTTGTGTTTGTGTTTGGTACTCACACCAACTCCTCCACATGGCAACATCACAAACATCTGCTGCGGTAAGATTCCTGTTGAAAACATTTGACATTTAGGTGAAAAAAAAGCGACCTTTTAACAAAGCAAATTCATAATTCAGTGTGTCGCCCCGGATCTTATTGCACTCTACGTCTACATTTACATAGACACATTTGGTGGCGATGAATTAACTATTAACCATCCTGATGCACAAAACAAAAGCAAATGGCTGATATGGCATCGCAGGTTTTCAATGGCTACGCTCAGACTGTTGCCCAGTCGAGGTGAAGATGTTCAGCTTTTTTCCTGACAATCACAATTCCAGCTTGAGCCCCGATACACAAGCACAAGCAGCTCAGTTTGAGCTCACTCGCAAGTGCAAGGATGACGCGAGAGCCCGCTCCCGTTGCCAACTCTCATACGTGACGCTGCCTGTCAACTGTAATTACCGGCCAACTTGCGGTTGTCCAGTTTGAGGCGGTTGAAGGGGCTGGAGCCAAACAGAAGCACGTGCTCCTCCGAATGGACAGACTGCAGCTCTTCCACGGTGGCCTTCCTGCTGCGGATACGCTGCAAGCACACGGGAAAAGTATAGCGTGAAATAATAAGAGAGATGATGACTGACGAGTGTCGGGCGAGCGGCATCAGAGCGCTTGTGTGTCATACCTCGCACTGAGCCCTGAGCCCTCGTTCCTGCAGCCTGGACCAGATGCTCTGGACTCTTCCGGCGTGCTCCGGGTGGCGGCTGTTGTCCCCGCATGTACACTGGTGCTTCTGCATCTGAGCGTCATACACCAGACCTAGCACACAAACACACAGGCGCTTCAGTCCCATCGGCCGGCGGCGTCACCGTCGTAAAATGCGGCTTTTCATGAATGGAATTGAAACGCGTGGACAGTTGACACCGCTTGTGCTCTGTTTCCCTGCTGATGAAGACAAATGAGTGTCGCCTACCGGTGGTAAAGCGCAGCTGGCTGTCTGCCAGAGGGCTGGACAGTGACAATGAAGGCACAGCGGCAGGCGGATGTGAGGCGGGCGGCACGGTGGTGGACGCTGGGGAGGACTGGGTCCGAACCAGTGGCTGGTGAGCTAAAATCAGTGCGGGTACGCAGGTGGGATCCAGCTGGACACCCGACCTGAGGATCACCTGCCTCTGTGGGTCCCACCCCGGGGGGAGGTGAAAAAGAAAGTATTGTTTCAGTTGAATATCAGAAATTCAGTATCATTTTTATTTCACCCTCAAGAGCAAAACTGACCCAACTAAAACCACTTTGTCCATAGTGACTGATTTCTAATCTCGGATGCGTAACTAAAGCTACAGCGCCCCCTTGTGTTGAAACGTCAGGAAGCAACGAGACACTGTGTATCCTAAATACGCAAGTTCTCCTGTTCAGTGATCATAATGTATTCAACAAAAAACTCCAATGTAATAACAATAATAATAATAAATAATAATACATCTGATTTATAAGCGCCTTTCTGACACTCAAGGTCACACACGGTAAGAATAAATAATAATAATTAATAAATTAGAGTAAAACCTAAAAACAGAAATGGAAGAGTGGAGTCACACTGAAAAGGCGACTTTGAATGGAAAGGTTTTGAGGCGGTGGGCGGGTACAGGGAGGGTTGTGAATGACGCGTTCTGCTGACCCACTGAGGTTCTATACCTGACTGAGAGACTGCGAGGGCTCGATCAGGCTCTCCCGAGACGAGGTGGTGGACTCCGTGTCGTAAACGGAGTCCGAGCTGGCGGTGCTGCGTCTCCGGCGGTAGCCGTCCTCGCACAGTGAGCTGTGTTCTGAGCTGCACACTGACCCGGGCCCAGAACCAGAACCAGAACCGATCTCCTCCAGGTCCATGTCCTCTGATGGAATCTGCAGTTGTTGGATCATTATTATCATTGGTTGACTCCTTCATAAAACAGTTACAAGAGTTATAAAGTTCATATGCTTTTTCATAAAAGAATAAATATAAATATTATTAGTTGAAATTGATTATAGAAAGAAAACCCTGGCAGACCTAGCTAAATATTTAGTATGCTGATGGTTTTGCATATCCCTGCCTCGCCTTACCTTGCTCAGCTGTACGTTCTGCTTGAGCCTCTCCTGGAAACTCTTGGGGTACTGCTGAGACAGGTGGTGCTGGGCGTGCAGGTGATGGGCGGCGGGGAGAATAAGAGGCGAGTGGCTGTAAGGCGGAGGCTCAGAGCGTGTCCGCTCCAGGGGTCTGTGTGACGGCAACCTAATGTTGCCTTCCCTCCTGTGAAGGAAAAGCTGCTTCTGCTGCAGAGGAACCGAGTGCAAACCATGATCTGGGAAAAAGAAAGAAAGATTAAACTATGTATTTTATGTAAGGAATAAAAAATGCGTGTTAAACGTTATAAATTGTATTGTTGCTTTGATGGGGGAAATTGTGAATTATTGCGTTAAAACAATTTGGCCACAAATGAAAAAAAAAAGCATTTTTAGTAGACATCCAGCAGATGGCACTGTTGTAAAAGAAAAACTGTTAAGGCCAAGGATGAGCTTCACGTATAGACAAATAGCAGTTATCTATTTATAGAGACAGGTCATTATCCAAGTTGTGAAATTTCACACAGGAACTGATACAAGAGGTCTGCGGTCCAGAGAGCTTTTTACGAGAAACTCAACACATAAGCGGTTAATGAGTGTCAAAGGTGCTTTGACTATAGATTCTAAAAGCCCATTAACTGTGCAACTCACAGGAAAGGCAAGAGATATGAAAGTCATTAGTTCCTGTCTGATCGCAGGTAACCAGATAAAAATGACTTTCACTTTACACTCCCAGTGCCTAAAACATCATCGCTCTCATTTCAAAACTGGGAGCAAAGGAGATGCTCTTCCATAAACTAACCGGCTTGCGCTTTGTGTTGTTGCATGTAAAAAGACGTGTACACTACTTACACGAGAGGAGCTGAGAGTGGAGCAGCTTGGAGTGAGGCTCCAGGATCAGCACAGGCTGTAGCTGATGAGCCAGGGCTGCACTGCTGCCATCCAGAGACATGTAGACTTGGTGTGGAGCGCATCCTGGCAATAGCCTGGCGACTCGCACATCAGTCTGGGGGCGGGGGTTACAAAATCATTAATTCATTGTTCATCAACTCATCTAAACCATTCAATGAATCAATTAGGCTGTTCCCATTTTTCTCTTTGAAAATCGTGACTGGTCGGTCACCTGTGCAGGAAGTCCAGCGGTGATATTGGACACGGCGCTTTGGTTGGGACTCAGAGAGAACGGAGTCAAACCACCATCCTTCAGAAGCAACCTGTGTGTCTGGAGGTACCAGTGACAATAAAACAAAAGTTAAAGAAGCATCACATCGTCACATCATTACGTTCAGAGGAGGCGTCGACAACAACTCCGACAGAGGAAAATCCAAAAAGCAAGTGAATGAAGGCTCGCTTTGAAATACATCCTGAGTTTAGGGTTAGTTTATTGTTTATTTAGACGAGACAGTGTCCATTCGTGCACATGTTCACAATACACAGTACCGGAGTTGGCTCGCCGCTAAATTCCATCCATAGCCCCCCCTAAAATGAAACATTCAGTCCTATTTGGACATGACAAAACAACGCGGACGTGCAACATGTCATCGCAGGACACCGCATTACCATTGACACAATGCCAACAGAGACAGGAAGCGCATGTAAGACGTCATCTCAGAGATAACAAAGACATCACGTCTAATACGCAGACAAGAACCATTCATGCAACGGCTCCTCTGCTCTACCCTTAACTACTGTAAGCTTCATACTTGCATGGAACTGACACATGGATACAAGGAATCATTGTATTTAGACAATACAATGGTCCCGACCGTGTTGCTGAAGCCACATCAGTTTGCACACACAGGAAGCGGTTGCCAAAGCAGCGGCGCCTGCACCAGGCTCACCTCATTGACCAGTGAGCTGCTCTCTGACAGGCGGCTGTCATTGGGTGAGCTGCACCCTGAAGTCGGAGTGCTGCAGTTGGAGGAGGAGTCTGGGCGATGGAGGCGAGACACACATATCAGACATCGCATTGCAAATGTTATAGTATGTCAACAGATATGCAATGGTAAGTACATTAAAAAAAACAAAGGGTTAGACAACCCAATGTAAATATCAACAATCAAAAAGCATGGAAGTGTAGAGGCACTACCGAGTGTTTCCGTTCTGTGTTTGACATGTGGAGGAGCACTGCTCTTACGCAGCAGTGGGTTTGGTCTCGTACTGATGAGCTTCTTTATTTTCCACTTGAGAGTGGGCTCCGAAACTGCACATGCACATTAAACACAGGCAAAGGCAAACGTCAATGTCACACAAACAAAAACAAAAAACCTCAAACAACGCTCCGTTTTTGGTTGAAGTCATCTAAAAGTATTTTCTACATATTAAACACCTCATTAAGTCGTAGCGAGAAGGTCTCCTTCGATGAGATTATCGCGACAAACAAGACAAACAAACAAATCCAAAAGCTCTTTGGAACGCAGCTAAAACAAGCAAATACCACGCAGCCTCGTTCATGAAGCCTCAAAGATGTTCTGTGTTTTCATTGGTCAGGCTCTGATGAGTCCAAACACAACAATCAATCAGTCACTCGCTCAGAGCTCTTAAAAAGGCATCTTTATGCTGGTGCAGAGCCCACACAGTACTGGTGGGTGTGTGCATACTTGGACTTAAATCTTCAAGGGCAACAAAAATAAATGCTGGAATTTTGAATGACAAGCGTGTGAAACCACTCCCACTTTTTCATAACAATGCGAGCTGCGAGTTGCCCTGGACTCTCACGCAGTTCATTTTACACATACCGCTGCTAAAGTGATGTAACGGCTTTGTTTCTCGCTCTTACTCTTGTTTTTTTTTATGACTCTCTGTTCTCTCTCTGACCCCTGCGGACATGCTCAGTAATGAGTTGCCTCCACCTCACCGGAGGGGACACTCCTGGGTACATTCTTTCCTTCCCTCACTTTTTGCATACGCTATTCAGGTGGAGGCCGGAGCAAAAGGAAAGTACAGTCGGAGCGATTCAAAGCGGCACAGACGTTTAAGGAGGAATCTCCAGCAACACGTTACATGAACATATAAACAGTCAAAACTTTGGACACGCCTGATTCTTCTTGATCTTTACTACTATGTAGATACATACTGAAGACGTCATATGACCAAGATATGTTGTGGATTAATGTGGCAAAAAAAAAAAAAAAAGAAATATGTTCTGTTATATATATTTGATATGAAGGGTGGCTATTCTAGATCATCTAAAATATAACATTTGTTTGAGTTATTTCACACTTTTTTTTCTTTAATACAGAGTACATATGTGTTCATTCATAGTTGTGATGCCTTGAGTGACAATCTACAATGCAAATAGCCATGAAAAGGAAAGCAAAACCATTAAATCAGAAGCATGTGTCCAAATTCTGACTGGTAGTGCACATTATATGTTCATAAAGTACAATGTATGAACCGCCGTTGTGCACACAAACACAGCGGTGCATCTCACCTGTCCTGCGCAGGACGAGCTCTTTCCTCTGGTCACACGGTGTGGGCTGTGGCTGCAGGGACATGTCTGGAGTCGGAAGACTGGGGAGGCCAGACAACCAGACAGCAAGAGACTAAATTCAGACTGCCAAATGACGAATGACTGCGTCGATCTTTATAATGATCTGTTTTCGTTTACGTCAACCTGCCAGAGAACGAGGCCTCCTCACCTGTATCCTGCCACGGGGCCGCAGTGGTTAGGGGGCACCCTGTCATGGGTGGGCTGGCTTTTCATAATGATGTGTTCCCGGAGTTTCTGTCTCACTAGGGGACTGGCAACAGCACCTGCCGGCCAAGAAATTAGATGGTGGTTTGCATCATATGCAGTCACAAAGTGAGCCAGGAAGCCTGGCCGACGACAGCTAATTATTATGATCAATTAAGACAACTCTAAAGTGCACTCCTAACGACAAAGGAACCGGTTCTAGAAGTGTTTCCAAAGCTCAAAAGAGCCGAATGCTTTGTTTTTCACTAAAGTGTGATGTGCGTTTAAATTCCCTATAATCTGAGAATGTTGTGGAAATCCCCTTTTCTTGAATAGCATGTTCAGTACGCTATGACTCAGACAGAGAACATCAAGAGCCCATCTTTGATGGGAAACTACCACATTACATGAGAGCATAGAGCTCATGTGACACTTACTCTGCTCATCCTTTTTCTTTCGAATCAGCTGTTGCAACTTCTCCCTTTTGTCCTCCATCTGTCGTTTCCGATTTTCAACTTTATACTGATGGGACAAAAAGAAGAAACACGCGAATGAGTGACACTTGAAAACACTGCAAAGAAGGCAGACAACTGCTACAGCCCCTTTTGTTAGAATAGGAACTGAAAAGAACTATACTGGTACACTTTCAGTTGTCCGTTTACTGTAACCTGTAACCTGCTCCTTTCTCATGTGCTGCAAAGGCAGCACGGTTGTTTTTGTGGTTACCGGCAGGTGGTCAATCTGCTTTCACCTCTCTTAGCGGCACTGGCTGCTGACAGACAGCCCGCACACGTCGTGCTCGTCCACTCGCAGTTTCTGCCCACCTGCAAATGCTGCTGCTGAGCAAATTGGGAGCACTGTTGAGAAGTGAGCGGTCCCAGCAAAAAGGGGGAGCAGGGGGCCAGCATGGCAGAATCTGGGCTTGGATGGAGGAACTGTTGGGCCACACTTAGGTCCATGGGGTGGTCCCCATGTGTGAGCGATGAGCTCTTGCTGCTGATGATCACTTCCACTGCAAACAGAGAAAGAAAGAGAACGTTAAATGGCAGTTACAAGTTACAAGATCTTGAGAAAGGGTAGAATTTGTATAGTTCAAGTTGGAAAAAAAAAGACAAACAGGTACATTTTATTTGCCCCGTTGTCTGGATTTTATTCTATACAGTGTATATTAACAGACACCACTCATACAGCACAAAAGAGCATGTAGCCACAAGTCATTGTGACCCAGAAACCATAAGACAAAGAAGCAGCAGACAACTAGAACTGAAGAAGCATCAGCCTGAAGCCCTGTGATGCACAATGGCAAGACACAACATACACAACCAAATGGAAAACTTGATACTATTTTCACATGTGAATGCAACTGCCACCAGAAGCCAATAAACATGATGTAGATGGTTTCGGCACAGACGCGAAAGTGTGGATTGATACAGTGTGGAAGGAGACACCTTGGTCCCCCCCGGGACAGAGAAACAATAGGAGTGGAGGAGGGACATTCGTTAGCGAGGGTGAGTCTGGAAAATACGGCGGGAGTGCTGAAGTACACATTAATGGGGACAACACAGAAAAACCAAGGTACAGGTCAGGAAGGCTTTGTTTCTAGAAAGTATGAAGGTAGTTTGGTCTTTAAATCGGCTTTATTGCATTGGCTTAAGGCGCCGCAACTACACAAAACAGTCTACATATACACACTGCGGTGGTCCTACAGGACTATTATCCTGCAGAAACCATTAGTGCTTCTGACTTGGACAGAGAGAACAAAAAAAATACGTGCGCAACGGTATTCTCTCTAATATAAACGATTCCTCTTTTAATTTGGGTTTTCTTACAATATATGATAATTTGTGCAGATTTGAGACAGAAAGTTACATTTTAAGATAAATCACAGCTGGATGTTACTTGTCCAAATATGAGACAATGAAACAACATCTGTCGTGACACAGGTCAAGTTCATCAAAGTTCACCGTCTGTGTTGGAATGCTGCCCTGTGAGGTGCTTAATGATGCCTCAACCTGTCAGACAGTGCTTAATCTTTGACACTCGCAAATATTCCTGAAACATACTTGAATGGCAGAGTCGCCTTTGAAATCACAGGGCGTCTTGCTTTAAGCGCTGGATTTCGAGCCTCAGAAGATTTTTTTTTTTGTTGTTTGTTCTGAAACAACAGGTCGAACCGGATGAAGTAAAATCGCAGAATGAGAACAGCAGAGCCAAACCTTGCGTGGTTTTTACAGTAAATGATGGTAGTTTCTGAATATTGTCACGAAAACACGCGCAGACTAAAAAAAGGTCGGCCCCGTGAGAGAGAGGAAACAATCAGGAAGTCAGTGCTCTCCCCTGAAAAGAGAAACAACACCTGTGGTCTTGCTTTCTCAGTGAAAACAGCCTCGATGGTCCGCTGTTGCAGTTAACACACGGCACGCATCAGCTCGCTCACTTTCTGGATCGTCTTTTGCAGAGACGCCGTCGCCATGACTTGAGGCAGACACACATGACGGGACACAAAACCTGCTCGGTCACCGCGTGAGGTGCTCACAAAGTACGATTGGGTTTCTTCCACCTCCAGACAGAGACTCTCCAAAAGCTCGCAACTGCTTCCTATCATCTTACACGCTGCGCTCACTGTGTTAGCAAAAACAAACAATACAAGCTAGTTTCAACGTTACATTAGGTTTGATTTTTTTTTTAACCAAGGCTGTTGCTGAGTTTGCTATTCAGGCCTCTAAAAAAACTACAAAAATATTTTTTTTTTTAAAAAGAGCAAAAGGAACATCTGCAACATTTTTGCAAGTATGCAGAAGAGCTTCAAAATAAGATCAGCGTCTGCTTCCCTGCCTCTCATTAGAGCCTGTGGTGCTATAAATAGGCAGGAGACAAACTTCTGGTTTCTGTAATAGCATATATGTTTCACAACCATCGTTCTCTTTGTGCGCTTTCTGCAGCAGCACTGATGAAAAAAAAGACACACACACACGCACACACACACACACACAGAAACAGTGACTTCCTGTTTCTAAAGTTAGTCTGTACCATAACATCCTCTCGGTTCATTTCAGTGAGATGAAACTGCTATTTTTGTTGAAAACCTCCACTGGCCCCTTTCTACAGCTTGGGATATACAAACGCCCCAAACAGTATTTATACACACATGACAGGCCTAAAATGTGCTTTGTTTATTGCTGGACTCGAGCAAACTCTGCTGTGGTACTGAAAGGGGTTATGTCTGCAAGCAACAAATGAGGTGAGGCTCAAGATACTATTTGGGTTCATACAGTAGAGCAGCAACAGATTTGAGGTTTGCGCCTTGTTAGAGGAGCCACAAAGCAGCGAGAGAGAGAGAGAGAGAGAGAGAGAGAGAGAGAGAGAGAGAGAGAGAGAGAGAGAACGAGTTCACAACGAGACATTTGGCAGCATCACAACACCATATCTTTACTGCAAGATCACCACGGACAAGAGAGTTCTCGGGAATGAAACCATCTGGTTAACCGTAGAATCAATTCAAACAAGTCTTAAAATTACAAACTACGAGGAGTAACGTCCAACACAAGATCGATATGATCAAGGTTCTTGTTGATACTGGTGGCACACATTGAAAGGTACTTGCAAGTGCCAGACACCCAAGAGTTGCTACGCAGCAGACTGTGGTCGTCCCCAGCGGTTCGTTTGAGTTCTTGTTGCCTCTTGATGGTCTCCGACCGTCTGACCTCTGATGTCAAGAAGGCATTTTCCTCCGCACAACTGCCGCTGGCTGGAAATCGTTTTTCCCCCCTGTGACCCGAACCCTTGAAAGGGTGGTGTGTGAAAATCCCGGTCCATCAGAAGTTTGTCAAATACTCAGACCTACAGGCCATCTGGCACCAACGACCCCGGTAGGTTCAAAGTCACTCGAGTCCCCTTCCTTGTACCCCATTCTGATGCTGGCTCTCATGCAAGTCCGCTGTAGCACGTCAGCGTGCCTCCATGCACCGAGTTGCTGCCTCACCGTTGATTGATTGATTGGCTGTTTGCATGAACAGCTTGCATAATTAAGTGACCAGTGGGTGTATGTGGCATAAGTGCAACGGCCATGATTACAATAACATCCAGAGCTTATTTCATGGTGTCAGCCTTGAGAGTTTCTCCTCTGGCATTCTTTTTGATGGAGGGTCAGTGCAACATGCTGGAGGTGTATTACGACCATCACAGTATATCTACAGGTGGATTGCTCTTTCCTGCCACTACACTGTTATAATGGCATTAACTACCAGTGTCAAAAAAATGTTGATTGATTACATTTTTAATCGACAATTTTTCACATCTCTACTTTGGGAGCGCATAGATTTTCACAATCAGTCGCCGCCATCTAAATCAGACAACTGTATAGAAAGACAGCGTAAGTGCTCACTGTCGGCCACTGCACCATGCAGGCTTCCCTTGGGGTCTCATCCCAGCCCGCTACCTAGCTACCTCTCAGTACCTCTCTCTTTATTCAGCGCCCCTTCCCTGCTAACGTTAGGAAGAATCCACAGCTGCTGGGGACATTCTGTCCCTGTGCTTCCGAGCAGCTGGAGTATCAATCTCCAAATGTGTGCATCCGTGAGCGTATTTGCTTGTGTGTGTGTGTGTGTGTGTGCGTGTGTGTGTGTGTGCGTGTGTGGGTGTCCGTCTATAAGTGCCAAGGTATTAATAGACTGCAGCTGTTGCTTTTGAGCGCACAAAACAGGTCTTTGTGTTTGCGTAAGTTGGATCCACTTTTTGCGACAGTTGAGGGTGCACGGCCCGTGTGCGCCAGTGTTGCCGTATGTTGCCGCTGGTATATTAATAGTGCCATTTGTTTCTTTTCGAGCAGCACTGTGGCTCTTTGTGCTCGGCGTGCGCGACCGGGCCCGGTTTTATTTTTAGTGTCACCTGTCGGGGAACACTTGTGTTATCGTGTCTAATCATGCGAGTGCACGTGTTGCATGGCATGAACTTTGGTGCACATGCTGCTGGTTGTCTAAATATTAATAGTGCTGCCACCCTTGTTTTTGTGAGCGGGTGGCATGTGTGTGAGCTTGTGTCCGTGTATTAATAGAGCTCCCAATTGTCAACAAGTGCTTCTGTGTGTGCGTCGCCCAAGTGTGAACGGCTGTTAAAAACTGCATACTTACGACCCTGCACACTGCGAGAGATAACGATTTCACAAATAATTTTCATTTTGACCAAAATTTGCTCCATGCTGCAATCTATAATTCACTCGACCGTTGTCATGATTGTATTTTTGGTTATTGGCATAACAATTAGGCAGAATGACAATTGTACAATTGTTTGTAAAATGTCTTAGAATATTCAAAGCACCTTTAAGCTGCTTTATTTTAGTTTATTAGTCAACACTATTATTCAATACATGGCAAAAATATCTCAAACCAAAAATAAGTCCAAAGAAAAGTTAATCAAATTCTTTGCAAAAACTGTTTGGCCTTAATCTCACATGTATTACACAAATGTACTATTTTATCATTGTATCCTTCTTCTTGCTTTGTCTTCCTTTCATTGGACATACTTTTCCGGTACTTGACTTTTAACCTGACAAATACGAAGTTCATTTGTATATTCATCCGATTCCACAGTCTTCGCTTCTCTTCTCTCATTTGTGCTCTTCCTGACCTTGGCTTTTTTTTCATGGACTGAAAAGTTCAGAGATCAAGATGCTTGTAAGACTGCTCTTGATGATAAGTCCCTGAGGCAATGCAGAAAAAAAAAAAAAAAATGACGGCTCACCAGCGTACTGTAGAGTTAGTGTCTCTGTGTGTGAGAGTGTGTGTGTGTGTGTGTGTGCGTACGTGTGTGTGCGTACGTGTGTGTAAATGTCAAACTCGTCAGTGTGATCCTCGCGCTTGATTTCTCCCAACCACCACAGAGTGACAATTGTTAAAATGATTATTTTTTTCCTGCTGTGGCTTATCAGCATTGGAAGGCAGAAAACAGAGCTTAATTCGGCCGGAGTGCTGTCACAAGGTTTGCATGAGACCGAACGCACGCTGCTTCAGAACACACACACAGTGCCGGTACTATTTACTAAAAAAAAAAAAAAGTGAGGTAGCAAATCTGATTTATATTTTCAATTTGGCCAAAAGCAGAAATCACATGGTTGAAACTTGTGGTCGAATGAAGCGCTGATACCCAACACTTTTGACAATGGTAGCGTTTTCTCCGGAAAAAGTACATCAGCAGTAAACGCAGCTACAAGCGCAAGCGTAGTTATGACCACAACATTGCCTTTGGCCAGATTGGGATATCGTTCGCCCTTACATAATTACCAGGTGGCCTTCCTTCAGTGTTCCTGCACAGACGTTGGCAGATTCACATCACAGATCATCAGGTCATTAGGTCACATCTAAATCAGTCGTATACAAACTCAACATAAACCAATTTGTTCCCATTTTGTACAATGTACAAGGCCATCGAAAACTATTCATCTTCTGGAGCGCACACACACACACACACACACACACACACACACACACACACACACACACACACACACACACACACACACACACACACACACACACACACACACACACACACAGTGTGTATCGGCAGTCAGCTGAGTTGATCTTAAATCAGGAACAGGAAATGCGATCTGGAACTCTGGTTGGTCCAGAACACTGTCCCCATTGTCAGCACAGTGCAGTGGCTCACACTGGGAAACCACTGGGGACTTTTAAAGGTTATCTGTCCTGGGAAAGGGTACGTGTTCGCTTCGGAAAGACGCTGGCAGCACGAGGGTAGGACAGTCTGCACACCGACAAGGACCTTGTGTTTCTTAGCAGACGAAGCTCAGTGCATTTGAGACGCCAGCGTTCACCTTTTCCCCCAGTCGGGACAGATGACAATAAGAGGCAAAAAAACAACCAAAAACAGTCATTCATGTCTTCACAGTGGTAGGGAACGGCTGTCATTTGTGTGATTAAAACATGATGAGGCAGAACAAACTAAAGCGACCTTACGATAGAGGACCACACGTGATCATTTTTTTCATTCTTCCAGATAACTGATTAACTAACACAGATAATTAACACTGATAAGTGTTCATTTATTATTATTATTATTATCTATTTTAATCGTCTTTAATTTTTAATCTCTCGCATTGTTTCTATTGTTATTTCACCTGTGAAGCGACTCTGAGCACCCGTAAGAGCGCTTTATAAATAAAAAACATTATTATTATTATTATTTAGAATTTTAATGGGACAAAATCAATAGTCTGATTAATCTGTGCATTAAATAATGACAGAGCAATGACCTGTTGCTGTACCACTTCCAAATATGTACTCCAGCGAGACATGACTAAAAAGAGCCATTCCATAGTAAACACTTCCTTGGACAGCCTTCACTGTTCTTTGTTTCCATGTTTATCCATTTTTGTGTAGCGAGCTAAACGCCACGGACAAAACAAAACCGCCTTGTTCTCAGGTCGCGTCTGTGACTGAAGTCAGACAGTGCTTGTCACTGTATTGCATAACTCCCCACTACCAGTTACATGGATCGCTAGACTTGCCTTACAACTAATTATACCACAGTGTGTGACTCACAGCTGGTGCCACCTGCAGAAGGAAAGAGGCCAAATATGCCGGCGGTGAAATGCCTCGCTCTTGGAGAATGTCGATGAACTTCATTCACGGTACAAATAGAGCGGTCGCAATGCCAGCGCGCGCGCTAAGCCTTTCCAATAGCATTATAGTTTCGACAACAGCAGGCACACTCATTGTTTGTGACTGGAGTGGAAAAAAACAACAAGCCCATGTAGTGTCACAGCTTGTGCTGCTGGTACCTCTGCAAGCAGCCGTTTATGTAAGATGACGCTGATCAGCTTAAATGGGAGCGTAATGTGATCAAAGCATGAACATGCACTCTTGCAGGCATGAGTATGCGTGTGCACACAAAGACAGACAGACAGACAGACACACACACACAAACTGACACTGACTCATTCAAGCCAACCATCATCAAGATAATGGCACCAACGCAAGCAGAGAAAAAAAAAAATATTTGAATGGCATCAGAACGAAAGTAGGAGATTAAAGATAAAGGCGTCAATGGCAGGCACTGCCCAAGTGAGTGTAACGCAACACTATCTGTAAATCAACACAGAGCCGATGACCTCAGCCCGTGCAGAGAGAGAGAGGGGGGGGGGGGCCTGGACACATGAGACCGCCCGCCGCCGAGCGGGTTTTTTCATTTTCCGGGGACACAGGTGCTGGGAAGAATAAAACAACAATGCACACAGAGCTGCTGAGCTTCAATCCTACCAAACAACCCCCAAAGTGAACGATCCAAACTGATGGGGCTGAGGAAGGAAATGCACCACCAGCAGGAACCTCTAGCCCGACACCCACAAGGAGAGAGGTCTTGATGTATGCTCACCAGTGCAGCCCCCCTCGTGCAGACTGAGAGCTGGGCGACTCAGTCACCGTGTGCAGCTCTCCGCCTACTGCTCGACGCTCTCATTTGGCCAGTCCATCACCTGCATTTCTATCCAGGCGGGTGGGTATCTATCTGAATGTCAGATGAACTCTGAACCGCAATTAAAAGCCACCAGTGGACTTTTGCACCTGCTCAACTTGGACGCGAGCCAGAGACAAAGTGGATCGACTGACTGCGGCGCGTCGGTTGGATTCAGGCACCTGCGTCAAACAAACCCACCTGAAGCACAGCGTTCGCACTCGCGCACTCTCGCTCTCTCTCTCTCTCTCGCGCGCGCGCACACACACACACACACACACACACACACACACACACACACACACACACACACACACACAAGCAGACAATCACGTCAGGACAACGGCAGCGCTTTTAAATAATAAAGACCCACACGGCAGCGGTTGGATTCTTCACGGAGCGCGTGAGCAAAGATAACAGATGTACAGCGGACATGCAGCCTACCTGCCTAGACGCGACCCATTTCCCAAGGTTCCCGGGGAGAGGGGGGGGGGCACAACAAAGGTAAAGTTCAGCAAACCGGGACGAAGAGAGGGCGTCTGTCAGCGTCTGCCCCTTGTCATGCAGCGCGTGTGTCTGAAGAACGTCATCAAAGTTACCGGATACAGGCAGCTGCGGCGTCAAAACGACAACGAACGCACACGCCCCCCCCCCACCCCACCCAGCGCGAGGGGGGGGGGGGGGGGAGAAAAGAAAAAAAGTCCAACGGTTTGCATGCACACGCAACTTCCGAAGCGAGGGACCGGTTGTCCGGAATTGTTGACAAGACAACAAAGGGCAGCGCGCACCGCCTTGGTTTCTCCCCCCCCCACCTCCTTCTTCTCCTCCTACTCCTCACTGCTGACCGCAGCCTCCCTCTGAGCACGAGCACGAGCACGAGCCGGAGAGCGCCGCTGGTGCGAGGGCTCCACCTGCTGCACTCGGGCGGCCACAAGCGCCCAAACGAGTAAGTATGTATTGTCGCGAGGTGAGCCAGAACTTTCGGCGTTGTGGTTACGTTAACATGGAGCCGAAGCTTTACTATACGGCACGGAGGGAGGGCGTCAAACTCTAATCCACAGGGGGGAGCAACAGTTTCAAACTTGGATAAAGTCGCGGGCCAACATTGATAGTTGTTGAAGAAAAAAAAATAAATAAATAATAATAATAATAATCTTTTTTTATATGGACCCAATATAGTTTTGCTTCAAGCTTAATACTGTACAATAAACTAAAATTTAATATTAAACGCATGCAAAAATCTAATTACAATTAAAAAAAAAAAAAAAAAAAAAAAAAAAATCATCAAAATAAATGTTTTTTGTTTTTTTGTTTTTTTTTAAATTTGCAGTCTGATTTAAATGTCAACAGTAACCTCTTTCCACGGGCTAATAATACAACTAAAAATAAAATGATGAGAATAAACCAATAAAGTAATGACAATATCCTTCGATGAACGTCCTGTCCTGATTTACGTGCCAAAATACCAGCAGAGCATTCTGGGATTTGTAGTATTTAGCGGTACATGTGCTGTATATACACCTCGTGGCCAGAGTTTGACACCTATGCTTTACAGTTTTCTAGTGTTGAAGAGTGCAGAAACTGCTTTTCAAGTCACCAAATAACACTGACTGCAAGGGACAACCACGCTGTTGTCCCTTGCAGTCAGTGTAAGGATCCACAATTCATATATTTCCCAAAATTCAGCGAAAGATTGTGCGATAGAAAACCTTAAGTAAATCCTGCTTCATGTAGGAATTTTGAAAACAGTCCAATATTTGAAGAATTATCTTTTTTTTTTTTTTCGCTTACATTATTCCCATTTTCACATGTAGCCTCCAGAACATTCTTGTTGCTAGTCTGTGAGATTGCTTCTCCTGCATGCAGCCAAATCCACCCTCTTCCACAAAAAGGTCAACATTATTGGGTCTATAAACCAAGATAAACCAGTTTGAGACAAGCCAAATAGACAGTGAGCTGAGCCAACATCTTATTTAATGTTACTGGTTTGAGTCCCGGGGGGGGGGGGGGGGGGGGGAGTCGGATGGTTTGCTGTTGCTTAGTAGTTCACTCAAGTGCAGGATTTTGGGCTTGAGCTTAAATACCACAATCACCAATGATTAGTGTTGATTTTAATAGAGTTTACTTATTTTTTTTACTTGTGATTATTGACTTTGGAACAAGAAAAAGCAAATAGAATTTTACCGCATTTCCTCCGTTCTGAATTGCCCATTCTTGACCAAATTGCAGTTGCTCCCACAGTTGAAGATACTTGAATTTTTTTTCGTTCTGGTAACGTTTTATTCAAAAATGACTCAGAATTATTGACCCCAAAAATCCTTAAGCACCTTTTCACAAAGTGAAAATTTAACCCACAGTCACTTTTTTCAGTTCTCCTAATGTTTTAGCTCGTTGCCACGATTGAATTTACTTACTTTACTTAACTGTTTACTGCTGTTTGTGAATACCTGAATGACAGTGTCCACATCCGACAGGTAAGGGAGATTCCGAGATGCTGTACAAAAAGTCATTCTCAATACCATCTGAATTGCACAGAGTTGAGGTTTAACAAGAGTACCCGTGGCTAATTTCCTCAACGTGTCCCAAATACAAAGTGCAGGGCATCTTCTGGTGCAGTGAAAAATCCAAACTATCAATGCACCTGCAGAGCTTCCTGCAGGGACGTCACAATAAAACGACCCTTCTTTTGCAAAAAAAAAGAAACAACTAAAAACCCAACGACAACAACAAAAAACAAAAACCTTAAGGTGGAGTTTAACAGACCAGTGAGGTCTAAATGCTCCTCCAGTCACAGGAAGCAAGTAGGAATGAAAGGAATGCAGTCAGGCAATACGTTGATAGAGGGAGCAGCAGTTGCAGGGCAGAATGCCAAAAAGAGGTTGTTTTTTTTCCCCTTTAAAAAAAAAAAAAAAAAGGAGCCAGGCAGGAAAAAGGTTTGTGCCAGTGAGGAAAATAAGCGAGTGAAAGAGGCTGGGAATAGTTAAGCTGCACGATCAGCCTGGAGCCGACGAGGGGATGCCTCCAGAGCCGCGCAGACACACTCGCACATCAAAAACAAGCAGCCGGCAGTGGACTGACTGGCTTCAAGCTCAGTTCTTCCCAACAATATTGACAGCTTGGTGTGGATAATGCTCGTGGTCTGGGGCGTCGCTGGTGGAAGTGCCTCAATGCATTTCTGCGTACGGACTCACTTTCCCCTGTTGCCTCGTCATATTTTTCAAATTACGAGCCCTTTACTACAGACCTTCTCGTCAAATCCCACCGAATCGCGAAGCCCGAGGCCGCTATATTTGCTAGAGGAAACAGAAAGAGGGAGAAATCAGGGAGAAAGCGGAGAATGTTTGGGAGAGGAGCAAAACTAAATCCCCATCGGCCTGAAATAAATGGCTTGCAGACCAGCGTAGCAGCTTCGACGTTGCGTCACGAAAGCCGCTATCAGGATTTCCAGTAGATTATGCGCTGCGTGGAATGTTTTGTTTGCCTGCAGCAATAAACCTGCAGGACATTTAATCTATCTGCAGCCGCTGTCATGAAGAAGAACTGTTTGGTGAACATGGAGTCCATCTCAAAACTTTATCTTTAGAGATGAACGCACACGATTTTGCATGCTTCAGGTGGCGGGAAGGAGCGGCCCAGAGAGCTCATCCTGCTGGAGGCGTCATGAAAGACACTCAGCGTGACGTGTGCACGACGGTGGCTGCGCGGAATGCGCCGCTGCTCCTCCTCCGGTCGTGTCGCACGCGCGTTCACGGGTTCCTCTGCGGTGGAACGCAGCGCGCAGGTTGAGGTGGGCGTCGCTCTCGGCTTGGGCGAGCAGCTGCGCAGCGGTAGCTTTGAACTGGCTGCCGCTCGGCGGCGACGAGCGCGGCCCTGAAAGGCGCCCCATTCCCAAGAGCGATGCGAAACTTCAGCCCACGCTGGGGGAAGGCGGAGTTTGGATCGACCCCCCACCCCCCCGGAAAGTCTTTGCTTTTACGACGCCCGCACACTTGCCTGTGCGTGCGCACGTGCCGCCACGCAAAAGGTCACGGCGCAAACCTCGGGTCGTCGCAGGACACTTTGATGGTGCTCGTAACGCTCGTCGGTGCGCGGCCAATGAAGTGAGAACATGCGTGACACAAGTGTTGATTTCGGTGTTTGGCTGCTAAACAGAACGAGCAGAACTGTGGTTGGGTTTTTTTTTGTTTTGTTTGTTTACATTTGACACTTTTTTTGGCAAATGATTTGGCCTGCAAAGGTTAAAAGGTCCCGTTAATAATCATTTACAGATCTTTTTTCTTTATTTTTGTCCTTTTCGACATCACAAACGGATGGTGGTGCAGCTTAGCGCACACCTCAGAACTGGAACAAGCAAAACTAAATAAATAAATGAATAAACACAAGAAAGCTGCTGCAAATTCACAGCCAGAGGCACATTTGACTGTTGGGAAACACTGATGGAGGATTTTGCACAATATGGGACCTTTAATGCCTCACTGATGATCTCCGCACTCGGTTTGCTGAACGCAGCCTGCTCAGGTGCGAGGAAGGGGATGCGAGCTGCCTTGTCTGGCCTCTCAGTAACATCTCCTCCTCGTCCTCCTCCTCGCGCCCTTAAAGAGCTCACTTGACCTTGGCCGACTGCTGCGGCCGCTCTGAAGGAGCCTCTCCAGGCCACAGAGGAGCGGAAAGTAGGAGGCGATCAGCTTCGTCTGAGTCTTTGGTCCCGCGGACAGACAGACGAGTCACTGTTGGGTGGGTAATTGAAAACATTGAGCCCCGGCGCGCTAATTCACTGTCCTCTCGGACTGCTGCTCCAGTCTGCTGCCCGTGGCTGCAGCCTCCCCTGCTGCAATCATTCAAACTATTTATTACCGACAAGCCGGCGTGGGAACCTCGCCACAGACGCCGGCCGAGGACCGTGCGGTTTACAGTGAAAGACGGACGGATTCCTCTGCCTTCATTGGCTCAAAGGGAGCAGCTGTTTGTCTGTTTGTTTGTTTGTTTGTTTGTTTGTTTGTCTAAACACAAGTTACGCTATGGTGAAAAAAACTGATCAGATTTGTGCAGGATGCTCGAGTGCTGCACACTTGGCTTGACGCAGACACCTGAGACGGAAGACTGAGTGATCCTGAAGGGGGCGCCGTGGTCCCTGGGGGCCACTTTCATTCGACTGTGGCCTCTTAACCTGATGCCCCTCAGAGCAAACAAACCTAGAGAGGGTGATTTACCACACGGCCGGGCAGTTTGCTTGCTGGGAATCAATTTGCACTGGATATTTATTTGTTCTCTCCCACAAAACACTCCCACTATTGTGGAATTTGACAGATTGCCTTCATTTAGAAAGTTTACTGCAAAGGAAAGAATGATTGTGAATTTCTGCTTTCTCTTAGCCAAGGCCTCACAGTTCTTGTCTGCAAAAGAATCCAAAGTTTTCCCACGTGAGCACTCTCGAAAATCCACCATCAATAGGAAAATAATTACCCGAAACCAGAACCAAAAATTCCAGAATTTCTGCGCACTGCACCCACACCGTGGATGGACTAATAAGATCACTGCTTGTTTTCACTTTAGGTCTCTGAAATTAACCTTAAGATCGTGTGCATGCCATCTGATTTAAAGCTTTTATTTCATCATTTCTGACTTTTAAGCTGAAGCAAAGGTTTTTTTTTAAAAAATTCATTTATGTTTTTTGTTTTAAGCAATTTGAGTTCCACGAGCAGTCACACAGAGCCTCTGCACACCTTTAATCACTAAACATGCCACACATAAGCTTGTGTATTGAAAGGACAAGTCCTTTTTTTGACATTAAACCATAATGTGTCTAGATTTGAGGGTATCTGGCCAAACGGGCCATGAATGGGTATCATTATACACCCATTATTGCCGAGGAGATGACAGAGGAGTTCCGATCAGTGAGGGGCTGTTGTTGTGTGTCTCCTCATTCTTTGCACTCCAGTACTTCTCAAGACCAGACCAGACCAGCACTCCAGGGTGGGTGGGTCTGTTTTCAATTTTCTCCCCTTCCATGTCCTGGGAAACATCACTTCCAAAACCAAACACATAGAGTTTAAAAAAAAAGAAAAAAGATTTTTCTGTCACTGGCCGCAATGTTTGTCTCCCTCGTTTCATGTATCTGACTTTTATTCTCGAGGCTGTGCAGTGACATTAAAATGGGATGGGAGGGGAGGGGGGGGGGGGAACAATTATGTGGGCTGAAAGCAACCAGTGCTCACCATCTGCCGGCTGGATGGATGAACCGAGCAGCAAGACTACCAGTCTACAGAGTCTGACACTCCTAACACGGCTGTTGGGGCCAGCTGCTCCCTGACGGATGTGCAAAACGTGCAATATATCCTACCGGTCTTGGGTGCCGACATCCAGTGAGGGGACTGTGAAACGCTCCAGCAGGAGTCCCGTCCAGCAGCAGCAGCAGCAGCAGCAGCAGCGGCTGAGGAGAGAGGAGAAGTGAGGAGAGGATAGATCCGCCTTCCACAGGGAGCGAAGTGGACAGCAGGAGCCACTGGCGACTCTGTCTGACACGACGGAGCCGCCTCGCACTTTTCACTGCGCTGCACTTCCTCTCATGTGAGTGCAACCCCTCTCTCTCTCTCACTCTCTCTCTCTCTCTCTCTCACTCTCTCTCTCTCTCTCTCACTCTCTCTCTCTCACTCTCTCTCTCTCTCTCTCTCACTCTCTCTCTCTCACTCTCTCTCTCTCTCTCTCTCACTCTCTCTCTCACTCTCTCTCTCTCTCCTAATCACTCCCCCTAACTTTTTTTTCTTTTCTTTCTCTCACCAACAGTTGCTCGGCCCTATCAGACACCCCCCTCTTGCCCCCACCTCCACCCAAGTGTTTCACAGTCACTGCTGCGCCTCCAGCAGAAGCTGCAGAGATGGAGGGAGGAAGAGAAGGAGGGCTTTTTTCGAGGTTGTGTTTGTCCCTTTGTGTGTGTGTGTGTGTGTGTGTGTGTGTGTGTGTGTGTGTGTGTGTGTGTGTGTGTGTGTGTTGGAAAGAGAAGGAGAGAGCGTGACACACTGCTGGTGCATTTGAAGAAACAATAGCAGGAAATGTTGCTTTAGGATGTGCGGGGACAGAAGTTAAAAAAAAAAAGAAAAAAGAAGAAGAAACAAAGCGTCATCTCACGTGCTAAAGGTGCTAAAACACAGATCACATTTATAGCGAACGCTGATGAAGTGAAAACTGAGCCAGGGAGTGTGATACCGCCGTGTCTCACTGTCACTGCCCACAAGACACGACAGGGTGAAATACATTTATACACACATCCTGAAATCTGCTGCAAGTCATGGCGGGTAAAAATGTTCAAAGTTCAAATCATCATTGTTCCTCATTTTCAAGGCCTAATATACAAACTGTAAATGAGAAAAAAATATTTCCTTACTTTGGTTCTGTAAATCAACCCTTTTTGATGTCACAAAAGGCCCTGTCATCTCACTGATATCGCTTCCAAGTTAGCGACAACATCCTCAGCCAGACTTTATGTTCTCGTCCAAACACGTGGAAGGTCCAAAGAGACCTAAAATTTTCACAGAAGGTGAAAAAAAGAGGGCTCATTTTTTGAATAATTGTTTATAGCTCTGCTGGGACTTTAATATGACAAAATGCAAAACACAAGCAAATTGCAAAACAACCAGACAACAAAGTTTTCCAGAAAAAGGTCAAAATAGGAGAAACGAAACCCGATTCCGGTGCTGCCAGACTGTGTGAATATTGGGGGGGGGAAATGTGTTTAAAAAAAGTGACAGAAAGTATTTGATTATTATCGGACCCTTCTCCTTCCAAAGCTCTTCACTCGCAAGGGGCCGTCTAAATAAACAGCGATCGGCATCATTAGAATGATTTATCCCGACCTTATTGTGTCAGCGCATCTTTCATCCGGCCTGCCAGGAACGTTTTGCAGAAGACATAACAATGTCGCAAACATAACAAGCCAGTAGCAGACAGTGTACTGGACTTAAGATAACACACTCGCTGGTTGTGGCAATTTTTAGATTTTTCAGGGGGGGGGGGGTGAACGCTCCGCCGTCTCCTCCCATAAAGCAGAAAGGTCGACAGCCCCCCCCCCCCACCCCCCCGACCTGCGCTGCTGTGTGGTCCGGCTCCTTCCCGCGCTGGCAGCTATGGATTAGCTTGCTGGTTCCACTGTAACCTAATCCTTTGGGAAAACACACGGGCCAAAGGGAAGTCGTGTTTGGGGTTGTGACCCTTTGTCCTCCGTGTCGAGTGAGAGGGATTCAGAGGTCGGCTCGCCCCGCTCTCGGTTTCTCCTCCAAACAAACAGTCTGGGAGGGAGTCTGGATGAGCACGGCGTGAAAGCCGGCTATCAGCTCAGCCGCCCTGAGATCATGTGAGTTTTTGACATGGAGAAAAGAATCCATCCGCAGCGGAGGAATTAACCCTTTCGCCAGAAATCCCGTACAGTCGGCCGCTGTAGCCAGCGGGTGTTTATTTTTGGAGGTTGAGTTGAAGGGAAACAGTTTGGATCACTGGATCAGGACAGAGAGCTGATAAGAAGCAGGTTGAGAGCCGCATTGAGGAGCACAATGGGATCTGCATCATTTACAGTCCCCAAGTGCAAACAGAGGTCCCCGAGGTTTGGCGTGAGGACGAGCCGTAGGAAAAGAGGCGGCTTTTATCTCGGCGAGCAGTCGGGACAGTGGCCGCTCGGAATGAACAATCAGTGTGAGAAAAACCTTCCGTGATGTGGACGGCGCAGGCTATGGGACCTGCCAAGCTTCCTTTTCCCCCATTGAAGCGTTGCTTCCAGCATGTTTGCTCTTGATAAAGGTTCCATATTATGGACTTGATTTTAGTTTTTATTTTGATTTTTCATCTCCAGTGGAGCACCTCAGCCTCGTTGATTATCCAGAGAATCTCTCCAGGAAACGGCTGCTGACAGTCTTCTGGGTTTTAGCTTCCTGCTAAAGTGATGCTTTGTCTTGGAAGCAAATATTCCATCTCAGTGGGTGGAACCGATGCCTGGCTGGGGATATTGTCACCAAATTGAGACATGTGCCAGTGCCCTCTGTGATGTCACAAAGGACTGATTTCCACGACTGAGCGCTCTGGCACACTTTCTTCCAAGACAGAAGCAAAAGAGAAGTGAAAGCGATGGACTTTTCCCGTTCCTGGTGGCCACACTGGCAGAGCAGAGACACATATTATTGTTAGAACACAGTTAATGGGGATGTGACCGGTGAACTTCAGCTTCTCTGATGTTGTACTTCTCAGTCTCAGTACGTCCTCTTCTCCAAATCCCTTTAATTAGACCAGACTGACTCCTGAAGTCCATCTGAAATGAAATCACAAAATTTGATTTGGTCATTTCTGAGAACCCTCCTTTTCCCTTGCAATCTACCGTAAACTGCAGTAAAGTAATGAGAGGGTGCGTTCATGTTTGGACAACACTGGATCTCAGGGGTTCAAAGTAACGAGGAATTCTGCAACAATGGCAAAGCATCATTTCTTTGCATAAATGTAAACACTCAATGAACTGGATGTTACGTTTTGATACAGTTTTAACTTACTTGGCATTTTGCACCGCGAGAAAAACATAAGCTGCAATGACCACTCGAAGAAAAAGCAAAAGCCAGGAACCAGGAACCGGGACTCCGAGGCTCCAGGCTGCTGTGACTCTCGGCGCTCAATCAGGGCCGAGCGGCGAGCTGACCCTTCCCCTGGCAGGAAGGGGGAGTTTCCTGAAAGGTCACGGCTGCCCAGGCAGACCAAACACTGACTAATTGCCTTGTTGTGGCCGTCGGGCCGGTGCCTGTTTTTGTGTTGTGCTTTTCCCTTTGTTTGGCATTCCCAAGTATATTACCTGAGGCCCGTGGCCAAAAAAGCAGCGACGGTGGAGGATGGAGGGCAGGCGAGGAGCGGGAAACAAGGACGGGGGTGGAGGGGGGGGGGGTGGGCGGGCGGGCGCTGAAATATGAAGGCAGCGGTTGCTCGGTGGATGCCTTGATTAGGCCATGAAGGGGCCCCCTGTCTCTCCCCGTCTCCGCGCTAAAAATAGAGCAGCAGGAAGGTGGTTATGGGACAGAGAGGAGGGGGACAGGACAGGCTGGGACGGCAGTAATTGGCCAGAGACAAACAGCTGGGGGAGTTTGTGTGTGTGTGTGTGTGTGTGTGTGTGAAGGAGGCTGGACTCAGCGCAGCTGTACTCTGTCTTTCAGGCTCCAGATCCCTCTCAAATTGTTACATTGGCTCCGTCTTCCTCTCACACACATCGACGGCAGGAAGGAAAGCACTGGGGTCCCTGACAGCCAGAGCCGTAAAGAATGAAAGAATGTGCAACATGAGGCAAGGGAACAGCTGTATGTGTGTGGCGCGGGTGGGGCTGGTGGGACGGGACGGGACGGGATGGATGGATGGGTGGGTGGAGGGTGATTCATCGAGAAGCGGCCGCACTGGAAAGTAATGCAGGGACAAGAGGGGAAACTTAGTAAGAGCAACAGTATGCGGACGTTTCTGGAAGTGGAGTCAACAAATTTATCAGAGTGTGTCAAACATTGATCTGGATCCAAAACCCAGAGCAGTCCCGGTCTGGGATGAGTGGAGGTCGGTGGGGGAGGAGAGGCTTGGTTGGGGGTGGGGGTGGGGTGATGGGGGGGCGGCCCAGCAGATGTTTTGCTCAGCTGTTGTTGGGTGTATGTGCCTCCGACCGGGCCGCCTGTAATAAAACAGCCTTGGGAACTTGAACAAGACCAACGCAAGGATGACAAACTGCAGATCAGTGTGGTGTGTGTGTGTGCGTGAGTGTGTGTGTGTGGTGTGTGTGCGTACGTGAGTGTGCTCATGGGAGGTGGTGGAAACAGCAGCAGGCCTTAAAGGGTTCTGCTTTTTCATATTTTAAAACCAGGTCACAAAAAAACGCTACATCCTACAAATACATTTTCACAAATAAAGACGAGGAGACGAGAGGAAGCCTCGGCCAAGTCGGTGTCATCTCTCCTTTTTTTCTTTCATTTTTTTTCTGACTCCACCCGTGCTCTGCGAAGCTGCTGGATGCAATTTAATGCAGCACGATGATACATTTTTATGAGGTGCAGTCACATCGTTCAGGACCAGCTACAGGGCTACAAAAGCAGCTGGGATTTCAGGGGAGCATGAAGGTGGGGATTCTAGATTCTAGGGGTTCTAGGTTGCCTGGATCCAAGCTGGAGCGCTTTTTAATCACACAAAAAAAGCAGCACCAGCTTCCTTCGAGCTGTGACGAAAGCAGGAAGTCGCTGCTGTACAAAGAAGAAGAAGAAGAAGAAGAAAATCCCAGATTGCTCTGCTGGTATTTTGGCACGTCAATCAGGACAGGACGTTCATTGAATTGGCATACAATTGTCATTTACATTTTTATCTATTTTGATGACTTGTTTTTTTTTTTTATATGAAATTCAATTTTGCATGTGTGCAATATTTTTTTATTTATTTTTTGTATAGTATTAAGCTTTGTTTGATCCATATTCAGGTTGAAGCACAACTTGTTTGGGTTCATATAAAAAGGTTCACTGTCATTTTCTTTCAATAAAAATCAACGTTGGCCTGTGACTTTGTGCAAGTTTTGCATTTTGGCCCCACTGTGGATTTGAGTTTGACAGCCACGCTCTCGATGGATGGATGTGAGACTCAGAGTTTATGAACTTTCCTTGGATCCACTCCAGAGCCGTGAATACGAGCTCTTCTTAAAACCCTCTGTCTCTCTCTCACACACACACACACACACACACACACACACACACACACCTGCCTCGTGCACTTTATGAAAAGTTGTCTAAACCTCTGAGACTCAGTTCTTGTGAAATCCCCCCCACCCTGCCGCCGCGCCGCCTACTGAAAATACGACTGCCGCTGCGGTTGGAGATGACACTTATCGTAGCATCTGATCTGTTTGCCTGTGTGTCTGCGTTCAAGTTCATAAAGCTGCGCAGTGAATGCGAGCCGAGGCGCACCTGTGTGCCGGCAGGAAAAGCGGTGCCCCCACCACACACCAGGGCTGCCGCCACAGTACACTCACACACACACACACACACACACACACACACACACACACACACATGTGCATCGGCCACACTGTCTTTTTCAACCTCAAACGTTGACTGTAGAACTCATTGTATTGAGTGCAACTTTGTCACGAAACTTGTCTGACACGATTTCTTTCAGTCGGAAGGACAGAAATGAAATGTGCTTCTTTCAGAGTTGTTTGGTCGCGCTTCCTGAACACCCCAAACACCGGTGATACATTTGGTCGCTGCTACGGTGACGGCGGCTGGACAGTGTGACAGGTGCAGTGAATATACTGTACATACTTACATTGTCCACCAAACACCGGCGGCCCTGTTACATCCACAACAACTACAAGGGAGGTTTAGCGCCTGCAACACTGAAGGTGAGTGAGGACGTGCAGGGAGCCGGTTTGTTTTGGTGAACCTGCAGCTCAAAACTACAACACCTAATGATAAAAACACATCATTTAAAATACATTTGGTAATGACACTGACCTCCCTAAATAATGACACCTGATTAAATAATATATCCTTATTTTGCACTCAAACGGCAGTCTGGTCGAGTTTTGCTGCGCAAGGAACTTAAATGACTAAATGACTGCTAATAAGGTTCAAGAATCAGAATCAAACCAGTCTGCATAATTTTCCTGAGGACCGGAATGTGATATGTGCGTAGGCAGGGTTGCGTCAAACCTCATGTGAATGTTAAATGACAATGGAGCGGAGCGTCACCTTTCTGAGGAGCTCGAAGAGCCGCAGCACGCTGGCCAAAGAGCTTCCCTCATCCTGCACGTCTGAAAAACACAAGGTGTGGAGAAAAAAATAAGGATATTTACGGAGCCACTAAAATCACTGCTTGCATATTTATTATTTTTGATATTGATGCGCCGCAAAGGCACAACAGAACCAGTCAACGGCTTGTTCACACACCCAAAACACTCCAGCGTTAACATTGTTTTCACTGTAGCGTCTTCATGTTTTGCCTGCGCTCGCCCCCTCCCTCCTTTCTCACCCTGTGTGTTAATACCTGAGAAGTAGATGCATGTGTGTGTGTGTCTGCCGTATGTAGGCCACGGTGGCCGCAGGGTTGACAGGTGTCCCCCTGCCTCCAGCTGTGATGAGAAACACTCTCTGCGGGCTGCTTACTGAGAAAATGCCTCGCCTGCAGAGCGGCGACCACGCGCCCACGCGCACACTCACGCTCACAAACGCATTCGAGATCGCACACATGAGGACATCGGGGTCGTTACACAACGCAGCGGGTGACGCACAGTAAAAATACAGACCGCAACAAGTCCACCGTGGGGGGTCAAAATAACCTGTTCTGGTTCGACAACCTGGTGTCAAACACCTGCGAGGACAAACACAACAAACAACACAGCTAGTAGGAAACTTTAGAAAGTGTGTGTGTGTGTGTGAGAGAGAGAGAGAGAGAGAGAGAGAGAGAGAGGGAGACCTCAATCAAGCGATGCTGAATGTTCAGGAAACCACATAGACACACGTTTCAAGTGCTGCACAATGACATTTGAGATGGCTATCTCTCTCTCTCTCTCTCTCTCTCTCTCTCTCTCACACACTCACACACACACACACACACACACACACACACACTTGGGGTATTTATCAGGTGGCTGACTGACTCCTCAGTGCTCAACGTTTACAGCTTCTACAACATCCATAAAAAAAAAACCCTCTCTGCATCTGAACCAATGCTACATGTTCTGGGTTCTCTGTAGACCGTCAATAAACTAACTAACTAGTTGACTGACGGACGCTGTTTCGGAGGTCAGTGACCACACGCCTCAGCCAGTGTTCAAGGCTCTTCCATCGTGTGTTTTATTTTCTTACAAACTGTATACAAAGAAGCATCACTGTGATGTTGTGTGGCAACGTTTGCACGGAGAACTGAGGTCCATTTGAGACAAACTCCGTGTCTACGTGCGCAAACTTGGCCAATCATTACTCTGGGCCAGGTTCTGGGGATTTTAGTGCAGGCTGCAAACAAACTGTTTCTGGGTTGTTGGGTTTTTTTTTCAGATATTGAATGGTACAGGTGGTTCCTGCAGCACTGTCGCCTCACAGCAAGAAGGTTGCGAGTTTTATCTTCGGGCCTGTGGTGTTTCTGCATGAAGTTTGCATGTCCTCCTGCGTGGCCTCCCTCTGGGTTCTCTGGATTCCTCCCACAGGCCAAAGAGAAGCACATGTGGTGGGAACTGGCAACTGGGAATTCTAAATTGTCTGTAGGTGTGAGTGTAGGTGGTCGTCTCTCCATCGGTCGTTATACTTACCACAGTTGTAGGTTAATTAGTGTGAAGGTTGGACAACCGGGTCGCCGAGATGCATCCCCGAAGAGCACCAGCAGCGCAGTCAACACCTGGAGACACCGATGCCTGTCTGAAGGTTGCATTCATTTCAAAGCACAAGGTAAAAATAAAAAGACATCCGGCTTGGAAATGAAAGGTAAACTGAACCATGAAAATTTACTAAAATAATTCAAATTTCTTTCCATAGAGTATGTGTTCAAACCTGTAATCTACGGCGCTGCAGGCAATACCATTGCACAACCCGTTCACAACAACTGCGTACTGGCTGCGTAGTTTGCATAGAGTAGACTATGAATCAGCATCGCTTGTTCTTTTCAGATTTATTTATTCACTTCCTTTGTAAAAAGCCATCCATCCATCCTGCACTTTAATGATTGCTGTGAAAAAATATGTTCAATTAAAAGATTTCAATACAATTTTAAAAAATATATATATTTCTAATGTCTATTGGCAACAAAGCAGTTCAAACTATGTGAACCACTCTTTTGAAACCCTATTTTAAGTTATGATTTACCACCACTGGCGAGTCACTGGCCTGCGAAGGTCGAGGCCCCGTCCACAAGAACAGTTAACGGCTCTATGAAGTCTTCTAGGGAGGATGCCTGATCAGTTTGATTCCGATGCTATTGTTGCCGACAAAGAAACACCCTGGCTCTTCCTGCGACCTCCCACCTCCACTTCCACTTTGACAGGTATTGTTTATGAAAAAAAAATTGGGCCAGTGACTAAAACCACACGGCCGAGGAGGCAAACGACTTGAATAAACACAGGGGCACGCAGTGTGTTTCATAGAGAGTAAATATAGGGCAACGGGACGGTGGGAGGGGGGGGGTTGCAACCGTGATATTCCAAGGAGAACATTTTGTCTTTGTCTGCTTCGCTCTAACACACACACACACACACACACACACACACACACACACACACACACACACACACACACACTCATGGCTTGCTTGCTAACAGGCCTCCTCTTCCTTCGCCTGGAACCTTAGGAAGAAAACAACAGAGATTTAAAGAAATCCACATGTTTTTCTTTCCTCTTGGAAACGCTCACTCAGGGGGAAGACCCCGCGATCATAAATATCGTTTTTTTTTTTTTCGGTTCTGTACGGTGGACGGGAACCGTGATGAATTGCTGGAAAGTAACACGGCGACGGTGTCTCCTCCTCGGCATTGTTCGCGGAGCAGCGGGTTTATTGACACTCGGCACGTTAGCCGTTTATCTCACCGGCCTCCGCCTTCACAGCGCACAATGCTGCCTTGGCCCCGTCGAGGAGAAACATCCACGGGCCATTCACGCGTTCCTCGCATACTCAACTCAAACCACATGGCCCGCTGCTGCTGCTCGGCCCTAATGATATTTGGATGACTTGCGCGGCCGGGCATGCGACGTCCAATTTTAGAAAAGTGGGCATGAAAATCGGCTGGAATCGCAGACTGCGGCTCAGACGGAGGAAAAAAACCTCCTCGCGCGTTGAAAATTATTTTTTATCTCCACCATTTTCGGAACAACACACCCTTGTCATCGCCCAGAAGACACAACTGACAACCCCCGACACACACACACACACACACACACACACACACACACACACACACCTCTTGGCCAGAATAAGACAGCAACTCACGATGCCAAAGCCCGAAGGCATTCTTGGGAAAACATACAGTTGCATTTCACACACAGGCCGCCGCCTATCAGCGAGCACATGTGCCGCAACATCAGCCTCTGATAAACTGACGGCACCACCTATCAGTATTTATACCGCCCCAACTCCCCTCCCCTCCCCTCCCCTCCCGGACGGATATAAAACGCCCTTTTCGGTCCTATTCTCTGTCTGTTTGCGTCTTTATCTGGGACCCGTGACTCCAGCCTCGCCCAGGAACAGCGTGACAACCCCAAACTAAGTCACGTACGCCTGAACGTCTTCCCGGGGAGCTGAACTGACCGCCGACAGTGGGCAGAATCAGTGTGGAGGGCTTCGAACTGACGCGCTGATGTAGAAATGGTTGCCCGTCTCCTTCAGAGGCAGCCGCGCCCATGCACAACACTATTAGCACGGTTAGCACGGTTAGCCCGTCACCTAGCGCAGATTAATTCTAGATGCAAACTACATTTATTCTCTACTCACTCACTCCTCTGGTAACATCGAGATGAAAGTAGTGTTTGCGTTTTGAGTTATAATGTACCACTTATTTATTTTTTCACATATTTTGACAATTCTGTTAGCAGCGCGTTACATTTCACAGAGAGTCCAACCCGAAGCCAGAGCAGTAAAGCTGGGTGGGGTCTGCTCCAGCGTCCCTGCCAGACAGTGTTGCTGAATGTTTTCAGATCCTAGCCTGGATCTGCTCCACGCATCTCAGATTACATTAACGTCAATTTGTTGCCTTTAAAATGAGAAGGGACCAGACAGCGCTCGCTATGTAGCCCGGCACAGACTGGACGCCGGTCGATGCAAGTGCCAGATTTTCTTTGAAGACGAGTGTGTGTGTGTGTGTGTGTGTGTGTGTGTGTGTGTGTGTGTGTGTGTGTGTGTGTGTTTGTCTAGAACATTGAACAAGAGCGGTCATTAGTGCTATGGGCAAAGTTAAAGCATCTGACTAAGAGACTCTGCAAAAGTTGTGATCTGCAGAATAACTTCATGATGCCTCAGTGGGTCTTGCCACTGTGAGTCAACCGTCTGAGCCTCTTCTTTCATTTTAGCATGAACGGCCCAGTGTCTCGATGGGTGGAGTCTATTGGCAGGCAACTTTTGCACGTTTTTTTTTTTTCAAATCCAGATAAAACCACATAAAATGGATAACCAATGCATTTTCCTGATGTGTGTACCGAGCCCTCCATTTCTCAATGAGAAAGCCGTCAGGGAGTCAGCCATATTGCACAGGCCTTTCTACAGATCACTCAGATTTTTTTTTTGTTTGTTGTTTTTTTTTTTGTTGTTGTGCAGTACACTCTCTCACCATTAGGTGTGACTAAATCTTACACACTGGGCCTTTAAACACCCTACTGCCCCTCCCTTGAGTGAAAATGCTGGACATTGTTTTATGAGTCAAGCGCTGCAGAGAAGAATCTATGCGAGCGCCAGTTGAGGACTTTAAATACGTCTCATTGTCTTGTGGCAACCAAAGATCCTCACCTAAGGGATGTTGATGCAACCAGAGACCCCTCCTGCCCCCCCCCACCCCCCCAACCCTCCAGCCAACCTCGTGCTGCAGGCGCAACGGCTGAGCAGACCGCAGCAACGCGAGCTTATCAGCACGCAAAACAAGTGCCTCCGCTTGGGAGCAGGGCTGACAGTCAACCGTCGGGCGATGACTGGATTTCTCTGATAACCTTTTATTTTGTTCCCCCTTTGCACATCTGCACTTGTGCAATCTCGCGTCCGGCGTGATAGGCCGGGCCGACGGCGGCCGAGGTGAGCTCAAATCTCTTCCGACACGTTGAACGCACGCGGGAGATAAATCTTGACACAAACTGTTGTGCGATAGGTTTTTTTTCCTGTTGTTTTTTTGTCCCCCTCCTGACCCCCCCACCTCCGCTGACTCTGTCGGCTTGACTAACGTGCCCGCTGCAGCTTTTGTGGTGTGAGTGTCCAGTGAGACAAGCAACCGTTTCAGGCTGAGCCCGATGATAATCAGAGAGGTCATGAGGTCAGCCGTCTCGCATTTGAATGAGACAGTGGCCTCTAGTGGCCAAGGTTAGCGCAGGAGATGGAGAGATTTGAGCTCAGCATCCACTGGATGGCAGGATGTGGAGCTGCGGCACAGAGGAAAACACTGGCGCCTATCAAAATGAAGAGAAGCATCCACAGTCAAAACAGAAATTCCAATGATAATAATAATAATAATAATGACACCAAAGCCAGCTTCTATGTACAACTGTTTATTTTTGATTTGCAAAACATCTGACAAAAATAATATTACATAAACACCGATTTATAATAAAAAAAGATTTTCTTTAAAAAAAAAAAAAAAGAGATAAAAGGATAAATTGCCATTACATTAGAATTTAAGTGACTTATTTTGATTACTGAAGCCATAACATGCTGATCTACACAGGCATCTTATGGCAAGTAGATTTTTCAATATGCATGTCTAACAAACAAGACATTAAGTGCTTTTTGTTGGTTCAGGCATTTTCATTTCTTGTCGGTCTTAAAATTGAATTAGGCATGATTTGGGCTCACAATACAGAGTTAAAGTTTCGATGCCAAATTCAAATAGACTCACTAATAGATGATCACACAGTACAAAGAGGCCAATCTCGTACTCTGGGTGATCTATTCTCTCTCACATACAGCTGAGGAATCACGGGAATCCGACTTTATTAACACCCTCCCCGGCATTAAAAAAAAAAAAAAAAAAAAAAAAGGGGGTAATTTATATATTTTTATGGCACACAGCTCAAGGAAGATGTGACCACAGCGGCACTGGTCTGATCCATAACAATAATAATAGTAATAATAAAAACAAAAACCCTCTCATTTTATTCAGTGTTTACCTGAAGCAGTTTGACATGAGACAAAAAGAAGGGAGGAGGGAGTAGTTGCTCTGTTAAAATGATCCTAGAATCTGCAAAAAATTAGGTTTACTTCCCAAGAAGACAGGCACGGCTAAAGCTGTGCATGCTTGAAAAAACACAAAGAAAAAAAAAAACTTTGTCACACCGAGTGAGGCTGACATTATGGACGACGCCTGCACTGCACTGTGTTGTGTTTGTGTCGCGTAAGAAACACGTGACTTTGTGACGCTTGAGATTTCGGGAAAAACAAACAAACAAACAAACAAACAAACAAAACAAACCGAAAAAGCAGCATTGAATGGATATTGAGGATTTTGCGTCTCCGGAGCTCCCCTGGTTTAGACCCGACGACTGGCTGCAGGAGGATGAAGGCGCGCTCGCAGGTTGAGGGCTGGAGGAGCAGCAGACGCACGGAGAGGGTCGAGAGGGTCGCGGCTAATAAAGGGGGGGGGGGGGGAGCTGGAAACACACGTCTGTCGTTCGGCTTTTCTCCGGCCGACGCCTTTTTCTTTGATTTTTTTTTCTTTGTTTTTTTTTTTTTTTTTAGGTCGCTCCTTCTTTGCAACGTCCTTTTACAGCTCTAACGACGAGGAGGATTACCAGCGACGTGAGCTGCAATGATTATTCAAACAAAAGAAGATTAGTTGCCAGCTACTCTGACGATCAATTCCTGTTTTTTCGTTTCACATTCAAGCTAAAAAAAAAAAAAAAAAATCCTGACTTTCACTGGCTCCAGCTTCAAATAAAACAAACAAACAAACAAAAAGAGAGCACATTTTAAAATCAAGGGGGAAATTGTTAGGAACACTTTTCAGAATAATTTGGACTAAAACTACAAGTCGATTCAAGGTGAAAATGATTGGCAGGTTAATTGACAAAACACTAGTACGTAGCATCGGCTGAAGAATATTACTAAGATATCCCCAAAGGACAGAGCGAGGAGGAACAGAGTTGCAGATGAGAGTATTTTTCGGTTTGCAGTAAATGCATCCTCACCCTAAGCCAGTCTGAGCACTGTTTGTCAGAGTGCAGGCACTGTATTAAAACACTCCCGGTAGTTTGTGCGTAAAAAAAGGCAACGCTTAGTCTGAGAAGAAGTAGAAGAAAATAGGAAAAACTGTACATGAAGGAAAAAAAGAAAAAAAAAAAAAAAGACAACTATGAATGACTTCATTAGCTGGACTCTCCCAAAATCTGTGAGATATCTCTGAGGTAATCATTGAAGTATGAGTCATTAGCAAGCAATAAATACCAACATGAATACAAATATTACAAAAAAGTAAAAACAGAGGCAAATTCTTAATGCTAAAGCAAAAAATCTGAGCTAAAAGAGGTAGGTTTTTTAGGTAGATTATGGTGTACATCCATTGTGGACACTCCTTTTTTTTGTAAGAAATACATTAAGTTGATTCCATTACAATCCCTGTCCTAATGAAAAACAAAACAAAAAGAAAAAAAAAGAAGAGGAAAATGGAAAAAAGAAAACTAAAATAAGAAAAGACACGACATCCTTTGAACGGGAAAATGGTCCACTGGTTTCTACGAGTGACCGCTTACATGTTTGTTTTTCTAACTGACAGGATTTGTAATGGCAATAGTTATATTCAAAAAAACAAACAAACAAACAAAAAAAAAATCAAACAAACATCTGCTAACATGATATTCTGTAAAGCTTGCTGGTGATAGTGTACCATTGGTTCGATATTGCAGGCAATGTTTCTGTGTTGTATGTTGTCAGACTCACGGGAACCTCCGTCCGCACCACTCATCCCAAGGAAAAAATAAAAACAAGTGATAGCGAGGATGGCGGATTTCCACTGACAAAATGGTTTTCAAGTTCCAGTATTCTAACAAACCACGACTCTAAGTTTAAAAAAAAGAAAAAAGAAAGAGACTAACTTCCAGCCTGTGAGCAGCCTCGCATGGTAAAAACCAAACAGGAGCCTCTGGGCCATGTACCACCGTCACCTTGTGCCCCATCACGTCCCCACGCTCGCAATCTCTGCGCATGTGACCGACCGTGCACGCAGGTGGCGCCGAAACCATTCAGGCCCCCCCTTAAAGGTAATCTTAAAAATGAAAGATACGAATGAAGCGCGCGGCGGTGCATGCCTGGAGGGGGATTTCACATTTAAAGGAGGGAAAAACAGTTTGTTTTTGTTTTTTTTGTTTTTTTAAATCTCAAGTGCCTAAATTGTTTGTGGAAAGCAGCAGGAACTGTTGTCGTGACGAAACTACTCCTCATTTGACAGACTTTCTCATGTGCGGCCACCAGAACTCCTCCCTAAACAACTAAATCCAGCATATTTACGAACCGCGAAGTGGGCTTAAGGTAAGACCAGGACCTGATGCATCAAACGGAGGAAACTTTATGGAAGACGAGTCCAGTTGCATCCGGCGTAAAGCTTAATGAACGATCCACAGTGAGGACGTCGCACCAACAGTCGGGTGGTGGCAGAGTCCCGGTCGGTGGGGGGGGTGGGGATGGGGTGGGGGGGTTGGGGGTGGGGTTGTGGTTCTCGCGGAGGAGAGCGTCGGTCAGAGGCCTGAGAAATCGGCAGTTTATGCTTGAAAATTCCATCGCGAGACAAAAGAGATCAAACGTTCCTGTTTTTTTTTTTTTTGCAAATGCGAACCTTGGATAAACCGGATGAGGGCGGCCGTGTGTCGCGTTGAGTCGTCTGCATCTTACAAAAGAGTTTGATTCACGCTCTCGAACGTTTGCATGAGGCAGAGAAGTAATAGTCAAAGTAATATCAAACAGTAAAGGAAAAAGAAAGAAAAAAAAGAAAAGAAATCAGGGAGAGGGCAAAAAAAAAAAAAAAACAACCGAACGCGTGTGGAAAAAAAAAGTTCCCCCAAAGATCTAAAACCCTAACCTAAGAGTTCCCTCACCATGCAAAAGAAGAAGGATCTCCTGATGCCACTTGTTTTGCTAACAGCTGTGTGATACATTCGCCAGCTCCGTCCTGTTCGGCCTTTAAAATGCCCGAGAGCAAACTCCTCTGTTACCCTGTTCTCGCGTGGAGGAATCCACCCCCCTGTGGCACTTACATGTCGACCAAAAACTCCCACTGTGCTAACACATACACAAATCAACACTGAATCTCCATCTATAAGAACACGGAAGAAAAGAAGAAAATATATGTATATTAAAAAAAAAATAAAAAAAAAAAAAATCCATTGCTAGCTACAAAAATATAGTGTTGAGATGAGGAGGAGAAGGAGGAGATCAAAGATGGAGACTTTTCCACACTTCAAAAGTCAGTGTTCAGTAACCAAGCACATTATACCTCTCATCAAACTGACATACTATACATATGAGTGGTACTGCCTCAACGACCCACGCGCCTCGCCTCCTCCCACTTCAATCACAGCAGGGAGATTTTATTTTTATTTTTATTTATTTATTTTTTGGGCGGTGCAACGTGGGAAAACGTCCACCGCGTCCACGCCGGCTACGCAGAACACACGTCAGCTTCCGCAGTGTCACAGTGACTGAAGACCAGTTGGAATAAAGCACAGTGATGGGAGAATGGACTTTGTGTGGAAAAAAAAAAAAGAAGAAGAAGAAAAAAGAAAGGAAATAAAAGACAGGAAGGAGGAAAAAGGTCAAAGCAGGAGATCAAACACAGAGACAGTGAGGGCTGAAGAAATTAAAGCATGTTGGCTCCCAGCACTGAGATGGACCCGTTAAAGCGGCTTGTGGAGATGAGGAAGGCTGCCGGTGGGGTGTGTGTGTGTGTGTGGGGAGGAGGGGGGGGGGGGGGCGGGGCATGCACACCTTCCGTAGGTGCCTTCAGTCAAACAGCAGAGCGAGGAGCTCCGCCTCGGCAGAAATGCCAAGTCGCCGCACATGAGATCACAGAAACTCGACAAGAATCAGCCGTCTTTCAAGTCCTGATACACTTAAAGAAAGGAGAGAGAGAGAGAGAGAGAGAGAGAGAGAGAGAGAGAGAGAGAGAGAGAGAGAGAGAGATTTCGCATATCTTCACCATAATCCCACATGCAGCGAGCCGTACATTACTGGCCCTCCCAACCGAGATAAGCCCGCTTTCCTCAGCCTTCAGATGTGGCGAGTTGAAACACCACAAAGGACACCGGAGGAAAGAAAAAAAAAGAAAGGCGGACGAGTTCTTATCGCACACCAGCTTATCTTCCCACAAGCCGTGGATTTTCAAAAAATAAAGTAAAACAGAATAATAATAATAAAAAAAAAAAATCTGCAGATTACATAAGAGGAACATCCACGGCCCTGGAGTCATCCTCTCAATCCACTGTAATGTATCCCATGTATAAATAGCCCGGTGGTCTATATGGCTTATATATATATATATATATATATATATATATATATATATATATATATATATATGAGAGAGAGAGAAGCAGCATGTATATTTAGCTGGTCGTTAACTGGAAATGAACCCTGGTGGAGGGGAAAAAAAATAACAAATCAGCCCACTGTTTAACAAGAGAGAGAGAAATAAAAAGAGGGAGAGAGAGAGAGAGAGAGAGAGAGAGAAGAGTTCAATATGTGTGCACTCCCTGTTTAGTTCGGTCCTAACTACCTAATAAAAAAACCAAAAGGTGATCAAAGTCCAAGCGACGGGCGCATAGTGTCTGACAATAAAGTGAGAGCGGGTCGAAGAGCTTTTAAAAAAAGGGGGGGGGGGTTTCTGTTGTATTTGCAAATATATATTTCTGAAAGAGAAATATCTCTGTAGCCCTATGTACAGCGGTGGACATACATACATACAAACATATCTATGTAGATATCTATACAGATATATGTATATATATGTATATGTATATATACATATACATATATAATATATATGTATATATAATGTCTATATATGTTCATATACATACATATATATCATATCTCTCTCTCTCTCTCACACACACACACACGGTATTTACACAATGCGGCCACTAGAGGGCTGCGCAGCATACGTCATTAAATGAGGGAGTTGGCCCGGGTGCAGGGGGGCGTTCGCGACCGCCGCCTCTGCACCGGGACCGCCGGCTGATCCAGGCGATCAGCGTCCCTGACAGAAAAAAAACAAACAAAAAAAAATAAAATAAACACCGAAGCAGGTGTTTTGAGTGTGTGGAGGTCTGAAGCAGCTTCCCGAAACCCTGCACGGAGGAGGAACAATTCACGGAATTGTATGTTTTTCTTAAAAAGGTGAGTTGACGATTATATATCTATATATATTTATATATATATATATATATATATACGTATGTGTGTAAAAAAAACAACAACCAAAAAAACAAAACAAAAGCACTGAAGTTACATCCACATCTGTGCCAAATTCCAAGTATGGTATGCGAGCATGTGTCCAGAGGACAGAAGCCTTGGTTTACTATTCCAGTTCCATTTGGGATCTTAGCCTCGTTAAACATCTTGGATACGCAGACGCTGTATACGAATACATAGGCATCGAGTAAAAGGTGGCATAACAGTGCTCAGGATACATGTGCGAAGGATTAACTATTTACAGGGGAAGAGGGGAAGAAAAGGAGGAGGAGGAGGAGGAGAGAGGGAGCGAGCCTTTTACTGGCGGCTCGCGTCGATTGACAAGTTAGCAAGTGTAAGAGTCGCTAACACATTTAGTGGCTAAAATTCTCACCTCAAAGAGGGGAAAAAAAGAGGAGGAAAAAAAAAAGCAGGACCCCCAAACCCCCCCCACCCACCCCCAAAAGAAAATCTACTTCTAAAACCCTCACTACAATTACGCACGACGTCCTGTGTTTCTGCGGCGAAACGGACAAAAACGACAACATTTTTTCCTTCATAGGCCGCGAGGCCGCTCGGACGCCCCGCCAAATCGAGCCGCGGTTGTTTAGTTCATTAGCGCTGGCTGGCTGGCTGGCTGGCTGGCTGACTGGCTGGCTGGCTGGCTGGCTCACAGAGGCGGAAGAGCAGCCGGTAGCATTTATACCTTTGGTGAGATGTGAAAGGCATGTGTCTGGTGTGTACAAACACATAGAAAAAAAAACAAAAAAAACAACAACAACAACACATGTGCTGCCTCGGAGAGAAGCTGATGTAGTTTTCGAGAAAAGAAAATCTGAACACTGAATTTCTGAAAGGCATCAGAAAAGTCAAGCAGCCACGTGCAGGCAACTGTGTCTGAACTGAACTGCTCTGTGCAGAGAGGAAAGAGAAAAGTGACTGTCTGTACGGAGGTGAAGGAACGTGAAAACATTCCCAGTAAAACCAAGAGGTAGCTCAACTGAATGGCTAAATAAATAGCTTAGTCTGCTTGCTGTGTTGGTATGTGTGTGTGTGTGTGTGTGTAAATGTGTGAGTGTGCGTACACAAGTACACAAGTCGGGCGCCAGCACGCGCACCCTCGCACCCTCGCCGTGAAAAATAAAATAATACAGAAAAATAAAATAAAGTAAAATGTCCAGGTATTTGAAGCAGCTGTGTGTTGATTTAAACACTTGACAATAGACAAACACTGTGTAGGCAGAAGTTGTATGCAGTGGGATTGGTTGGTTGGTTGGTTGGTTGGTTGGAAAGTGTCCTTTTGTTTCAGCGCCTGCCTCCCCTCCATACCACCTCCGCCTTTACGTCCACATAGACGCTTTTTTTTCTTTTTAAGACAAGACAGGAACATTGAACCTGGCACCCAGCGCATGCACACGAGGTGGGGGGGGGGGCACACAAACGCGCACGCTCGCACGCACGCACGGCGCCTTTTTCTCTGCTTAAAATCCAAGCCAGCACATCTTCAGTGCTTCCCCCCCCCCCCCGCCCCCATCTTACCCCCCCGCCCCCAACGCCCCCCCTACTTCTCTCCACCTTCCTTTCATTCCTTCTCCTCGCTGCAGCGCCCTCTAGGAGACCTCGCTGCCGAACACCTCCAGCACCAGCGGGGTGAGCTGCATGCTGTGCTCCGGCTGGAAGGACAACGAGCGGTACTGCTTGGAGTGCTCCTCGTTGAGGCTGCGCAGGTCGGCCAGCTTCTGGATCATCTTGGCGTAGAGCAGCCGCCCGCCGGGCCGGTGCAGCCGGATGTAGGCCTGCAGCGTCTCCGACAGCCGGTCCTGCAGGGCTTCGATCCGAGCGTGATCCTGCACACCTGGGCGGTCTGCGGAGGGAGGGAGGGAGGGAGAGAGAGAGAGAGGGAGAGAGAGAGAGAGAGAGAGAGAGAGAGAGGGAGAGAGAGAGAGAGGGAGAGAGAGACAAAGGATATTAATGTGGTGTTGGAGAGCACAGCTGGAAAGTCAAAAAAACAAACAAAAAACAAAAGTGCACTACCAGTCAAAAGGTTTTCTACACTGTAGATACACACAAGAGACATCACATACGTGACCAAGATATGTGGATTAATGTGGCAAAAGAAAATATGTTATGTTATGTATGTTTTATATAAACGGTGGCTATTCTAAATCATCTAAAAGATAAACCGTGAGTTACTTCACAACGTTTCGTTAAATACATATTCCATATGTGTTCCTTCATAGGTCTGATGCATTGAGGGACACAACACAATGTAAATGGTCATGAAAATGAAAGAAAAACCATTAAATCGGAAGAATGTGTCCAAACTTTTGATTGGTAGAGTAAGCAGCAGGCAAAGAGCAAAAACACACACGCGTTGTCTCGTCTTTGTTGTAGATTCTGATGAAGGTTTAAAAAAAAAAAAAGGTTAGAAAAAGTTGAGGTGTTTCTCATTATGAAAGTGAAAGGAAGATGGTGGTGCGTTCACGCCATTGCAGTCAGGTGGCTTGCTAATTTTAGAACCGGCAGCAGAGCTCATTTATGTATTGTTAATGAGGTGCCTGCGGAATGTAAATAGTCACAGAGATACACACTACGCATCCTTGCGTAACAATGCATGTATAATGTATGGGCCAATGTGCGCCACACACGCACAAAAATCAAAATAAAATAAAAAAAAGGTCAACACTCAGAGAGAGAAGACTTGGAATGCACCTAAGCATCGTTTGTTTGACTGACAGATCACTATCACGTTTCTTTCTGAAGGTTTCACATTTTACATGAGACTTTTCATGAGAAAAACTTGATAGTTTCACATTTTTCCTTCCAAATTTTCCTCGTGACAATGTGAAACCTTCACATTATTTCGTGAAAGTTTCACGCTAGAACGTGATACTGAGCCTTGTTTTTTTTTGTTGTTGTTGTTGTTGTTCTAGTGTGGCAAACAAAGCGCTTCCATACAAAACAATCAAAACCCTCTAAACGCACATATTCCCCAAGCGCTCGGCTTTAATTAGCAATTCACGAGAGCCACCTATAGGGAGCGCCCCGCCCCGCCGCGCCGCGCCGCGCCGAGCCGCGGGTACCTGGAGAGAGCAGGCAGATGGCCATTAGCAGCACGTGTTCCTCCTCCCGCAGGTTGAGCTTCTTCAGTCCCACCTGGAACTTGACCAGCGGCTCCAGCAGCTCCAGAGTGTGGCCCGCTGCGGAGGACACGGCGGCACATGGTTTAGTGCCTGCGCAGCATGTGGAACCGGTTGCGCAACGTTACAGCAGAACAACGAGGGCCCCCGGGGAGGAAGTCAACGTCTTTACGTAGAATTGTTATTTTGCTCGTCCTGGTCGTCTCTTTGGGGGGGGGGGGGAACTGTTGCGCAGCTTCAGAGTTGTTTGCTGACGACTGCTGGAAAAATAATTCTCTTTAATCAGTGTGTTTGAATCCAAATGAGTGCATCCGCTACTTGCTGGGGAGGAGGGGTTGCCCCTCCCCTCCCCTCCCCTCCCCTCCCCAGCCCTGTAAATCTTATGTTGCTGCAACACATGCGAATCACAGGCGTTCACTCTCCTCACGGACTGCATCTATTTTTTAGTTGGGTGCTCTGAACCTCAGTTAATTATTTACCTTGTGGAATAATTACTGACTGGCGTGCTGTGGATTTGTCTTAGCAGCAATTTCTATTTCAACAGCAATTTAAATATTATCATTTTTTCATTCCGTATTTCCAGAGGAGAAGACTTGCATTATTAAGTACCAATTAAAAAAAACAACAACATATCTCTCCAGAAAAACAAAAACAAAAAACATTTAGCCTTCTGTTCACAGCGTGTTACAAAAATAAGGGTGTTGGCTTAAAAACGGCTCCTTGTTTGAACGATTGAAAGGGAAGAAAAACAAAGTGGCTGTCAGGTGGTCTCCGACACCCTGAGGAATGGAATTTTTTTGCAATTGAATTCATTTTGCAAGTTTTGCATCCTAAGGGAACGGTAACGTGTCTGTGAGCTTGCAGATTGGCTGTCTCCCACCAACACACGCCGTGAGCACAAACTATAAACTCACATGGAGCCCCTGTGACGGCGCAACAAAATAATCTAATTAAAATTTAATTGAACGGTCAAATTCTTTTTAGTGGCACACATGCTCCTAATTGCATTTTACCACTGGCGCGGCTCTATTTATAGTCGCAAACGAGAGCAAAGCGACGGCCCCCCCGTCCGTCTCGCAGTTCCGTCCATCTGTCTGTCTGTCTGTCTGTCTGTCTGTCCGTTTGACCTCTTCTGAGATATTTTCAGAATAGAGGCGCAGCCGCGCCTTGTCCAGACAGTGGTTGTTTTGTGCGGCTAACGGGTCAGGAGTGACATTCTTTGCTTGATCCCAGTGAGAGGGGTCTTGTGTGAGAGGTAACTGAAAGCTGTGCCCACAGGGGGGATGGGGGGGGTTCTGCGGATATGTAAGACTGTTCCTTTGCAGGGAGGAAAGAAAGAGAGGGAGAAGAAAACGAGAGAAAAAAAAAAAAAAAAGGGGGCCTCTTCTGCATTCTTTTGCTACGGGTGCTCACAGGCAGCGAGAGGTGCGCTGCGAGCGGTGAGGTGGATCTGTTTGACAATCACAATGGGACGCTGCTTAACCTGAGGACAGCTTACGTTTCACAATAAAGCCCACGGGCTTATTTCCTTTGTGAGCCGACGACGGAGGGAGCCTGCAGCCGGGCTCGACGGTCACGACGGAGACTCGCGCGCAGAGACGAGAACCCGCGGCAAAGTGCACCGAAAGCGAGCAAAGAGGCCGACGCCTCTTCATCGGCTCGCCTCATTCTGCATCGAATGGCAGGTTGCTCTCCCTCTGCCGCCTATCAGCCTCAATCTTTCTTTCACCCCCTGGCGCGCTCGGCTACGTAGCGCTCGGCCGCTCCTTCCAGCGGCCGCCGCTGCACACGTGGCAGCGCTCGGACTGGGACTGACCTTTGGTGACGTCACTGATCTGGTATTTAAAATCAGGCCCGCCGCAGCTCCAGGACATGTCTTCCAGGTTGAAGCTCTGATTGGAGCGCAGCATGATCACCTCGATGGCGCTGGATTTGAGCAGTGCGATCTGGTCCTCAGCGGTCAGCTCCCTGCAGAAAAAGATAGAAATAAAATGTTTAAATAAAAAAGAAAGAAGGAAAGAAGGAAAGAAAGAAAGAAAGAAAGAAAGAAAGACGCATTAAGCTGTGGAACTTATTCATGAAATGAACGTTTCATTTCAAAAGGTTCCATAATATATATAATACACCCGGTTTCGGCACTTTATTTTTCCATCCCAGATTTAAAAGGTAAAAAAATAAAAAATAAATTACAAACTCATTATATGCGTTTTTTCAATAAGAAAGATGAACGCAGGTCAAATGGCACGACTCCTGCGCCTCATGTTGTGATGGATCGTTTTTAAAAACGTTTCCAAAGTGGAGCTACCGAGCGGGCAGGAGACAGGGTTTAGAAGCTGCGGCTCTTTGGGGGAGGTCCGGCTCGTTATTCAGGGCTTAGGCTGCACATCATAAGTGGACAAACATTCCACAGGTAATCCCTGCACGTCCATCACCGTCTGCCGCTTGGAACGGAAACTTTCAGGAAATACAGGCCCCGACTCGTTTTAGCCTTGACTTTGGGGTGACCCACCACCACCACCACCACCACCACCACCGCAGCCACAACTATTACCGCCTGAAGCCGGGAGGGTTCAGCCCTTGTAACGCACCGAGACCAAACCCACTGAAAGTGGAGGGAAAAAACAACAACAATGGAACAATGAGGTGAGAGTCGAGCTTTTGTCTTGTGCAGCCACAAAAAAATGGGCCAACTTCCATTGACTAACATTGTTCTTTGACATAAATCTACTCAGTAAAATGCGTAGCGGATGCTGCCACAGATCACAGGTCGCGCCATTGTGCATTTGAGAACAACAGACAGCCTTCTGAATGTAAATATGTTTAGAAAATCAATTAAAAAAAACCCAGCACATTTCCATTTCTGTTGGTCGGCGGTTTAAATAAACCCCCTGCCTGCAGCAGAGGTATCCTGGAATAATCTCCTCCACATGCATGTTTGTCAGGTGATGTAAAGCGCACGTCAAGGCAGGCAGCGGACGCACGCGTACAGACTCGGTGTGAGGTCACACCGATCAGGAGGAGGAAGAAATGCGGAAATGGCCCACTGCAGGAACAGGCTCAATGACAACAATGACGCCGGCAGAACACAAAGAAAAGTCCAAAGAGTGGACCGACAGTAAAACTGAGGGGTTCTTTCCTCTGAATATCAACACTCAATATTTAAAGTTAACAAAAAAACCTTGTTGTCTCCTTCGTTGCACAATCTGACACGGCAGGGCGCGGCAAAGAACACAGATTTATTTAGACGTATTAAAAAAAAAAAAAAAGTTTCAAAGTTCAAACCGGCACTATTTTTGGTTCCGCCTGCCATTTATCTGCTGCTGTAAAGTGACACGCTGTCAATTGCGCCACAAAAAATTTGTGATCAAATGAAAAAAGAAAGAAAACCCTGGTATCTTGATACCGCACGCAAAGTACAAACAGTAAAGCAGACCCCCCCCCTCCCCCACACACACTCCTGAAATAAAAGACAGCGGTTCAACCAGAACCGTAGTGTGCAGGCGAGGCCCTGAAACAGAACCGACTGGCCAACATGTGTCGATCTTGTGTCGATCGTCAGATAAAGGGCTGAACAGTCTCAGGTTATCAGTTACGAGCGAACACAGTGCCAAGACTCCAAACAAAAACAACTCCATGGTGGCAAACGTCCAAACGCGGAAGATTTCTCTGCAAACATGTTCGCCTTCCCGGCCGTGGGCGCATGCCAGTGTGTGTGTGTGTGTGTGTGTGCGTGTGTGTGTGTGTGTGTGAGTAATGACGGCCTTTAGACCTGGCCGTCACCGTGGCACGACATCAACAGCCTGCAAAACAAGCAGGTGTACAAAGTTTTCGAGTTGGATGGAGGTAAAAGGTCACCTGGAGACGTGCAAATAAGGGAAGAATGAGGGCGGCTCAGAGAGAGAGAGAGAGAGAGAGGGAGGGAGAGAGAGGGAGAGAGAGAGAGGGAGGGAGAGCGAGGGAGAGAGAGAGAGGGAGGGAGAGAGAGAGAGAGAGAGAGAGAGAGAGAGAGAGGGAGGGAGAGCGAGGGAGAGAGAGAGGGAGAGAGAGGGAGAGGGAGAGGGAGAGAGAGAGAGAGAGGGAGAGGGAGAGAGAGAGAGAGAGAGGGAGAGAGAGAGAGGGGGAGAGAGAGAGAGAGAGAGAGAGAGAGGGAGAGGGAGAGAGGGGGAGAGAGAGAGAGAGAGAGAGAGAGAGGGAGAGGGAGAGAGAGAGAGGGAGAGAGAGCGAGAGAGAGAGAGCGAGAGAGAGAGAGGGAGAGAGAGAGCGAGTAGGGTGAGTGTCAGTGTGGTACGTAGAGATTGCGACTGGTCATCATGCTGCCGTTAGGTAAGCGGGTTAAAAGTTGAACTGCAGTTATAACAGCAGCAATGATTTCACATGCAACCTTGTCTACTCGCACCGCCAGTGAGAACTGGGTCGCGTGAAGTGGTCTTCCTCGGCCCCGCGGGGCCCAGGAGTCAAATTCTCAACATGTCACAGATTGTTTTGTGGCTAACGCGGAGTGACAACGCTTGGAGGACAAACAGGCACGCGGCGAAGGCGAGAGTTCCCTCTCGCCGCAGACGAGACGCGGCCACCGGTGCGCACCTGAAGCCGGGGATCATCTTGGCGAAGCCGATGACCTTCTGGATGCTGTAGGAGACCAGGTCGGCCAGGTGAGGCAGCATGGAGAAGCTGGAGCCCTCCTCCTCGCTGGAGTCGGGGCTGCTGCCCTGCTCGTGGTACATCATCAGCAGGTTGTTGATGTTCATCTTGGTGTCCACCGACTCTGCGCACAGCGAGACCAAGACAAAGTCTCAGCGGGCCCGTTGGTTACGGCGATCGCCACCCGTTTAAGGAGAGTAAAAGGAGTGTAATTTTAAAGGAACACAATGGTATTTGTCTACCTTAAGGGTATTGGCAACCTAAATATTTTTTGTCTGAGTCACTGATGTGCCACAGGGAGGACGGCGCCACTGTCACCGACACGGCTCCCTCTGGCCGGGTGCAGGACGACACAACTCTGGTCGCCTGCCCAGCACCCTCCCATTTGAACGCACGCAGGCCCCGTTTCTTTCTGACCCCCTCCATTCTAATATTCTGTGGCCTTTCCAACAACTCTACCATTATAAACACACACTGACGAGTGAGCTTGCAAGTCTCTTACAGTAAAGCGAGAGGTGTTGCTGGTGGCATGAGAGGGTGCCTGGCAGGCGACCAAGGATACATGATCCCAAACATCATTGGCCTGCAATGCTGACTTGGTAGCAGGTGTTTCATTCTTCCCAAAAGGCTGATTTTTTTTTGATTTTTTTTTAAAACAAATCTATTTTTAAAGTATCACTTGAATGTATAAAAACTACAGCTTTGCTTGCAACCGGAGCAGTAGCCTGCAGTGATAACCGACATCTCTTTCTCCAAATAGTCGCTGTTTATCATTCATGAATAAGGTTAGCCTCCCACCTGGAGAGTGACTGAAGGAGTCGGAGGAGGCATCAGACAGCGAGTGGAGGGATGCGGCTCTACTGGCGCTGCGTGTCACCGGGCCCTCGCGAACAGGAGGCTGGGAAAGAGAAAGACCGCAGCGGCTCATTTATTCAAATTCACACTATTAAAATGACAAAAAAAGGCATCTAAAATATTACCGAAACAAGAAAAGTTGCAGCTAAGTGATGTCTGACCAGATGCTCATTAGGAACTAAATCAATTTTGACTTTGAAAGTGGTTTAAAAAACAAAAAACAGAAAAAACAGAAAAAGGGACTAGTGGGAGCCGTTGTTCCTGAAAACAAATTGACAAGCACACTGATTAAAATTAATAAAGATGATCACTAAATAATTTGCATTTAATTGCAGGAAAATTCTTAATCCTGCGGGGAACAAATCGCAAAGCGGAAAACATAAAACGCTTTGATTATCTTAATTTGCATTTTAAAACGGCATCCACAATTCTAAATAATGATATGTTGGCGGAGGCGGAAATAAATTCTCATTTTGATGGACATTAAAATGTTGCAAATGTGTTTGTTAATGCTGCGCAAATTATCCCGGGAGACACTTCTGATAGTTTCCCCTTCTGCAGAAGCAATTACCGACGTTTCTGAAATTATACTTGGTCCTTCCATCCATTTGCTGTCGGGGCTGCAGAAGCCAATCGCAGCTGTCTTCAGGTGGGAGTGGGTGGGGGTGGGTGGGGGTGTCACACCCTGGACAAGTTGCCAATTTTATCACAGGGCCACACAGAGAGACAAACAACCATCTGCACTTACGACCACAGACAATTTGGAGTTTCCGATTAGCCTTGTGTGTGTGTGTGTGTGTGTGTGTGTGTGTGTGTGTCTGTGTGTGTGTGTGTCTGTGTGTGTCACTAACCCAGCACATAAAGATTTGCTATGAATCGCGTTTCAGGACACAGCCGTCCTGTCAGTTGTTTTAAAGGTGTTTATTTTTGTATTGTGGTCTATGGGAAAAATGCTTTTTGGGCCCATGGGATATTTTTTGCTGCAGTACCTCGAGTGGCCACTGGGGAGAATTGGCTCGCCGCCGTATTGCCAGTCCGGTATCCAGTTCTTAACATACACCCATGGTGTGTGTGTGTGTGCGCGTGTGCGGGAAGTTGGAGAACCCAGCGAGAACCCACACAGAGCACGAAGCACCGAGGCTCGGCTTTGCAAACTAAGCCTCGGCCTCATTCTGAAATCACTCTTGACGACCGAACGCGACTCGTGAGGTGCGTCGTCACGCGTCTCCGTGCACCGACCCTGAAGCGGCAGAAGTCAGAGTAGGAGTCGTCGTAGGTCTTGTGGTGCGCCTCCACCAGCGTGGCGATGACCTGGCTCTGCTCGTCGCTCAGCCGGGGCCGCCGCGCCTCCCGCTCCGCCTCTCGCTGCGCCTCCTCGTCCTTCCTCCGCTGGATCAGGTCCTTCTTCCTCTGCACTTCCTCGTCTGTCAGGATGACTGAGGGCGAAGGGAGGGAGAGAGAAAGAGGGAGGGAGGTAGGGAGGTAGGGAGGGAGGTAGGGAGGTAGGGAGGGAGGGAGGGAGGCACACAAGGGGACGTTCAAAAAAACAGAATAAAATCTACGAGCGCAGCAGGACACAGAGCACCGTTTCTTTTTGTTTTATTTTAACGAGCAGAATAAATTTAAAGGATTCAGTCGACTTGAAGCTGGCGGCAAATGGCGGCAAATGGCGGCCGAGGGAGGTCTGGGGGGGGGGCGGGGGGGGGGGGGGGGGTGAGCGGGATCGCGTTACAGTCGCAGGTACGGCGCCATCAAAGCGGTTCCGACCGCTCGCCGCTCACAAAGGCCTCGCCCCGGTCCGTACATGTGTTTCGGATTGCGATGACAGTTATAGCAGCGCGGCGCTGGTCGGGGTGCGCTGGGGGGGGGGGGGGGCTTGTTATTCTCCAGAGGAAGAGAATGGGGAGGGAGCGAGTCCATATGGAGACCCCCGCCGCCCGGGACAACTGAACTCATTGTCTGTGTTCTGTTCCCTCCTTGTTGTTCCAGCCACTGAATTAGCTCACAGAAAGAGAAACAGAAAGAGGGAGAGAGCGCTGGGTCCCGACAACAGCAACATTCAGCTGGAAGTGAAGCGGGCGGCAGGGCGGCTTTGTTTTTGTTGGGGGGGTTTTTTCTCTCCCTTTTTTACAAAAAGGAAAGAAAAGGAGAGAAAAGAGAAAGGGCGGCGGGGGAGGACAATATACGGACATCACACGAGGAAGACGGACCGGAGAATAAAATTAAAAGTCGAGCTGCTATTTACGGACTGGGAAAACAAACAGGAGTGTTTGGAAAGAAGAGGCCTCGGCCAGACTGTACATAAAGCAGGTGTTCAAACTTTGGATTAAGTATACCCACACACATCGTGCAATGCCAGGAGGCCCCCGGCCGAGTTCAAATAGAACATGTAAACACTCTAATGGTGGCAAAGACCCTGAGATACTTGACCCCCGTCCACATATTACATAATGGACGCCACGAAGGGGCCAGAGAGGGTCTCCGAACGGCAAATAAAGTGTTGTGCAATTTCCTTGTTCTTCGGACGGTCCATCTTAAGACGCGCAGAGGAGCGACGGAGCAGATGTACCAGTATTACAAACACTAATATCTCATTTTCTTTAAGGTTATGGTCTGTTTTTTTTCTTTAGATTTTGTTGTTTTTTGTGAATGGGGACTTTCTGTGTTTGGTACACAACAAACACAGCCAGTCAAAATTATTTTTGTTTTTCTTTACAACTTTCTACACTGACTGACTGCTAGTGTGCATCCTATTTCCAACAAGTGCTATAGTTGCAACACAATGTAATAAATACGTGAGTGCTAAAAAACAAAAAACAAAAAAAAACAACAACAATCTTTAAATGAAAATAAAAAAAACACGATTCACAAAAAAATGATTGCAAGCCAAATCTCCCAATTACACAGCACACGTTGTCCCTCTGTTTGTGAATGTGCTATGTGAAGCAAAGCTGCGGCTGCTGCTGCTGTGAGGTGCATCAGGCGCTGCAGAGGTAAAAGGCAGCCCGTCCCGCCGTGCTTACACTCTTTCATCATGCCGATGTCCACGCAGCGCTTCAGCCGGCATGCCTGGCAGTGGCGCCTGTTGTCCTTGGTGATGGTGCAACTGCCGTTGAAGGGACACGTGAAGGTGGCCTTGCGCTTCATGCTGCGCCTGAGGGAGAAGCAAACAGGCAAGTTCTGCTTCAAAAGAAATAAATAAAAGCAGACCGATAAACACGTTACAAATAGCCGTACAAAATGTTTCTTTTTAAAAAAAAACACCGCTTTCAAGGATTTTTATTTTTTCTGAGAATGTCGCGGAGCAAGTGAGCGCTGGCGCCAAACGCCGGCGCGTGTTTACGCTTAACGCGGCAGGTCGATGGCGTTTGGTGCGAGTAGCGGCGCCCGGACCCCGGAACATTATTTCTTGTCCTTGACGGCAGAGAGAGCGAGACGGCACAAATATGGACGGGCGCCAAGGAATCCGCGGGTAAGAGACGAGGCCTCGCCAAGCGCTGACGTCAAGCCCCGGTGATTTAGCCGCGCGCGCGCACACACACATACACACGCGCGCACCAACAATTACACACAGATGTGAGAGGGAACGCGCAGGCGAGTGCGGCGGCCAGTGAGAGGTCAGCGGAGGGCCAGCCGAGGCTCGGAGACGAGGAAGGATATCGTCAAAACATCCGTCTCTTTTATCCCCCCCCTCCCCCCCACACCACCACCACCACCACCTCCCCCACCCCTGAAATATCGACCGAAAAATGGCTACTTCAGTCAAAGCGGAAACTTGTGTTTATTAAGGGGCGCAGCAGCGGCGGCGGCGGCTGGGAGGCTATAGGGCCTCGGCTCATCTGTATTCCGTGTGTGTTGCCGGGCATTAATGTGAACTATTGTCAGCCTTTGTGTGTCAGTGTGTGTGTGTGTGTGTGTGTGTTCTTATGCAACCGTGGGTGGTAATTACATCAAATGTGCAAGTATCTGTGTGGGTGGCTTTTCTTCTTCTCCCCCTCTAATATATGCCGGTTCAGACCCGTGTTTTGTCTTTTTATGTAAACATATGTCGCGACTTGCTGACGAGCACCTTTGTTTAATTTGCTTCTCGCCGGCCGATATGAGAAATTTCCCCGACGCACCGCGCGCGCACGTAGCTGTGCTTCCATTCCAGTTTTCCGCAAAATAAAAGCGATATTTCGAAAAATTTCAACAAAAGTACAATCGCAACCTACTGTTTTTTTTCCATCGAATGGTGCGAAGCGCATAAGCCGTAATTCTCGTCAAAGATTTTGTTCCTACTTTGAGGGTCGGTGGATGTACAAAACACTTGCACTTTGGAGCAATTTCGGTTGTGACTACTGCTGCCGCCGCCGCCGTCGCTGTTGTCATCGGGAGGCGAAGGCAGCAGTTGATAGTTCGAAGGCAAAGTCTGTATGTGCGGGAGCGGACACGAAGGAGGGATTCCTGGGTGAGGATCGTCACCGAGGAACTCGCAGACGAATTGCGGGGTCAGAATTACGGAACGACACGGGGATAAGTTTAATGAGCTTGGTGGTGCCACTGAACCGTGGAGGTGGAGTGAAAAGTCTTCACATCGATACATCTGGAAAACCGCCTCATCAGAGCGTAAAAACCTTTTAGCCACATTTGAGAGGTTTTTCGAAGTTTAGGCGTTTCCATTACCAGTTTTTTATTTTTATTATTTAGGGTTTTTGCGCAATTCTAGGGTGTAACGGAAACGCAGCTTGTGTGTGGACCAGGTTTATTCGATCGGGACTCCTGCTAACCGGAGGCAGAGCGGGTGGGGTGGATCCGAGACGGAGGCTTGCAGGTGGCCCTGGACGTACCTGAAGAAGCCCTTGCAGCCCTCGCAGGTCATGGCGTTGAAGTGGAAGCCCGTGGCCTTGTCGCCGCACACGCCGCAGATCCTCGGCATGTTCCTGTCGAACTCATCCTGGGCCAGAGTGGAGGTGCTCACGACGGTGGACTCCATCACTGCACGAGGAGGAGACAGAAGAGATGAGCTTGTTGCCAGACGAGCAGTGCTCAGTCATTAAAGGTTGCCGTCAGGGTCGGGAGACCCACTGACAGTCTCGCAATCCACAGATCTCCACGCATCGAATTGGATTTTTTTTTTTTTAAATCTTTGACTTTTTATCTTTGACTTTCACGTAGGGTTAGGGTGAGCCTGCCACTGCCACCAAATGCAGATCGTTAGCGGGTTTAAACAGGTTTTCGGCCAGTGGTAAGGGGGCTTATGAGGAAGGTCCCCGATGAAATTTTGATTTGTTAAATTTCCTTCATGTCCAAAGATCTGCAGCAGGAAAAGCGTTTAACCTCGACAATAAAAAACAAAGTGACGCCTCTTTCCACTCGTGTCCAAACAGCGCTCCCCTCCGCTCTCGACGAACGGGAGGCCGAGGTTTCCCCTGCGTGAGTGAACTGCGCGCCAGCGTTTCTGTCCCGAGCCGCAGAATTAGAGCCATATGAATCAAGAAGGGGAAAAAAAAGAAGAAAAAAAAAAAGACCATGTTCCATTTTCCTGAAAAACAAGGCTGGATCTGGGTTACATTTGATTACATAGCGGTGCGGGTATCTATTTCACTTAACAGCCTCATAACAATAGAGGAGGAGGAGGAAGGGGTGGGGGGGGGCAGGCTGGTGGGCGTTTCCAAGCAAGGTTATCATCCTTTAGAAAAAAATAAACAAATAAACAATGACATTTTTTTCCTTTCAGCGCGAAAGCAAAGCAGAACAACACGACACGCTCGCAAATCAGCAGCCAATGAGGTGAGTGGCGGCGGATGAATAATTCAAAAGGTTTTGACAGATCGCTCCATCACTCTCCATTAACTAAACAACTTCAAAAAAAATTTTTTTTCCCCCTCTTCTCATTAACTGCAGGACGAACAACAAGCGCGTTCTGCTCCAGTAGCGGGAATATGAACGACGTGACTGTGAGACAAACTGTACTCGTGATTCCTTATATAACAGACAAGCTTGTTTGCGCCTGTTTGTGTGTGTGTGTGTGTGTGTGAGTGTAGGCTCATGATGTATGCATGCATGTATGTATGTAAGCGCACATGATGACATAATGCCGTGACAACCATTGGAATCTCGGCGCTCCGGCGGTGGGGAAGAGACGCTGCAAATGTGGAAACGAAAAAACAACACCCAACAAAAAAAAAACAACCCATGCTGTGAAAAGTGTCTGACCGGGATCTCTGACGAACCCAGCGCCAAACTCAACCGGTTCACCCACAAGTTTGAGTGAAAGAATGTCGCAACAACAGAATCCGCCAAAAAAAAAAAAAAGAAAGAAGAAAAACGCTCGCTGAACGCCGGCTCCACAGGAACAAGACGGACTCTCGGCGGCCTGCGTCGGCCTGGAGAGGACGAAACCGGGTGTGACTGCTTTGCTGCGGTTCGTTCACGGGACACCGGTGACTGAATGTCCCGATGGCTTGACGACGTCCTCGGGCACAACAACAGGATCTGACCGGAAGGGGCCGCGACGCGACGTGGCGATTGTTACGGAGGGGGAACGATAAATATTCATGTGACTGCGAGTGGCTGCAGCTGACAGATAATATTTGTGGCTCTCTTCAACACGCAGGTTGAGGTGAACCGCGACGCGCGGCCGACGACAAAGGAGCGCAAGGCGCGACCAGAAGTGAACTTCTGGCGCACTCAACTCAAATAAAAGCCAGAGTGGAGCGACGGCGCGTGACGGACGCATTTGACAGTGAACCCTAAACACTGTGCGGTAGTTTATCATTTACATTGCACAGTGACAGGGGTTAAATGTTTGGTTGTTGTTGTTGTTTTTTTTTGTTTTTTCGTCCCGTTAAAAATAGCCGTCAGTCCCTTCAGAGGGCCGGCGCTGACCCGACTGAGAACTTCGAACTCCGAAGCGATGCCACGACACACTTTTATCTGCTAACGCGTCCAGATAAGGTCTCGCTAAGCTATTTACTACATATGATAACGTTCCCCAGCTGATGTAATGAGAATGGGCACCGGCTGCCCGGCGTGACCTAAATAACATGAGCAGCAACTGGAGATTCAAAACAATCCAAATGCATGAAATATTTTCTCCAAAATGAAAAATAAAAATAATAAAAAAAACAAACATGAAATTGAATCCCCCCCCCAGTAAAACGTTCAACAATCTGGCAAGAGAGGGTTTATTTATCTTGTGTCAAGCCCAAGAGAGGTCAGCTGATCATTCCGGGGCCGATATCCAGGGACAAACAAGCTTGCACACTCGCATCGACGCCCGAGGGCAATTTAGAGTCACTGATTAACCTAATTTGCACGTCTTTGAGCAGTGGGAGGAAAAACTGTTGGGGAGCCGGAGCAGCCAGAGGGAAACCAGACAAGAGGCCCGGTGCCAAAACAGCACCGACGGTAGCTGGAAAACACAATCCAGCACTTCCCCGCCGCTGCGGACGCGCAACGCCGCTCATCGATTCAGCAAAATGCAGCCAAACTGAGAGGATAACGTAATAACGATGATGATGCAAAGCTGCCTCCGGGACGGAATTGGAACAAAGGTCGTGGCGCAACAGCTGGAACAAGTTCACACAAACCGCTGCTTGCCGCTGGACGTTAAGATATATAGCTATATAGATATATAAATGTGGTTGTTTTGTTTTTTTATTACATTTTGCTGCCTCTTAGCCAGGACTCCCTTGGAAAAGAGGTTTTTCCTCTCAGTGGGATGTTCCTGGTAAAATAAAGGTTAAATAAGAAAACAGCGCGGCCCTGATGCCACGGTTCCGTCGTGAACATGCAGGGCTTCGGCTGCACAGGTTGCCTGAAGAGCGCAAGCGGCGTGGGAGGATTCGCTGCATTGACGGTTAACAGAGAGTTCGCAGCGTGATGCAGCAAAAATGGCAAAAATGACAGCAAGGACTTGAGGAGGCGGCGGTGTTGAGGCGCGTTAGGGTTCGACGTGTCACAAAGTGTCTCCGCCGACTGCGAGCGATCTCACTCCACGAGCGCAACACCAGGCGAAGCAGGAGTGGCAGTTCAAAAGGAGAAACCCCCCCCCCCCCCCGCTGCACTTCCAGCGCGCCATTCGAGAGTCGCTGGCCAGGTGCAGACCAGAGCGGCATGCCGCCTCCCTCGTTCATCACGGAGGGAGCGCTGAGACTGGTGTTGATTGAAGCGGGGGGGAGGGAGGGAGGGAGGGAATCGCCTTACGTCCGCGAGAGTCCCGTAACACAGCGGCGGTGTGAGTGTGTGTGTGTGTGTATCCAGCCAGCGATGCCAACAGAGGGGGTGGAAAACACTGTCATTTTCAGAACGTGCTCCTATTTATTTACACTTCAGACTGCCTGGACCTCTAGAGAGGCAGGTACGTGATGCAGCAGAGAGGGAAAATATTTCTCATCTGGAAAGTGAAAGGACAAAAAAAAAAAAAAACAACTCTGGGCAGTTTTACAAGCCAACGTCATCGTAATGACTCCAAACGATCTCAAGCCCGTGTTTCTAAATCATTTACAGCCCAGCCCATACTGGGTACATATTATGGGTAATTAATTATACGACAGCTTCAACACCAGACAAGGCGGCCTGGCGGTCACCACTCACTGCGAGAACATCCCAGGTTCTGTTCCTGGATGTTCTCCCACAGTCTGGCCTGGGTTTCCCACAGTTGCTCCTGTTTCCACAATCCCAATCATTGCGTTGCATCCAGCTGTTAGTCTGGATCGTGCCGCACACCATCCTGTCTATTTCTATTTATTCTATTTATAAAAGTTCAAGAGCAACTTTTCAGACAACATCCTGTTCGAGCAGCTAAACCTCCAACTTCAAAAGGTCTCCCTGTCGTTTCTCTGGTTCGAGCGTCTCTCTTAACTTCTCTTATTTCATGCTGCAGTTTTTTCCCCTGCTCGAGCCGCCGGTATTTATTGCAGCGACACAAGGGTGCACACATGACAACTTGCATGATAACTAAAAGCAGCCTCAATCGCAATAAATAAACAAATAAATTAATCACAAAACTCCCGTGAAAGCACACGTTGTGTAGCAACGGAGGACATATTGGCAGCGTCTCGACAGGAAACCAAGGCCATGGCAGAAAAAAAAAATCGAATCCCTTAAAACCGTCTCTCCCTCAAGAAGAACTGCAAAATTGCACGCATGAGGTCGGACCTCACACGAGGTTTGGATTGTCCCTAGAACCCTGTTTTACTTTGCAAAAAAAAAAAAGCAGGTAATTTATAGGCATGAGGAGAAAATGTTCAGATGGCATTGTAGTGTCGGCTGGGAAAAAAAGCATTGGGCTCACATCCCAACTGATAAACAACCAATCTGTGCAGGAAATTGAGCATGTAGCCATAATACCTGCTAGATTCTAGGTTCCTTTGATGTGTGAGGGCCAGCTTGTGCCCTGCACTGGGGTACAATGACTGGGATTGTGCAGTTTGGAACACGGCAGGCCTGTGCGATTAATCGATTTCAAATCAGAAGCAGTTTTATTAGTCAAGGTGATGTTAAAAAATCAAGATGATGCGTTTTCCTCGCACATGCTTCCGGCCTGTTCGCCTCTACAAAATACAAAGGTTTTGCACTTTATTCATTTATCGTTGCTCAAGATGACAGAAAAACATTTTTGTGTTTATCCACAGGGGGATTTTTTTGTGTTTGGTTCTTCAGTTTTCAGTTTATTCCCAAATAAGGGAAACTCATCTTGGTTTATGAAGAACCTGCTCATTCTCAAGTGAAGTTTGGTGAAAGTGAGGCTCTCACTTCATTAATCCCAAGGGATTCATCAGACTGTGAACGTCACTTTACTGAACCCAAGGAGGACTTGGAGTATCTTTCAGTTGCACTTCATTCCCAATAGGGAAATTAGTTTGCTATTTTTCTTTAAAAAATAAAGTGTTTGAAATAATTCATTCCATTGTCTTTTGTAGCTTTACCAAAAAAAAAAAAAAAAAAAAAATCGAAATCGAAATCGAAAATCAAAGAAAATCTAAGATTTCAGAGAAGAAAAAAAAATCCATCCAAAATCGCCCAACCCTAGAACTCGGATATAAAACCTCCCAGCCTTGTTTGGGAGGGAAAGAGGGAAAGAGGCTCAATACAACAAGTTTAACCAGAGCTGGAGCAAATCATCAACGCTGAATGTGAAACGCTGACGGTAAACATTCTGCACACTCACTGTACAGAGGGAGAAGAAGAAAAAAAAAAGAAACTCTTTCGTCTTCCAATATCATCAAGTGATCAGCCTCCAGTGATTGCATTCAGCCTTGACAGCCCATTACACTAAATGCACAGTAGTATTGAGAGAGAGCGCTAAATAATTTAGCAGGTTATTAGACCAGATCTGCGCTCGCTCCAGTCTCAGGCACGCCGGTCCAGGAACCTGGTTTCCTGCCCGCGGCCGCTGCGCGCCGACTCCCCCCCCCCCCCCTGCATCACACACACGTTGAGTGCCGAGTGTCGCGGGGCAACACTCAGATTTACCGCACTGACTGGACGTGACGAAACAAAACGTGACCCGATGTTGATCACAAGGACATGAAGCGTGCAAATTTCCCCATCATGGGATCAATAAAGGTCTTCTTCTTCTTCTTGTTGAGGCACAAAACCCAAGGACAGAACAGTTCTTTTTACCGCTGTTTAAAGAATGCGATACGCCCTCTTAGAATGCTGGATAAGATGCAGTTAACAGTACTGCGGCGCTTTGACTATTTTTTTTTTTTACTGACCAACCAGTCACTGCCGGGTGTTGATTTGCAGCACCGAGTAACGCACAGCGCACACTGTGAAAAGTGCAGTGTACAAGTAGGCAAAGTGTTTTCAGACAGAGATGCGTATGTGGAGCAGCGACAGCACAAAAAAAGAGAGAGAGAGAGAAAAAACAACAGTAACTGGGATGTTATCTATGATTTAGACTTCCGTTGTGGCTCATTGAATTTGCACCGACAAGTCGGCGAGTGTGTGGGCGGAGCTGCTCCCCCACGTGTTTCAGTTGTTGTTTGCGGGGTCCAAGACGTCTTCCGCGGGCCGACGCCGCGGCGTTTGCGGACTTTCCCCGACGCTGTCAGCAGATTGGTAATAAATCCACGCGCGAGCTGCGCACATCTGCACCGTCGAACCCAAACCCACACAGGCAACAAACGCGGGCGCGCACGCTAGGCCTTATTTCATGCATGACAGAGAGGACGTGGAGAGAAGCCGCTCGCTTCCGCTCACGCAAGACGGCCGCGACGCTGAAAATCGCACGGATGGGGCGCCCGACAGTCACGCCTAATGACTGGGGGGGGGGGAGTGGCACGTATGGCACGTGAAGTGGAGCGGCGCTGAGGGTAATTAAAGTAGCTCATCTCAGGCACATGACCGGTATGACTGGGAATAAGCTCACTCACACCCCGCTGGAAGAGACAAATCTCCTCTCATCTCCTCCGACCGCAGCGACGAAGAGGCTTCGCCGCCGACTGGTGAAACACACGTTGAATCCCCGACGGTCTTCTAATGGAGTCAAACGTTGGTAGCAAATTCAAAAAAAAAAAACAGTGATGTGCCGACTGCCATGTTAGAACTGTGGAAGGAAGGAATGAATGAATGAATGAATGCATTTTATTGTGTCATGTCCAAATAAGACACCACAAAAACTGTCTTAAATTATAACACTCACTTCCTGTAGATGACGCCACAATTCACCGGAGGCTAACACATAAATAAAGGAGTAAATGAAATAAAAGAACAACAGACTGAATGTGTCACCTAAACTGTACCACCTGTACTTTCTGTTCTCTTCGCCCAGGCTTCTCTCACTCTCTTATTCGGCAAGGGTGAATACCTTCTCATCAACAAACATTTCAGTCCGTCTGCATCATTCAGCCACACCTATCAACCAACCAACTCCTGACGCAACTCATGGAGTAAACAACACAGCAGTGACAGCTGATGCAGGAGTGTCCTCCTCTGTGTTGGTGCCGAGACCAGATAAAAGCAAATGGTTGCTTCAGGAAAGGCATCTGACTTTAAATACAAGTGACAAATTAACATTGGAATCAATTCATATGAAGTCTAAATACTGGCCTGAAGGTAGCGGCTTCAAGAGAAAAGAAAACTAGCAGAAGGTGGTAACAGCGACCAAAAGCCTCGTAGTAGAATGTCATTGTTGTTGTTTTCTTTTCTGCGTGGGCGGGGCTGCGGTTGTTGCCATTTTGTCCCTCCTTTTGTGCCAAATAAACAATTAAAAAAAAAAAACAGCCTTTAGCCACGCAATCAACGAGTGACCACAAACTCAATGTTACCAGATATGTACGTCCAAAAAATGTCACAGAGGAAGAAGAAGAATCTTTTGCAAGCCGACGACTTCAAAAGCCGTGTCTGGCCTTGTGTGCGCTGACCTACTGCACGACGACGACGACGACAACACAAAGAACCTGCGCGGCGCGGTTCGCCACGTCAGCCGCAGCTGCCTCGTTTCTTTGCCCACGGGCGTGCGAGTAGCTGAGAACGGACGTGCGCGTTTACGTCGAAGCGCATCGAAGCGGCCGTCCGACGGCAAGAGCGCTGGCGCTGATCTCCGGCTGCACGCGGCCCAGTTACGGCAGCGCTGGACGGACGACGGCTGGACGCCGCGCCGCAACCTGACAGGCCATTTGCTGATTGCATTGCGCGGAGAGCGAGAGCAGAAGTCTGCAGCGCTGAGAGACGATGGCGGCGGTAGTGGCGTAGGAGGAGGAGGAGGAGGAGGAGGAGGAGGAGGGCTGCACGAGATGAGCAGGGAGGAGCTGATTGGATGGGGGAGGGGAGGATGCAGAGGGTATGGAGTAAAAACAGACCCGGACGTATACATACATAGTCACTGCATGTGGGGGGGGTGGGGGGTAGAGGGCACGACCTCTGAGTCACAGTGACTTTTATGCCACATAGCGCACGTGTGCCGCGTTGCAGACAGGGGGGGAAAAGAGAAGAGAGCTGAGACGAGCGCGACGAGTCCGCGCGTTTGGAGGGTTTTTGTTTTTTTTTGGTGACTTTAAAAGGAGCGCTAAAAATATGCCGTTTTAAGCCGACTTCAATTACCGGCTAAATATAAATAAAAGTCTTATCTGTGACGGCGCCTCATCCTGACGAGAGTCAAGGCCGGCTGGTTACTTTTCATGCTGGTTTTCAAGCGCGTGTTACAGTCGGATTTATTCCCGCCGGCGAGCTCCTGCAGTGCCATCTTCAAAAAGCGAGGACGTGCCTTTTCTCTCCGTCGCGTGGGCACGTGCACGTGCGACGCCGTGTCTTGGGTGGTCGGCTAAACACGGCGTTCAAGGTGATGGTTTATCCCCCCCCCCCCCCCCCAGTCCCCCCGCCCCTGCCGTGGGCCTCCACTCAGAAGAGCGCGCGTGACAGCCGCTGCACCTCCCCGCTCTTTCAAGGAGCAATTACAGAGAAGACCACCACGTGTTTGTGATGAGAGAGAGAGAGAGAGAAATGTATTTAGCGCAACTGCAAGTTATTCATCAACGATTAATCTGGAGGACTTGCCGTAGGAGTGATAATTCAAAATCCAGGGCTGCGCAGATGCTGCGATGCTTTTCCTTAAACGTTGTCAAATGAGTCGATTTTACATCTTTTCACGACCACATGACGCACATTTAATGATAGCAGTCATCCGACGAGGCGATCGGGTCTGCAGGAGGAGGAAGAAGAGGAGGAGGAGGAGGAGGAGGAGGAGTGGAGGTCGGGGGTTTGGTAATGTGACTGGCAGCCTCGGAGTTTGGGAGTCGCGGGGGAAACATCTGCGCAGACCAATGAGGAAGAAATGAGGTCTGCAGTAATTATTGTGCAGTAACGCAAAAAGTGACCCAAGCTTGTCATTTTAACTGGGTGGTGAAAGATGCAAACAAGACGTCGGCCCCGATGTTTTAGTCGGTGTGGTCGTGTGTGTGTGTGGTGGTGGTGGTGGTGGTGATGGTGGGGGGGGGGGGGGGGGCGGGGGGGTTAGGAGTTTCCTCTTCGTTCAAAAAAAAAAAAAAACCCCAACGAGACGAAGGCGGAAGGGCAGGGAAGAGAAACAAGTGCCGCAGAGCGAGCATGCATGCATGCATGCAGCCCCGCACTGACTCATCTTTTCCTCCGTTGATTTATTCACATCATGGCTGCAATGACACACGTCTCGTAATCCAGAAGGCGGACATGTGAAAGTCTTTAAAGGCAAGACGCTGAGCGGCAGGGGCCCCTCGACGCTCTCCGGTTAATAGGCCGTCAGCCCCGTTTAGACAGAATGGTTTGGGATGTTGAGGACTTGAAGAGAGAAAAAAAAAAAAGGAGGGCGGATCATCTTAAGACAATGTTGTAAATGTACTATTTATTCGCTGACAAAGGAAAGTGTGAGTCTGCCACAAACGTGAGTTTAAAATAGCAGCATCACTCGCACACGTGCATATATTAATGACTTCTTTTTTTTTTTTTCTCGCTGTTGTCGTTTTGTAGCCCAGGCTACGGGACGGTGCACACGGAAGGAACAGAACGTACCCACGTCGGTGCGTCTATGGAAAACTGACATTTTACACAGATGTTATCCACCGCGTGTCCATTAATGAGAACAGGAGAACAGGAGGACTGTCAAAGTCATTTTCACTGAGGGCCTCACCAGGAGAGGGCCCGTTGCAGCCGGGAGACTGTATCAATGTAATCACTCCATTAAATATTGCCTTATTATAAATGACATCAGCTACCAATATTGTCCAGGTACTTGCATGTATGTCGGAATGAAGCACATAAATCGCAGTCACAGTTCCGTCTTACTAAGAGAAACGCACATTGGTGCAACAATCACAGGGAAGCCATAAATATCATTGCGCACAAGTTGTAAAATGTACTTTTCCCCAAGCTTTCCTTAACCCTTCTTCGCCCCGGATATTTTGAGTTTATTTGTAGGCATTTCTCAACTCCACTCGATGGAAAAAAGGAAGCTCTGCCGATGTGGAAACACTGGAGTCCAGTGGCCATCGCACCGAGGGTCACAAAGTCAACGTGCATTGTGAAAGATGCAGTTAACGGTTTAAAGCGGCAAAGACTGCGTTTCACGACAATCTAAGGCCTTTGAAAGCTTGTGGCGGGCGACATAAGTCGGCGCGGTGGGTCGGAACGAGGCTCACACTCGTGCCTTTCCGACATCTCATGGTTGTGAATCAGTGCGTCACTGCTGCTGTGACCGTGTGTACGAAGAGTTTAAGCTGCTGTAAGACATCAATAGTAGGTGGACCGTGGCAGAAGTCCAACGCCTTACGTACAGTAGCCGGTTCCTTTCTCTTTCCAAGTCTAAGTATGTGATTACCAAACAGGAAAGTGCTCATTGGTCTTCCTTGTCAGGTGCCCACTCACTTAGAGAGAAGACATAATTGAGACCTCAGCTGTGGAAAGAAAAAAAAAAAAAGGAAAAAAGAAAGAAGAAAAGATTTGGACCGCAGCCCAGAAGTTAGATTAACTTTCATCAAAGTCAATATCAAGTGATTAGAAAAACCGACCCTCACCAGCACGCACTCGCTTACAAACGTAATTAAGTGGTGCCATTAGTGCCCGGGTGTTGTAATGAAATATGATGGAGGACGAGGCGCAATACACCAAAGTGGACAAAGAGGAGGATACGCGAGGCGTCTCAAGGAGGGATTGTTTTAACCGCGCAGCAGCGCGGAGGGAAAAGCGGGAAATAAAAAACCTCTGGCATCACAACCCAAGAATGTCAGCAATGAGCTTACTGACCACATCCCAACACATAGGAGCGAGAGTCGGAATCACATCCAGACCCATAACAGCCCGTGGAAGACGGACGGGCAGCGCTGCGGAAACGCCTGAGTGAAGGGAAGGAGGCCCTGCTGACAGGCCAATGAGCATCCTCTGTTTCCTCTGTTTACATCACATGACGCAATCCCACAAATGGTTCTGAAATCGTTCCATGCTGCCAGAAGTTTCTCTTAAATGGGTAAAAAAAAAAAGAAAGAGGGGAAAAAAGAAGACGAGAGAGTGGGAGAAGAGTGAGTGGGAGGGGGCGGAGGGGAGAAAACTTAAGGCAATGTGTTTTACTGCATACCTCCGCCTGGGTCACGTCGAGTACAGAGGAGACATAAAACAAATCAGATCTGGAATAGCCCGGGCTAAATGGAGAGCTGGGTCAACGGCGACAAAAAAGCTACACACACACACATGGAAGGTCTGGGATTCACACACAGAGGGCATCCAGGACTGGGAAAAGTGGCAGGATTAGGAGGTGGGAAAAAAGGGAATTAACACGGAAAGACAAAAAATAAATAAATTCTGTTCACGGGAAAGTTCGTAGCGGGACGGGACGGAAGGGGTTGACCAGGTGGGGGCGAGCCTGACTAGCAGAAGAGACTAGTCTGGTCCGGTCCGGTCCCGTCCTTCAGCTCTCCCCCTCTGCTGCTGCCTCTATATCTCATGCTCTCTCCCAACGATCACAGGGAGAATGTTACAGCAGCAGTAATAGCACATGACAAGGTGACCTGTGCCCCACACAGGATGGGCTATACTCGAGCAGAGAGGAGGAGGCAGAGGTGGGGTTGGAGGGGTCTGGGAGGGGGTGGGGGGGGGAGGGGGGAGGGGGGGGGGTCCCATGTCCCGTGTCCAAACCTATGGTCGGCGCAACCAGCCCGCCCTCCCGCCTGCACGCCCGCCCCCTTCGCCTCAACAGGCTGCTGCTGCTGCTGCTGCTGCTGCTGCTGCTGCTGCTGGCCTGCGAGGCGGAGGGAGAGGCGGCGACGGCAGCTCGCCCCCTTCTGCTGGGCCCCTCGCTGGACTCTGGAGAGGGGAAAGAGACGAGGCAGGGAGAGGCCCGCTCAAACACAAACCAACAGCCCTGTTTATGTCTGCGCTTAATTCTGAAAAGGAGAATGCTCAATCTCAAGCGGGCCCACAGTGTGTGTGTGTGTGTGTCGGGGGGAGGTTTCGGGGGGATTCAAGGAAGGAGGCTGCGTGCGAGTCAAAGTTGTATATCCCTGCGAGAGGATGAAATGGTCGTGGCTTTCGCGGGATCGCAGGAGAAGAACGCGCCCGGCGCTCCGCACTTTTTACATTGCCGCGGCTCGCAAAGCTCGGAGTGACGCGGGGCCCGCGGCGTGCGAGCGGGGTTGACTGCATGTATGGACAGAAAAAAAAAAAAAACATCAAAGAAGGAAGGCAGAAGCAGAAATTCAGGTTCTTGCACCCCACTTTCCCGGAGGTGTCGCGACACAGGTGTAAAAACTTCACATCCTCAAACTCTTCCTAAAGAGCAACGTTCACAACTTTGCAGCGAGTGGAAGGGAACGCTCAGTTAATGATTCATTTGGCGCACGTCGTCAGGAATCTGAATGAGGGGGGGTGGGGGTTGGGGGGGGAACAAATCGCCGCCACATCACGACTTTGTCTCACTAAACTTGACAAATTAGCTCAATACATTACTTGGAGCTCTAGCTGTTAAGATTATTGTTAAACACTCTGTCAAAAGCACAAGTGGAAAAGGCAGCATTTTGGCTTTTCCCAAGAGCTCAAATTCATTTTTAAATCCGTTCGTGTTTAAAAATTGTATATTCTCGAGAATAAACGTGTCGTCGTTCCTGTTCCTGTTTGAAATGATATTCCAAAAAGCAAACAATGTCTCTTGCGTAAGAGCAAAGTTCATCCACGGCTGAAGTCATTCAAAAGTGGGACCTGCACTGTCCGGGTGACTGCAGTGCTGCCTAACAGGCTGTACGTATTCACCACTGCCAGGACACTGTGGAGTGACACAAACATTAAGAGGCAATAAAACAAGACTTTGAAAAATAACAACATACGCAAAGCCAACTGAAGGACTTAGGAATTCTTTGGGTCCCCACTCATAAATGCAAATCTTCTTTAATCTCATTACACAACTGGAGTCATGCACCGCAGTGTTGGAACAAGTAGCTTAACGATGAAAAAGAAAAATGAATATACACACAAGCTTAAGTCTGACTTTAATGTAATGCTGCAAACACAATGTGATTTGGACTGTGTCGTTTCACTTGTCTCTCACATAAAACAAAAAAAAAAAGACGCTTCAACAGTAATGTTCAGAAGCGTGCTTGAACTGCATTTTTTGTCATGTGATTTAGGTTAACATAAATACGCAATCAATAGAAAATTCCACAAATTGGATCTCTGTCTAATCTAATAAACTGCTAAAGTCCGAGAGAGAAAATATTTATTCTGAACTCGAAAGTCCAAACTGATTCTTAAGATTTAAGAGAAAAACAGGACTAAACTGCCCTAACCCTAACCCCATCATCCAGTCCTGACGTTAACCAGAAAGAAATTCCAATTTTCTGTCCACACAACCGCTTCCGAGAAACAGCCAGGCCATTTTTAAAAAGGTACAGCAAAACATTACCCGTGCAATGCCTTTGACAAAGAAAATATCAAACGCTGGCTGGCAAGTGAGGACCCAAAAGACATTAGGGCCGAGTTAACACTTCATTAGTCTCAAAGGCAAAAGCGGACATAAGTGGCAAACAGCACACATGCACAGAGTACATACAAGTGGGCCCATACAGTTAAGCACAGCGGCCTCATTCTTTCTATAGGGTTACATGTGAGAGGAAGCGACCAATTACTGTAGTCACGAAAGGGGGGAGGGGTGGGATATTTCACCGTACAAGAGGCCTAATGGACTGTACCATTACAGCAGCAGCACACAGCTCCATGAACGACCTGCCACGGATACGGTCAATAAAGACACAAACAATGCCTATTTTGCAGCCTCTGGTTTGTGGCTCCGCTCTTGATTCTGCTGACAGCATACTTGACAAACAAGTCAACCGACCCTCACCCCCCCCCCAACCCCCACCCTCTCCGAAACACACCGTGGGCTGTTTCGGGACGAGTCTTCCGTACTGTCCTAAATAGCTCAACGGCGGGATTGTTTATGTGAAGTACGCAGAGTTGTGTGAGAACTGGCTTACTTTTTTTTTTTTTTTTTTTGTTTTTTTCTGAGTAACAGCCTGCAGGATTTAAAGAGTGAAATGGCTTTGGGGGGGAAAATGTAGGTGTGAGAATTAAAGACAGGCGTAATGCACATGTCTCCTGTTGTTGATTTTTGCTTCCAGTAGATTTAAATTCAGTGATTGGCACCAGGGAGAAATTGTTTAATTAAAAGAGCAAGTTGCCGCAGTGTCATTACCTATCCGCAAATTTTCTGCAACTCTGAAGTTAGTGCGCGATAATATATTACAGGAGTTGACTTTTTTTTTTTTTTATCAGGCCTCGCATCAACGACTTGTGTCTGTGAAAGTGATGGAGGACTCGGTCCTCGCTGGGATCAATTCTAGCTGAATGTTGCATCAAGCCGCGGCGTCACCTCAGAGGCGACTAACTTTTTTAAATCAGTCCTTCCATTTGGAACTTAGACGGTGTCAGTGAAGGTCAATAAACAGTGAGTAGGTACCGCCGTGGTGGTGGTGGTGGTGGTGGGGAACGGCGGTATTATATAAGGTTCTAATTTGGAAAGAAAAACATTGAATGACTGCGTGAAATATTTGTTTCCAGTCCAGCAGATATCATTAGCCGAGCCGTGAAGTCCGGCCTAAGACCTCTGGTTTTAACGATGCCTGGGATGTAGGTCACGTCGCTGTAGGTCACATTACCTTATTTAACACAGCATGGACACCAGCTACACTACGGCTTACTACAACACGACCCACTGACACTGCAACCAAACCTCAACAACAACAACAAAAAAAAAAAAATCAAAGTGATGGCACAGCAAAGCAACAAGCCGTGAAACGTGAACAGATATAAATTAAAAAAGAGCATTTTTGTACTATTTTATTCACAAAAAGCACGAGTGTGCGTTGCAGCGAAGCCACATATCAACAAGTATTGAATTGGAAGCGGCGTCGTTACCTCAGAGGGTTCTGACCATGCCCTTGTACAATCGCTGAGAGTGGGGAACGCTTCCTTCGGTTTATCCCAAGTTGTCACCGGTAAACCTGTTCGGAACGAGGGCACAGAGAAGAGGCAAAGTAAACAGGAGAGGCCTTTGTACATGACGACCTGATGTTTATGAAACGCTGATTATTATTTTTTCTTCCTTCTTCTTCTTCTTCTTCTCCCCCTCCTCGCCCCCCAAATAAGCGCGCGCGCATACGCACACGTGCACACGCGCACACATTCAGGGTGACCACTATAGCAGCACCTCGGGGGCAGCAAAACACGCTGATTTCATATACAAACGCGTTGACGGGACGAGATTTATTTATTTATTTATTTTTTTTTTTTCACGCTGCTCTTTTACAACAACACGCCGTCTCGGAACCGACGGAACACACACACACACACACACACACACACACACACACACACACACACACACACACACACACAAAAAAAAAAAAGTCAAGTCAAGTCTCTGAACTGCGAACATTCCTCCCGTGCGGGGCGACTTCCATACCTCAGCTCAACTTTTTCCCCATCAACATCGAGTTGCCGAGTTAATCCTCTTTCAGTCGCCGCTGACCGTCGTTCTTCATGCTCGCGTAAAGTGGATCCCCTCCATGTTGACTGGGTGGGTCAGCTTTTGAATAAACGGGGGGGTGGTGGTGGTGGTGGAGGAGGTGTGGTGGTGGTGGTGGGGGGGGGGGGTGCCGAGAGAAGAACGCGTTGTGCGGAGAAAGAAAAATGCGAGGAGACTCGCGGTGGAAAACGTCAAACTCGTACGCCCTTCCAAAGACGGTTGGCTCGCGCGGCGGCGCTGCTGCTGCTGCTGCTGGTAGCAGCGGCTAGTGCTAGCGAGGCTAACCCACCGCGCTGCTTTAACCCGAAAGCCCCGTATGCCAAGTTCGGCGAGCCGACTGACAAAAAGAATCAAACAAACCGTGTCGCTCGGAGACGCTCGGTGTGCGCGTCGCGTATCGCTACGCTGCCAAACGTTACGCGCCAACAACGCGAAGGGAAAAAGTCAATCACACCTACTGCCACTGAGCGACGAGAAATACCCCTCCTTCTTCAGGACCCGAATGGATGGCCATTACTTTTAGTTATGCACCGCCCCCCTCTTCAGGAGCTCTACGGGGGAAAAGAGGGATTTCCCCCCAGCCCCCCGAGCCGCCAATCGCAGCCGGGCTCGGCGCGCCTCCCGCGCCGTGACTGGCCGCGCTTCGACTCCAGGCCGGCTCCCATTGGCCGGCCTCGGCGCCCGTCACCGCTGGTGCCGCCCTCTCAAACAGGGGTGTGTCGTGACGTCACGGGTAGCGGAGAGGTAAACAACTTTGACCGCGTGAGGTTTAAAGCAACATTGTTTTGCCTGTGATCTCTGAATCAACGGGCGCCCTGTGCGCGGGCATCACAGCGCTGGCGTGAGCCTCGAAGCAGGGCGCGTCGAGATGCTCCGAGCCGCGTCTCTTTTAGCGCGACCGAGTGCCTTTTGTTTAAACAGCCACAAGCTGCATAGCCCCCCCCACAGCTCCAATCCTGGCTCACCGGAGCCGTCGATGTCACGCAGACTGCGATAAGAATGCAAGTGCTGTGTGGTCCCAAATCCTTCGTTTTGTGCATTACGCTCCATCATTTCTTTGACACGTTGCAAATGTGTGCAGTGAGGCGTGCGTGCGTGAGTGTGTGCGTGCGTGCCTGCCTATGTGTGCGCGCGCGTGTGTGTGAGAGAGAGTGACGGAGGGGTGTGTCTACTCTGCAGCACAGTGGTAGGCTGGGGCGAGAGATGCCACTGCATGGCGATCTACATTTTTCTAATGCAGTGGAGCTGGTTAAGTAACCCTGAAATATTCATGATATTTATTTTACAATTTGTTTTTCATGTTTTTTTTCATGTTTTTTTTTTTATGATTTACGTTTCATTCACATTTGTGTGCCGCCTGGAATGCGGCGCAGTCAGGTCATGGCAATGTATTTGTGTAATACCTGGACTGCTACGACTGAATGGTCGCTGGTCCTGAAGAGCGACCGCACTCCGGCGCTGCTCCTCCTTGGCACGAAGGTCAGAGTCCCGGGGGAAGAAGGAGGTTAAGGGAGTTACGTTTTGGGTATGCATTAAACTAGGTTAGGCGCAGGCTTTACACAACATGTGCAAGTGAATGCAAATACTGTGCAAACCTGTGCTAGTGTGTGTGTGGCTGCAGTGGGGCCAGCGGACGGGGCCTGGCTGAAGGTCAGGGGTGTGTCTGCTATGTAAACACGCTTAAAGCGACAGATATGAAGGGGAGAGCGAGAGGGAGAAAGAGGGGCCTCATCCGGTCACATATATCCTCTTCCCTCTTGGCCCCATCGTTCTCTGCTCCCGCTGCGGCCTGAAATCAAGAGGTACATGCGAGAGGATTTCAGTCAGTACACATCGCTGGTGTGAAAATTACAGGGGAGCTGCTTTCCAAGTGTAAACATTCATTTTTATGTATTCCGTTGTGCATGAAACCGGTTGTGCTCTTAAATGAGCGCTGTCAGAGCGCAATCGACACTCCATGTGATTAACAACAAGGCAGCTTTTCTAATGAAAGTGAATGAATAAAGAATGTCAAGATCCAAGTACAATCTGCATCTCCTGGCTTTTTTGCTTTCGGATTTTCAGGCAGTAAATCTGTTAAAGAGGACCTAAGGGTAGAGCTATCGCACAAGCAAAGCAAAAATACATTTTGTCCCAAAACCAGCGTGGGCTGTAATGTGTTCAATTTTCTATGTGCTGATGAGAAGTATGGCTGCAGTGTTCCGATTGCTTTTTCTTTACCGATTTCTGTGGCGACTCAGCAATAATTTGACCTCCTGAAAACGGTGTATGTGGAAGTTTTTATGTGTCTTGTGTAGATCTAAATCCTTTTATTTTTGCTATTTTTTTTCTAAGAGGTGGCAGCCTGATCTAATAACTTTTTTTGATTTGGCTGTAAAAACTCAGGTCGGAGTCAATAATTGCACCAAGATGTCTGGTTTGAGCTCTAGACTGAATTTTACTGGAGTCTAAATAAACACAGAATTTTAACAGTTTTTCTTTGGCCCCAATGACAGTTTTCAGATTTTCCAATCTGAGGTCTCACATCTTTAAATATATCTCTTACACGGAACTTTGCATCAGATATTGCAATCGTGAAATCATTTCTTTTTTTGTCTGACAGAAAAATGTGTTTAGAGAAAAGACTGCAGAGATTGTAGCTACAATCGAAAGAATCAACCCATTTTTTTTTTAAATAGTCAAACAAGTTTTGTCTTTTTGTTATATTTGAGTACAGACTTTTTCTTTGTTGATAAATGACCTATCACCCCTCCAATCAGTTCATCTCCAGTGGGACCTTGAAGAACCTTGCCAGATTTTTTTTTTTTTTTTTGGTCAGCTTTTTAAATCCCTATGCCAGCCCTGCCCTCGCCGCCTTAACAACAAGAATTTTCACAACAAACATTGTGGTCCACTCCAGAGAGTTACACATTTGTACTCGCTGGTTAAAGAGTACAAACCACTGAACAATCAGGAGTGCGCCATAAAACACCAGCATGCATGTGCAAAGTTCAGCAAGGCTACAAGTCCGGTTTTGAATTCCCTTCCTGTTGCACAAAGTATCCTGAGCTCTGCAGTCCCGCTGGATTCATTTTATGTGTCATAAGCTTGTTAACAGTTGATTCATGTGCAACTCCTAGAAAAGCGTGTGGGTGTTAGGTCCGTACCCGTGGAGAGTTGATCCTTGTCCTGTGGCTTGGGCACTTTCCAAGTCTGGCACCAGCACTGGATCAAGCTATTCAGTTAACAGGGATTTAGTTGGCTCCACAACACTGGTGTCCGACATGTTTTCAGGTTCCAGCCATTTTGATGTCCTCAGATGCTCTGCTTTTTTTTTTTTTTTCTCCCTCCCCCAGTGAGCTGGCTTAGTGTCTGCAAATCAGAGTAGTGGAAATAACAAATCAGAAGGACTTTGACCCACTGAAACAACGGGAACTCATCTTCGCAAGGGTGTACAGAGATATAAATAGCTCACATAGTAGCACAGTCCATACTGGCACATGTCGGATTTGAGTTTGCACTTGAATGTGGGCTGAGGGAACAGAGCAGGAGATGGGAGAATGTTTGTGCAGACATGTGAGCAGCAGATTTTTCTTTTGGGACTTAATGATGTTTTTTTAACATCATATAATAAGAAGAGAGATGAGACAGACGCTGGAATATTTCACTTTTCTTCCACATTCAAACCTAGAAGATGAGTGGTTTTCACACACACACACACACACACACGAGTTTCACAGCTTCAGGGACAATTCAAACATATTTTTAGATGGAAGAGTCTAAGCTGCACAGAATTATTAACAGGACAGTGGCACTGAGACAGCAAAAAAAAAGCAACCTCTGCTCAAATTCTCATCAAATCGTAGGAGGCTTTTATTGAATATTTTGAATGATGAAAAAGAACGCAGCTTCCACTGTGATCGCTTTCTCTAAGACTGAAAAGGCCCAGTACCACTTTCAAAGCGACCACAGATAGTTACTACCGGCAATGAGAGGGAAGAGGGCAGAAAAATAACCTTCAGATGCTTCATATAATGAGATGTTTGTCTGGCTTTGGATGAAGGAGCAAGTGCCTGAGGAAAATACATGCTGTTTAAAAAAAAAAAAAAAACTGGCTACGTAAGTCGCAGCTGTGCGTTGTAACTGATCTTGGGGTTATGCTGTGAGGATATTAAGACCTTCAGCTGGAGAAGTCAGGAGCAATTCTAACAAATATATAACAATTCTTGAGGCATGTCAATCTTTAAGATGGTCCAATGCCTTTACAGACTCATGCAATGTGTAGAGCGTTTGGAAGATTGCTGATCCAGAAACATGACGGATCAAAGAACCTTTGTATTGGAACTGCAGTGCAGCATATAGAGAGAAAATGCTGGGGGCGGCGTGAGGTATATTCTGTTTAGAATGACGGCTACGATACATGTCATCATTATCCAACTCAGTGGCTGTTTAAATGAAAGAAATACTATGTATTAGTTGTCCATTGAATGTACTATGTTTTCAAGGAGGCACATATCCAAATAAAGCTTTTGAAAGGCAAAAATACATATCTTGCTTTCAGCAATATCACGGCTGCTGAAAGGAAACACTGGAATGAAAGACTGCAAGGACTGCACGCCCTGAAACATAAAGGCAGGAGTGGGAGGAGTAAAATTGGAAAACCAGCGAGCAGTGATGAGGACATTGCCGGGTAATTTGTAGCATCGTGTTCATTGTGAAACATCCACCTTGATGATGTGAATGACACACCAGAGAAGAAATGTGTTGTGTGTCATTCACATAGGTTTCAAATGGAGAGAAATGCTAAAGAAACCTCTGGGAGGGCGAGGGAAGTCTCACCGGCAGAGAAGGTGGCGGTAACTGTTCCTCAAACGCGACTTGGAACTGTTTTATAAACACTCAGCGATCGCCACCCTGCCATTAAACACAAAAGAAGAGGAAGAGGAGTGCTAGTGGAGCTTCCTCAATGAAAATCTGGAGTTCAGAATCAAAGTGAATGAAAAACAGGTAAGAAAGTGTAAACAAAGATATAGAATAAAGCCATAAAATTTGGAAAAAGGTTTTATTTCTGCAGTTCCTTAAATTCACATAATTCTGAATATATATCCGATTTTTTTTTTTTTTGGATTGAAGTTTGTGCTAAAGTTGATGTTATAAAGGGTAAGTGTGGTCTGTGATCAGCTGGCTGGGCGTACACTAGATATGTTTTTTGCATTCTGAATTTCACAGAATTGTGGCAGTTTTGAGTTGACAACTCTAATATTACACTTATGACATTGAAAAAAATGAGAAACAATGGAATTATCTTATGGTCTTTTATGCAACGAGTGAGTGAGGCCAAATGTATCTCTTTCGATATAACTCAATGTGGTGCATCTCCAGGGCAGCTTGTTAAAAGAACAAAAAACACAACTATGTGCCACCACACTCATCCTAACCTGTTCTACTGTTAAATCGCTGTCTGAAATACAGTACTCATTGACTTTGTACTGGTGAAAACCCAGGATGTCCTGCCTGAGGGACTGTCACAACTCCACTCCACTAAACTGTGGACTCAACTGTCATCAGCAAATCCAGACTCAGAACTTCTGGGTACTTCAGGCGATGTGCAGTTATACGGAGGCTCCAGTGAGGAGCCCACTGTGCTGGCGCTGTCTCGGACCTCATGGATTCCAGCGTATCGGAGGAACCATGTGAGCTGAAAGCTGAGCCTGTTGTCAATCTCACCAGATTTTGCACTTCCTGCACTCTTAGCGCTCAGGACAGTGATCACACTCTCAGATCACAGCTGACTCATTTGCACTTTGTTCACAAAGGAAGAGGGAGAGAGAAAGAAATCAAAGTTGTCCCTGCCGTTTAGCAGAGTTCTGATTCATGGCTTGAACGACAGGGTTGCCATATAAATTCTTAACAAAGTAGTGAATCTCTGCAATACCTAAATGACAGAGCTTAAAAAAAGATAAAAATGTAAAGAAGCAATTGATCAAGTCAACAAGTTCAAAAATATGCACATTGAATGTTGCTGGAAACAAATTTTGTGGCTAACCGCAGCAATACAACACAGTAACATCTCTGCACAGAACGCCAGAAGTCTAATATTTGTTCAATAATAAGGACATAAGGGAGGTCAATGTGGATATAATGAAAATACCTCAGTTGGTATATTTCACAAATGTTTGAAACCAGGATCCTGCAGCCAGAGGATTGATGCGGATGGTCATACAACCTTCTAACATGTGTTACATAAACCATCCCAAGCAGCTGCATCACAAGATGCTGTGACGCAGCACAGAATGTGACGCCAACAGCTCATTTTCACACAGGTGATAAACAAGCAGGGTTTGAGGAAGAGCTAGAAACATCCGCGGCCACACTCGGCTTAATCCGCACGCTGCGCTGCCTTTTTATTAACCCTGTGGAAAATATTAGCAGCGTGTCATTACCAGTGCCTGCAGGTCCAGCACAGCATCGCCCACAATTGCATGAGCACGTTGTTACTCCAGCATCCAGCCTTCACCGCCTCCTTTCTTTTAGACAGTCAGTCTCCATTTGCATTTTTTGTTTTTTTTGCACTGATCACATATACAAGATACCAGCACATTTTTTCTTTTCCATCTAACCCTTTCCAAATGTCCAATACATTACGCAAAAGTAACATGCTGCATGGTGGAATTTATTAAAGGTGAGGTGAGGTGTCAAAGCAATTTAAATGTATGACTATTTACGTAAATTATTAAGGCTAGGAGTTGTTTGCATGTTGACACAAATGTGGCAAGCTTGTGGTTTTCATTCACAACCAGATGCTTTTCAAGTTTTACAAAACACCAGCTCTTGAATACTGTTTCAATACCTTCTCTCTTTTTTCCCCGTCTTCAAATATTTACCTAAGAGACCAAGTGTTATTTTACTTTGTGTGGTTTCTCAGAAGATAGCTAAGAGGTAGTGAAAGCTGTTCCTGGACACCTGAGGCAATTTAAGTACATAATGGACAAAAATAACAGAATTTATTGAAAGCAGGTAGTAAATTTGCTAAACGAGCTGCTTCTAAAGTTTAATGACGCAGTGCCAGCAAGACTTACTGCCTTTTCATTCACAGAGAGAAAATCTGAAACCACTTACGCTCTCCTGCTGTTTTCCTCTGGAGACCTGCTGTGAGCTGTACTATGGATTTCTCACTGACGCAGCCATGATCTATTAAAATCCCACTGGTTCCCTCCTCTGGGATGATGAAGGACAACATGGCTTCTAATCACGTCTTACTGCCGTCACACATTGATCCTTTGGTTTTAACAACTGCGTGATGTGATACGGTTTCCTTTTTCAAAAGGCAAATAGGAATCCAAGAAGCCCCGAGTAAATGCCAGTGAAACATACCTAAGCGTCAATGCAGCTGATTACAATTACTCGTTGAAAAAATTCCGCCAACTCCAAGGAATGTTGGGTATTAAAAACAAAACAACAAAAACGCCTGGAAAGTAGTTATAAAGTTGAGTGATTTGTATTTATTTGTTTCTTGACTTGGCAGAATGTAATACAAAGTGATATTTCCGACAGGTTTAGCTTTGGAAACACTAACTCGACAATGTCGGTTGTGTAATAAGATATTTTATTTTGAAAGAAGGGCATTTATTTTGACAAACACACGGGCGTCTATAGCAGTTTAGCTAGCAGACATATGCGAGAGGTTTGTCGTGAATTCTTCCAAAAGCTCTTTCTCACGTGTGAGTGTGCACTGGCCCAGTTAAGTAATCGAGTGTATGCACCTGTGAAATGCACATTGTGGAACGCGTCGAACAGTACGTCTGCTCTTAGCCCCTCACCCACCCACATGCTACCGTAGAAGGAACCGCTAGCTTAGCGCTAGCATTAGACGGTTACATCTCTGGCAATGGTGAAATGCGTTAGTTGTAACGGCATGGAAAAGCTAAACACGTTGATACGAACAGTCTGGCAAGAGATATTCAATGGCATACTCTTACGTATAACAACATACACGGCAAATTTAGGAAGAAAAATGCGAGCGAAGTGTCGCATTGCGACGGTATAAATGCGCTTCCGCAGCTCCAGCGTGCAGAGCCGGTCCCATGGTGTAATGGTTAGCACTCTGGACTTTGAATCCAGCGATCCGAGTTCAAATCTCGGTGGGACCTCATCCTTTTTGCCTCGAAAACGAACACAATTAGAAACGAGGACTTAATTTTTAACAAAGTATAACGATATCAACCAATCAATAATAATAACACATGATACATTCGCGTGAATCGCATTTGCATTTTGGGAGCGGTCAGTATGGGGCAAAATGACGTCCATAAAGGATATTTTTAGCTTGTGTACAAATTTCGTTTTTTTTACTCCATAAATACAAACAAAGACTAACACAAATTTTAGTTAAGTTAGACCAAATTATGAATAATGTTCATTTGGTTGCTACTGATTTCTTTGGTTTCTGCTTCATTGATAGATTTCAGTTTATTTTCTGTAGTTTAGCTAAGATGTCACATGATAGAGTCCATATCCATACTTAAAGCTGCTGAGGCCTGCCACCTCTTGAATTTTAGTGCTTCAGCTGTCCTATCCTTTAAACTGACCATTCTTTCCAATGAAAAAGAGCAAATAACATGCCTCATAAACCTGAAACAAAAAGAACAAGAAGACACTTGGGCTTTATTTGATTTTATTACAATAAACTTTGTGTTAAATATAACACAGTTTTGTCACCACCTCAGAGGACTAAAATATATTACTTCTTTTACATTAAAAAAAAAAAAAACCCATTATGAAAAATAATGATTGTGCTTGTGTCACGTTAATACTTTATCTGTTTATAGAAAACACACAACAGACTGAATTAAAACATCAATAATAAAAAAAGCAAACGTTACAAAATATCTGTACACAATAATTGAGTCTTTGGCTTAGAGTAATACTGACCTGTTCTGTTATTTGTTTGAGGAATAATGTCATTACCTGGGCCGAGACTAAGCTATGATATGGATGGTTTTTGAAAGAGCTTGAGAGAGTGCACAATATATTTTCTTAATAAATGTACCAAATAAGGCTGGTTTTTTTTTATTATAAAAAAAACTATATGCAAAAGATGAAAACAGTTGTTAGTGTTACTATTTAGCAAAAATTGGCAATGATCAAAGAAAATATAATTCCACAATCAGAACAAAATCCCTTGATTGCCACCAAGAGGACTGCATAAAAACAGCTGATTGAAAATGTCAAAAAGCACTTCATCCTAAAATGGCCATCAGAGTACTTTCACTTCTTCCTTCATTGCCACTTTCAAGCAAATCACATGGCTTGCAAACCAAAATGAACCATAAAATCCTTTTTTTTTTTTTTTTTTTTACATCACCTTTAACATACTTTGGCACTCTACTACATCACTGGAAACCTTATCTATTTCCTTGTAGTTTAAACACTGATTATGATACTGGTAATTCATGCTAACGCGTCACCAGACTTTGATGAAAGTAAGCAAATCTTGTTCTGTTTTCCTATCTGGGCTGTCAAATGTTTAGTCAGCTTTTGGCACTTCAACCCACCACTTTCTGTTTGCACTGTGTTGTGACAAACTTTTTGCTTTAAAGCTCACATACAATACAAATTTTTAGTTATTTGTTTCTTCCCAAATTTCAGTGGAGCAGAATTACAGCACCCTTCGAAAAATATTCTAAATCTCCAATAAACAGCATGTTTAACCTTCCTAACAAAAGTGCTGCTTTGTTGTCCCTTTCTCATGTTTTAAGGCCATCAAAACAGTGCAGCTGTGAGCGGGTGTCAGAGGCTAGAATGAACACCTGGTTGCGGGTGTTGCTAGTGACAACATCGCCAAACCAAGGGAAAGATATCAGTGTCCTTTGTGACATTACAATGACCTGATTTCCTGAACTGTGTGGTGGAGCCGGCAAAAGAATTAAAGCATGGGCTTTTTTTTTCATTCTCATTTTTGGGGTCGTTCATGGACAGGCTGTAGACACATATTACTGTTAGTAAACATTGGTAAAGTGCAGTTTGCCCGGGAGCTTTAAAGCGCCGGTCCGTCATCACTGACTCCTGCCCAGCACAGTGCCGCTACCAGTACAAATGCAAAGTTGGAAGTTTTCATCGGTGTAGCTGAGGTCCAAGCATGACTTTGTTGATGAAGTTGACAATGGCCACTGCCGGCTGTTCGGGGTCCATCTCTGCGAACAGGTGGCACACGTTCTCTGTGGTGCTGCCGGTCCGCCTCGCCACAAAGCCAAACATCCTGCCACGACAAGTCCACATGAAGAGTCAAAATCACAGGTCACACACAAACACATGGCGAGTGAGAAGAGACAGAGGGACAAATGCGTTCATGATTATTTGCCATGCAAAGGAGCTTATTTTGTACTGTATAGTATCAGCTGCAAAGGAAACAAATAAAGAAAAAGGCCGTGACACAAGCACTTACTTGCTTGACGTGCTATCAGAATTAGTCCACCTGAAGCACGGGTAAACAAATAGAGACAGAAAGAAAGCCGGGAGAAAAAAAAAAAGTGAAAAACAGACACAGACACCTTAACTAAGCTCTGAGCCAAGAACCTCCATGCAAATCACGTAGAACTTATATTTACGAAATATAAGTTAATACTTATAGTATTCAGCACAACTACAGAAAGCACATTAACGTAATTGCCTTAATTAGAGAAGGTGAGTAGAAACGTACAACAATGTTTGGGTTTTCTTTTTCTTTTTTAAAATAAAATCATGGTCTGTTTTTAAGTGTAAGTCAACAACCTGTGGTCCCGGGGGTCAAGACTGCTGAAAGTCACAGTGCTGATTGGGTAGTGCCTCCTGAAGAACAGTCTGTGCAAACACAAACAGTTTTTAGGCTTCATTTGAATTGTGCGCTAATGTCTTGATTACTTCAGCCATAGAAAAACCACAAGAAACTCAAGGAACTCTCAAAAGACTATCGTTTTTCCAGGCTCGATCGGCGGCCATATGCAAAGATAAGTTTGTGGTGTCTGTCATGTACCGTCTTTTGCTGTCTGTGAGAGTGATTCCCTGAACAGACACTTTGAAGTGGACCACCGTTGCTGCCGGACGTGGGCTCAGAGCCAAAGTACACTTGGTAGCCTTGCAAACTGCCTCAGGTCCTGTCAGTGATTCTGTTTCGACTGAGTTCAGGTAGAGCACGTTGCAGGCTTGAGTGCAACAGAGAAGAGACAAAAAAAATCTGGATTAACAAAATTGTGCGTTGGCTGGTGGACCAGCACTCAGAAAGATGTGATGCTCAGGCAGCCTCTGCTGGGGGAAAGGAGAACTGCAATTGATGCGTTATATTTGGGGGAAAAACAAACAGCCTCTTCTCACCTGCTCCTTGTTTGAGGAGTTCGGCCACTGTGCTGGTGTTTGTCACGTTCTGCATCTCCTGGAGCTCTCCAACCAGGTCTGAAACATCAGTAAGATCAGCCATTCACAGCACTGTAGTGACTGTTCAGCCTGCCACTGTCTTTTCAAGGGAACATTTAATTGAATAACCATGGCGTGCATGGGTAAGGTGGCCGATCTGACCTTTTTCTGGGATGCGAAGAGCACATGGCAAAGAGATGGGGGTGATTGAATGTTGGTAAACCAGGGCAGATAAGCTTCCTGTGGCAGATGGACAAGAGCAAGGTAATTATTATTGTCAAAACAAGAAGAGTTTAGAAAGGAAAGTAGATAAACACAGGTATTTCTTATTAAGGTCTCTGTGTTGAAGCATTCACTTTCAGTGCCCTGTCCTGTCCTGTTGTCTGATTGGATAAATATATAAGCGTTTTTTTGTAGTTAGTACACTGACCAAAGTAGGACTCATTTTGACAACCCTTGATCTTCACTCCACGTGGCCCCGTCTCGATCAGGAAGTGTCTCACCAGCTGCTCCAGTGGATCCCCTGGGAGAGAGATCAATTATTAAAAGACTTGTCTACAAAGGCTGTCAGTGGTCTAGGTAATCGTAGTACTTGAAGATTAAATCAAGACAACCGAAAAACAGACTTGTTTTGGTCACACATTTCACCTTTCATCCTAAAGGCTTTTTCACTTCCGTTCAGTGAATTTCTATTTCAGTATAGAGTAGAATAGTATTGTACTAACATGTACTGATGTTAGTATAAAAACATACTAATGGAAGAAAGCAAGTTGGGACACATTCAAATTCATTTCCTCTTTTCTTCTCAGCAGTTGGTCGTCAGTTGAGTCAACATGCAGGATAAGAAATGTACTTGTGTTGCTAAGTACATTGTTCCAACTACTGTACTGATGGGACATTCCAGGAACAAATAACAGAGAATAAAGGAACAAACCCAGTGAAGAGTTCAGAAGAGGTACCTTTGTTGCCAAGCGTGTTGGCGTTAGGAGGGGGAGTAGCCACCTTCAGGGCCAGACCGTAGGCGCCCTGGAAGGAGTTGCTGTCTCTAATGAGGAAAGTTCCTGGTTCCTTGTCCTTCAAGCAAGCAATGGCTGCAAGCAGAGGGAAAAGTTGTCAATCAGGAAATCCAACAATTAGACACTTATTTTTGAATGCATAATTTCTATGTTTCAGTGCGACCAATTAAATAACACATTAGTCCAGAGTGGCCACTTTCTTTTCTGACCTTGGTCTCTGGTGATGCCTGGCTTGTACCAGTACTTGGAGCTGTCCTGGACAAACTTAGCGTTGACCCTGGTGTCTGTCTCTTCCTTACAGCTGTGCTGTGGCGTGGACCCCCACCTCTGCTCACCCACAGAGGGGGAGAAAGTCACATGGTGTGTTGGGGAGGGAGCCGAGGAGGCCCGCAGCAGACTGCTGTGCCCGTTAAGGGCTCCTGATGTGGCCGAGAGTCGCTTCTTCTCGGGGAGCGGCGGCTGAATGGCAGGGATGGTGACCGCGGTGTAGCCCGTGTATGGCACATGAGGGATGTTCAGCAAGGGGTAATAGTAGGACGCCATGGGGAAAGTCGGGGTGTGGTACCCATCAGGCACCGGCGACGGCGGTTTGGTGTCGGGCGATCCGTCTTTGTCCGGGGTCAATCTCTGTCCCGCTATGTCTGTGGCAGACGTGGACCTCTGCGGAGAGGCCTGGAGGTCCACGGAGCCGTGAGGGGAACTTGGGGAGGTGGTGCAAGGGCTGGAGCTCACGCTAGCAGACGGTATCACAGAGGCACACCGGTCTGACTGGGGAGATTCACTGGGGAGAGCCGAGCCGTTGAGGTGCACTTGGACCGGCGTGAAGATGACAGTGGCGTAGTTCGACGTCTGCAGTCGGTTGGACCTGTCGGCGCTTCCTGCGATCCTGGCACCTCCGAGTTTACCATTGGCGCTCAGACTCTCCCTTGACACTTGTGGGGAGTTTGCGTTGGAATTTTGGTTTCCAGTGGCCTCCGTCGTGGGTATTGTAATTTTGCTGCCTCTTGTGTTGGGCTCCGGCTGTGCAGAAGTCTTTTGGCTTTGAGGAGATCCGTCATCAGTCACGCTAAAAAGGATTGAGTGGATGAGTGAAAAAATTACACAATTATCTTGTAGAAGTGGTAGTCGTTTTGATTTCAGAAGATGCTGATAAGGAAGTTTTCCTCACCTTTCCTCCGTTTGCGTGGGACTGTTGCCACCAATGACTGTGTAGTCATGATCAGAGTCCGTACCAGGGCTGCTTGACTGATCGTTACAGTCCGACTTGCTCTCTGGAGTCTCAGATTTTTTATCCACCGCATCTGTCGCAGCCTTTTCCACTTTGAAAAGTGACACAAAAGAAGATGAAGTTATGTCAAAGAACAGTTTGATGGTGTGACCAATAAAGCAAGAAGAAGAGAGTTGCACAGTTACCTTTGTGCTGCTCTGTTTGCAGCTGGTCTTTGGGTTGGTTGGCAGTCAGCTGCGGCTGACCTCTCTCAGGAGAGGGGCTACCGGCGGCCATTGGGGAGGCAGACCCAGAGTGGTAGCCCGAGGCGTAGCCGCGGCTCTCGTGACTTTCCGCTGGGGACGACTGATACGAGGAGCAGGGGCAAGAATGTCGGGGCTGTGGAGGGGTGTGGTAGCCGCTGCTGGCCCGATCCTGGACATCCATCAGAGGCTGAGGGCCAGGGTAGCTCGGTTGGCCCCCGATGGTGTATCTGGGATGCTCTGTGCTTGGAAGCTGACCTGAGGCAGCATGGCAGAGGTGAAATACAGGCATGGACGATTTGCAGTTCCAGGGTTCAGCCTCTCTGGGCACCTCCCATTGGTTCTCGCTTTCCCAAAGACGTGACACCTCTCTGGTTTGGTGCAACCCTGCTCCATGTTGCCAGTGAGGGCTTTCCAGCTGGTCGGGGTGCAGTTGGTGGAACGTTCTCACCGAAGCAGACTGGTGCTCTCGCCTGCTGAAGCATTCCCGACAGGGGCAGCCGGAGGCCGTCGCCTGCGGGCCAAAGAACAACTCCCTGTAGGGACTGGAGGGCAGTGACTGGTGGGAAAGATGGGAGGGCGGTGCGTGGCTGGAATAATGGAAAAGGTTGCACTCGTCGCCGGGGCAGACTCTGTTTAAGGCGGGCAGGGTGTGGCTGTGTGGGTGGGCATGGTCACTGGCGGGGCAGGGGTAACAGGGCCGGAGGACGCAGGGCAGGGCCGGCGGTGGGGGTGGGAGTGGGCGTTCCCACGGCAACTCTGGTAAAGGATGGGCACTGTGTCGATGGCAGAGATCCAGGTGAGTGGGTGGCGGAGGTGGGGACATGGATTTGGTGGGTAAAGCAGGCAGAGTTTGGCTCTTTGGGTGCTTTTTAACGCTGCCGCAGCGGCCCAGGCAGTGTCCGTTGGACAGGCAGGGCTCCTGTTCCCGCTTCCATCCTGCGTCGCCGCACTTTGCAGATATTCGGCCGCAGCACGAGTTATCTCGCCTCAGGGCTCCGGGACTCGACGGGTCCATGTCGTCTAAGATAGCCGTCTCTCGGTCCCTTTCCTTCCCTTTGGTTTTCTCCTTCTCTCCCGCCTCCCCGTCGACTCTCTTTATTGCACAGTCACAGTTTTCTCTCTCAGGGCTTTTTGTCGGAGAGGCGTCTTCCGGCTTTTCTGAGGCAAATGACGAGCTGCTGGATTGCACAGTGCAGATGAGCGACTGCGTGTGACTGGGAGGCTGAGTCCTGACCGTAGGGCTGTTGGTGAGGCACCCATAGGGTGATGCTGCAGAGGCGGTGGACCCCGGCCCGCGGCGCTTTTTCACCTGGGCGTATAGGCTGCCGTCCAGAGGGCCCCTGGTGTGGGAGATATCTGATGGAAAAGGAGAATTTCTATCTATCATCCAAAACTGTGAAATGGCTTTACACATGTGAGTGCGTTTCTTACTCTCGATGCTGTCTTGATGGTGCAGGTTGAAGTTCTCGTAGGAATCCCACCTGACCACCGGGTCAGAGGTGTTGAAGTCTAATTTGATGGAGGCGTCATTTTTACGGTACTCTTGGCCTGAGAGAGAAGACATATTGGTTCTAATATTGATCTTGCACAATGTATCAATTTTCAGAACTTTATTGGTTTTCCTGGATTCTTCAGAGCTTCATTAATTAATCCTGTTAATTTAGCCCTCTGTTTACAACCTCCCACATTAATGCTGGATTTTAGCTTCCTGCTGCTTTCCTGAATCCTCCACATTTGGAAGGAGACAAAAACAGGTCAGTCTCAAAGGGCTAAACTCACACCTAGAAAGAGCAAAGGTATCACCCTTTGTGACATCACAATAGACAGATGTGCTATACTGTGCATTATTGCTAACAACATACTGTAAAGTGGAGCAAGCTAAATAAATTCTGTGTCTTATTTCTTGGGAATTTGTTGACAGGCTGGTGACAGCAAAGCACATTTGGTTTAATGTGGGACATTAAAGGATGTAGGTGATTGATGATGACATTCACCTTTTTCTTTATCTGGTCCATTGGAAAAAATAAACTCGACCGTAGCATCTGGAGGGAATCTGTCATCTACAAGGAGAAAAACATAAAAGCATGGCTTAAAATATCCTCACTGTCTCCGTAACAACGGAGCGGATAAAGAGGCGAGTAAGAATGGCCCATTGAAGCGACGACGTTAACCAAAGCAGAAAAGCAATCAGAGCAGAAATTTTCAAAGAAATCACTTTTAATGCACAAGTATATTAATCATGCATTGCATTGTGAAGCGCTTTCAGTGTATATGATGATGAGATTGCTGCTTACTGATCCGTGTTTCACCTCGAGTCATTTAACATTTGTCCTGAAATACGTGCAAACTTTGCAATGTAACGAAAAATAAGTGGATCTTCAATTATTCAGTCGTGGAAAGATTCCAAAGCAGCCTCAGGGTTTCTACAGTGATGCACTGTGTGGCGATGCCTATGCGTGTGTAGCGTATATGCCTTTCGCTCCACACTCCAGTAAGTTCCTTCATGGCTGTCCAGAGGCTGTAAATGTCTCCTGCTTACTATTCCACACATTTCCCACAAAACCACTGAGCCTCTGTTTTCATACCTGAGCAGGCCAAGTCCAGCTCGGTCTTGCCAAACCACAGCTGGGCACCGTGAACGGTGCAGGTGTGGAACTGAACTCTGAACACCACCTCCCTCTCCGCCGCTCGACTCCGCCGGTGGTAGCACTTCACCTGCAGGCGACAGCGGTTGTTTTACATTTTAGTCAGAAATAGCTATAAAAAAAAAAGACTTTTACTTGGCAATGAAGGTGCGACTGTGATTAAATCATTTCATTTTGTTGCTGTGCTGCTCCATTGTGAAGGAGAGCATGGTTTGACGGCGTGCTGCCGCTATGGAAACCGGCTGTCTGAGACAAACGATGTGAGTACATTTAGGTCGCTGAGGGTTTTGAACAACTTGTAATGATTAAGCTGTCATGTTCTTAATCTAGAGTGGGTTAGAAGCTTAAGTGGTTCAAAAATAATCAGGCACTTGTTCTGAGCGAAGCTATCCAATGTGTATTCAGAGAATAAAACAGAGGTTTAGTGAAGTGATTTATCAAGAGTTTAAACCAACGCAGCTGGTGATTCATTCTACTAAGATTTTCCGAGCTGACACGTGGAAGTCAAGAGAAGCCATTTCTCACCATAATGTCCCCTTTTAGTAAAAGTGCCGGCTCCATCGTCATGCACAGCTTCCTCGCCCGGGAGCTCTGTGGATCACTGGACAAACAGAGCCGCAGAGTGAAAAGACAGAAGGAGCAGAAAATACAGCCGCACCAGCTCCAAACACACACAAAGCATAGTCCAAACATGTCTCAGTTGGGTAAAATAGGGGTAAACAGCAGTAACTGGAGTATAAGCACAGACTTGCCTACACCTAAACACAGGTGCTGGTCTTGTATAGACAACTTCTGTCCAGTGGACACACAGCGGTGCAAGCGGGCCACTTGTTGTGTACTTACTAGACGGCAGAGGTGTAGACGAGCTGCAGAGACTGGTAGATCTTCAGAAAGGGGAAGAAACCTGCAGGACACAGACACACAACAACACTCAACCACCAGTCCAACCAGAGAGCTGCGCAGTCGGAAGTCTGCATTAAAGACTGACCGCCTCCTGCTTGGAAGTTTGGGAGCGATGGAATGAGGATCTGGTGGAGGAACAAAGGGCTGCTGTTCATTTTGATGGTGCTGGACAGCAGGCCGCTGAAGTAGTAGATGTACCTGAGGAGGAGAGGTGGATGAATGAACGGATGAGCGAATGATGGTCGGAGCACCGTGGTGATGAAATTCAGAGGGAAGCGCCGCACCTGTTCTGAGAGGGCTGCAGGGACGAGGAGACTTTGTCCTCGCAGAACTTTCTCATTGCCAGTGTGGTGAGAGCCTGGTCGGCACTGTCGCCACAGGAAATAGATTCATACATGGTTAGTGTGCCAGAAGGGTGGAGAACATAGATGCTGCGACATTTAAATCAGAGACTGTGTGGCCAGTGATAACTGTTCAGGTTGTTTCATAAGAAAAGCTACAAGGTATAGAAACTTTTTTTTTTTCTTTTTTATCAATTACACGAGTCAAATTAAGATTGAGTTTAATAGAAGCTAACGTGTCAGTGGCACGACAACAGCAATGACATGAACTGAACTTTTCAGGAGGACATCGAAGATCATTTGGGCCTTATGTAACAAAAAAAAACCAATAGGACACAAAAGTTCTAACTATGCAAAAACTGCAAAATTACCCAGCTGAAATCTTGCTGTAGTGCATGTACGCCGCCACAATCACCCCCGTCTTGCCCCTGTTCCCCTGTCACGACACAGGACGAAGTCAAACATGAAGCGTTAGCCCTTCCAGCTGGCAAAAGTCAGAGAGGGTTGCGTGGGTTCAAGCTCCGCTCACCCTACAGTGCAGAACCACCACGTTACTGGGGTCAGAGGTCAACCACGTCTCCATCGCTTTACAAACGGCGCAGATTCTGTCCAGGGGCGGAGCATGAAGGTCCGGCCAGCCGTAGTCCTGCACCTGATGCACAGCAGAGGCAACGGTTACATTTTTGCTTTTAGCCCGCAGCTTTAAACCTGCAAACCTTTAAAAAACAAACAAAAAAAAAAACAGAAGGCAAACACAGTGACGTCTTTTTTTTGTGCCTGTGTTGCTTCTTTGCAACCAAGGCGTTGAGCGACGTGCCAGCTTCTCAAGTAGATGTAAATAAAAGTACCTTTGGGGAAAGTCTGGTGATGTCATGTCTCTTTTCTGACAGATTTAGGAGCTGGGAAAGAAGGAAAGAACAGACAGGTCTATGTTTATGTGTAAACTCCAAAATGAGCAACATCTGATATTTGATATTGACAGTGTGATTTACAAAATGTGCTAAATGCATGCTTCAGTTGTCTTTTCAGCATTACGACTGACCAGGAACTTGTCTTGGTGCTTGGACTTCAGCATGGAAGCCACTTCCTGTAGGTTTCTGCAGTACTGCTGCTCCTCCAGATCGGGCAAGAAGAAGACGGAGATGATCCTCTCCGTGATGTAGGTGAGGTCAAAGTGATAGTGGTGCTCCATCACGTGCTCCATCATCTGGTCCACACTCTTACTCCTGATCACCGAGAGACAGTTTCCCCAGCCCCCCCGCAAAGTCAAGCCACAGGGAGGTCCAAACTGAATCTCTTTAAATTGTTTCTTTTTATTCATACCTTGGTATGGAGCCTCTCTTCCTCTGTGTTGTAGATCTGGTGGAGCCGTGCTAGAAAAAGAAAAGAAAAGACGAGACAATAGCACGCTTGGCCCTCCTTAACTTGTTTGCGTTTGTGCAATATTGATATTTTTTATGTGCACAAACGTACCGGGTCGGGAACGGGGCTACAGGTGGGAGTCACCTGAAGGAAAACAAGCACATGATGACAACTCTGTATTGTCGCACACGCTTCACACAAACAGAATAAAGCACAAGCCAAGCCGTGGGTGTGATTCAATGCTTGGGGTTCAACACTCCATCGGAGCAAATAAATCGATGGAAGCGTGAGAAGACGAAGCGGTGGCCATGAAGCGCTGGAAGAATGTACAGCTTATTCTGCTACGACTGCTGCAGGAGCTTTGTTATATTATGATGGTTTGAAGAAGACGCCAATGAGACTGGGATACACGAAGAAACGCGTTTTGGGGAAGGTGCGTACATTAAAGTGAATTCCAAACTGACACAGAAAAGGAAGAAAACATGGAAATTATATTGACGACTCCACGTTTAGTGTTTAGTCCCCTGCTGGTGAATCACAAGAGACTTGGGGGATACAGCGGAGAGGTTGTTTCAGCAGCTGAAAGCCGCCACACATGTAGTTCCACTTATCAGAATCATTGACGAGAAGAAAATGACGTGACACTATCAAAGATTTGTTGTTTTTTGTTTTTTTAAGTATAAGTTAATTGAAGACACACAAGCAAAAATACACAACAAACACACAATTTCAAACATCAAGACTTCCCCACACATATTTGATCAAAGGTGTAAAATACGCATAAGATGCACCAACAAACAGTGACGACCGAACATCAACTGTGTCTAAAGGGGAGAAATGGACGCACGCTGGGCACTGCAGCACAACGGCAGCTCTGGCTGTCAAAGGCCACAGACACCCTGTCAACTCTTGACCTGTGAACTCCGCTGTGAGGCTGATTGACAGCTGTGCCGCCCCACCCAGCGGCTAAGTCGCTAGTTAGCGCTGACAGGTGCCACTAAACAAGCTAACGAGTCACGTACGGCCGCGACACTCTCGAGAAACAAAGCAGCCACGCGGGCCAGACCTTGCGCCGCATGCCTTTCAGCAACGGACCAAGACGAGGTGTGAGCCACACTGCCTGGGTCGGGGGGAGTTTCTTCACTGCAGGAGTCGTGGATTGTTCATTTTAAGCAACATTTTTTAGGAAAAGGTCATGTCATAATTGTAAAAGCAACAACAACAACAACAACAACAACAACAACACTAGACAGTTTCCCTGACACGAGACATTTTTGGTTGAGTGATTTATTGCAACTGTTGCTCTTCGTCCCAGTTGAGTTTACCAGAATGTGCAGCCGGATTACTGGACTTTGCAAAGGCAAAAGTATAAAAAGTGTGAGACTGACCGCATGTGTCAACATTCAGTTTGGCTTAAGCAATTGCACTGGAGGCACACGAGGATTAAAGGTTCTGTTAATAGAACAGATATAATCCAAAAATATCTGTTGTGACTACAGACGATGGGTTTTCTATCACAACACAGTTATGTAACTTCCTGGCTTTTTATGACACACACACACGCACACGCACACACACACACGCCCACACACACACACACACACTGGGCACAAAACGGAGGTGGCCAAAAATATTTTAGGTCGGAGAGTGACGGGGACAAGAAGGGGGAAACATAAACAGGCGTGTTTTTCCAGGGCGTGAAAAGTAAAAGGAGTGAAAGGCTGCACTGTGATTGGTTACTGCCAGGGAGAAAACATTTAGCAAGCTACGTGACTGAGGTGACATCATGATGCCTTTACTCACAAAGACTTTACACTGTAGCAAGCACTGTTGAGGGCCCTCGACAGTAACAACTGCACCTTGTTACTGGCATGTGTTCCTTTCAGATTTAAAGGGACCCTATTATGGTCATTTCTGCATTTCAGAGAATAATTTTGGCCGTCTACTTCCAACAATAAACAAGGTGTGTTGGTCAATGACCTCCTAGTTTGAGCTGCACATGCTCAAAACAAGTGTTTCTCTCACTCAGCCTGAAGAGGCTGTTTTGGTTCTCTTCCCTCCTCCCCTCCCTGCTCCATCCGTGGCTCCACCTTCAAACAGCTCACTCCTTAGCGATTGGCCAGTCAGCTCCATGCAAGCGCTTGCTAGCGGAGAAGATAGCTACTAGATCTCATGTAGATGATACCTCACCCACATTGATATTATGACAATTGGGTCCAGTTGTGATGCAGAAAGTCGAGCAAAATCTGAATGAATCATTTCATTGCAGTATCACCGAAAGAACTAAATGTCATTTCTTTGTACATGGTGTGTTAGCTGGCATGTCTGTAAAATAAAAGACAGTTTCTGACTATAGGACCCCTTCAACACACTGACACCATTGCGTAGATGAACTAGACGGAGCCCAAACATTCTCTAAACGCTGGAAGAAGGAAATTAATAAACAGGAGAAGTTTTGTTGCGCGGGGGACCTTGCACCTTAACAGGGTTAAATAATGGTGCTTAAGTAGATAAAGTGGTCTGCTCTGGGAGAGAACAGCGGGAGACACAACATTCACGTGCACCCCCAGTGTAAACACAAACATGCACATGCACATACGAGAGTTGGCCGGAGGCAGAGTGCTGTGATGTGGAAGACAGAGCTGGACACGGTGAAGACACGCCACAGTTAACAGGAAGCAATTTGCAGCAGGATGTCAGTTGTCGGTGGGTCGGTTGACCCACACACACACACACACACACACACACGTGCACGTGCACTGTTTATATATGTCTCTAGCAGCAGTGCCCGCCTCAGGGTCTTCATTAATGTACACCGGAGACACTGGGAGAGGAGCCATCTGGTTCGGATTGGCCGGCCCCCTTTTTCCCGAGGTGCCAATGACAGCACCAGCCACACCCTCAGGGACTGAATGTTTGCAATAATACCAGGTCTGTTGACTGGATAACCTGGGTCTGGTCACCAGGTAACATTCCAAAGCCGTTGGCTGTATTCAGAGAAATTGAAAACATTCTCTTAAAAGTAAAAAGAAAACATGTTGTTTTTCTCTGCAGGCTTTTGGGGGCTCAGAATGCTACCTTTTACCAATGCTAACAGGCAACAAACCCACAAGCAATTATCATTACTTTAATGGAGTGTTAATGTGTTTTTTCTTTTGGCAATTACCTTGACTTTGTTCCACAAAGAATCTCTTTTCTTTCAAAACTCCCAATATAACTTGTAGGTCTGATAGAAGCGTGAGATTTTTTTTTCACCTCATTGTTTAAGCTCAGCAACTTAAATTCTTGAGAAAAGATACGATTGTCTTAAAAGGTCTGAAAAAAACATCCTCGAAGATGGGCTCTGCTGCACAAACAGGAAATAACAGCTTAATCAGCTACAGGCTAACACATGACGAGTTAAACCTGATAGTAATTTCCTAGCTGAAGCGCCACGAGCCAGCAAGTGAACAGCTGCTTGTTTGCCTTCTCGGGACTACAAGCTGGCAAACAGCTGCAGCGACGTGCTGCTCCATGAAAAAAAAGATCTTGCAGTCAGAGAAAGGTATCATCAACTTTATTTCTCCTGTACGTGTCAGCAGGGGTCCGTGTGATGAAAATATCATCGCAACCTCCAGTGGCGTCACTTAAAGTCAGCTGACACAGTACTTTTGCACTTCGTTGGCCGGAGATTAGTCGTGCCATTTATGGCTGTTCACAATTCTAGGTTTCTTATTTTCAGCCACTTTCTTGGTACTTCTGGGTGGAAAGTCAGCAGCTCAGAGGCTCTCACTGCTGCACCCACAAGAATGGCCGAATCGTCCGAACAGGGAAATTCAACTCGAGGATTTGCCAGAGCAGCAGAGTCACTCGTGGCGAAAGAGAAGCGAAAGCCTCCGTTCCTTTCAGCGGCAGGGTTTTTTTTATTTTTTTATTCTCGCAGTTACCTCCGGCTGACATCATGCTCCGAGAGGGAGAAAGTGAGTAAGCTCTTACACTGAGAACTTCCACAATTGAAACAGCGGCGGCAAGTTTTTCCAAGTTCCACAGGAACAGAAAAGTTTACAGAGTGCGGAGGGTGTCGGCATTTTCAAATCACCAAGCTGGAAATTTCCCTGGTGAAAGGCGCGAAGCTCACGTCCTCTCGGCCTCTTCCTACAGTTGTCTTGCATCTTCGCTCCATCGCACCTCTCCCCTCTGCTTACCATTCACCCCGAGAGGTGCCAGGGGACTGGATAATCACAGAGACATCCCTGCCATGGGATGCCAAGTATGGGCTCCCCCCTCCACCCCGCGTGAATAAATATAACATCAGGCGACACAAGGACATCTCGATAAGCATCGCGCATGCCAGGGCCGAAGTCTCGGCGGGACCGCTGGCCGAGGGGACGGATGGAAACGCCAGTGCGACGAGGCCCCCGGGGGCGAAAGCAAACGCATCCAGGGAGAGGAGCGGAGTTGGACAACGATGACAGGGAGGATGAAAGCAGGGGGTGGACGGACCGGAGGGCTGAGTGCGAGCGCTCGATGAGAGACGCTAACAGCTGAACCGCTGGCCGGAGATTTCAGCCGGCTATTTTTCGATAGAGCTTCTTAAATTAGATTGCGGCCGCCTTCGTCCAAAGACACTCCTAGTTCCATTTTCATCACTTTGTTCATCAGTCGACTCACAGCAGGAGCCACGCTGCAGTGGCACACGCCCTGTGGCCACATCACGAAAGACAGCATACATTGGGTCCCCATGCTCCTCGCCTTGCGCTGCAGTGATTAGACAACGACACGCTCGCTCTTATCAACGGTAGCTCTTCCCGTCCAATCCCAAAAATTTCTTTCAGAGGTTTCGCCGCGGCCACGTAAAACCCAATATCCAGAACGTAATTACCGCACATTTCAACCTTTGCACCCAGGAAATGAAAAGCCACGGACGGCGGCAAGGGTGGCGCCAAAAACACAACATGTTTTTTTTTCCCCCCAAAGATAAGATTATAAAAGGCAGTAAAATGTGATTAACCGTAATTACCTGCACACGGTGCTTCGCCGTGGTTATAAATAGAAGCGGCGTGATTAAGCTGCACAGATGTTTACGTGACAGGACTTCCTTTGGACGCTGCCTCCCACCGAGTCGCCATCGACTTGCCGCTTCTATTTCCACCCTCGTGACTGATGTGCCGTGTCACCTTGTGGCCATCCGCAGGACAGAGCGTCCCTGCCGCGTCGTCTCGCCGATGAGACGGACAAACAGGAGAAGGAGGCCAGTAAACGCAGCACTTGTTGCCTCGCAGCATCCAGGCCGCACTCAGTGGAGGATCGGCTGATATTGCAGTTGTTCAAGTATGTCAGGCTGGACCTAATTTAAAAAAAAAAAAAAAAAAAAAAGGCCTTTTTAAACCCGTGATAATTTCTTTCCTTTGTATAATAATCACTTTGTTATGTTGAGCTCCATTAAATTCACACTAATAGCTGCGCAGCGGGAACGTCGCTTGGTAATTGCTGCGTCCATTTATAAGTCAGCGTGATACATTAGAGCGGCAGCTGGTGTGAGTGAGCCTGAGACTGTCTGCGTTCGTTTTGCCGCTCAACACTGGGATCCATCAGACGATATTAGAACAGCTGACCGGCTCTGGCACACACGGGGCGAGCTGTCGTTCTGGTGTTAACTCAACGTCGCCACGCACGCAGAGTGTAAATGATGCGTCGACGCGGGGTCCATAAAGCGGACAAAGATACAAATGAAAAGAAAGAGACGGGGACAAATGCTTGCTGGGGCTTTTGCTGGACCAAGGCATTCGCGGTCAAGCTTCCACGCATGCACGTCTCTAACCTCAGCATTTAAGGTCACAGATTATGCAACATTCACTCCGGCAGCATTTTCTAACAACTTCTGTGTCTGTCAGTGAACCCGTCCAGCCTCCCTGAGGAAAAGTAGTTCATCCTTTGCTTCGCTTGCTTGCTAAGACTGTGAAAAAAACAACAACAACAACAACAAAAAAAACCACAAACGCAGTTCTTGAAATCAGCCCTTTGTGACATCACAAGGGACACTGATGCGTGGCTGGTACATCCGCCAAGGTTTAGGGACACCCTTGATGTGCCCCCTGAGATCTTACAGCAAGGGTTAAAAGCCGGCATTTCTGTGGGAGGCTGTAAAGAGAGGGCTAAGCTGGCTGTTTTCTACAGATGTATACAGTTTTTTTTTTCCCCCTCTACGTAATTAACCGTGTGAGGCTCCTTGAAAATTCAGTTCGTACCATCTCTTAACCTGGTCCGGCAGCTCGGGACCGAGGAGCCGTCCTTCTGGTCCCGACAAGACGACCAAGGCTTTAAACCGAACAAACGTCCTCTATTAGCAATAAAAACAAGCACACACACTCACACACACACACACACACTCACACACACACCTCCAGAAAGTAACGTGCGTGCACATCTAATCTGTTTATAAACAGTCTGGCACGTCTCAGCGGCAGCATTAACCAAATCTTGCATTTAAGTGTAGCAGACAAGATTTGCAGCTTGAACCACAGCGAACCGTGACATTAATAAAGCACAGATTCATTTAAAAAAATCAACCACAGCCAAAAAAGTCTCTGATTTCTGTAGCAAATCACAGTTAATTCAATCCTCTAGCCGGGCAGCGTGAGAGGTTCTTTTTTTTAAAAAAACAGCTTCGCAGGAATTAAATGAGCAGATGTGACAGCAAACAGTGGCGAGGAGGCTGGACGAGGCGCAAAGATCCAATCCAGCTGATGTGCGGAGTAAATACGAGCAAACACATATTAGAGCAGAAAGTGTGCATGTGTGCATGTGTGTGTGTGTGTGTGTGTGTATTATTTATTTTTTTTACCTCTCAACAAGCAGCCTCAGTCTTTCCCTCCTCCTCTGAGCAGCAGCAGCAGCAGCACTACTGTCTGTGGAGTGGGAGACACTGGCTCCCTGTCCCTCTCTCTCTCTCTCTCTCTCTCCCTCTCTCTCCCTCTCTCCCCCTCCCTCCCTCATTAGAGCGCACACTCCCACTTTGCCAGCAGCACACGCGGCTCAGCCCTGCCTCCCTCCCTCAGCTCTGCCAGCGTCCGATGCACGCACAGCGGTGCGAGCACGTGCTCTCTCTCTCTCTCTCTCTCTCTCTCTCTCTCTCACACACACACACACACACACACACACACAGACACATCGATACGCTGCGCGAGGACAAGCGGTCCAGCCCGCTGCGGGAACCCACGGGACACTGATTTTATACCGTGACTTCTTCTAAAGAGGCCTTGAGCCTTGACAGAGAGTGGGGGAGACCGGGGGGGGGGGGGGGGGGGGCAAAAAGGGTGAGACAAACGCAAAGTGGTGGCCGGGAGGTAGAAGAAGAAGAATTAGTGTGAATTACAGCTGATGAGGCGGACACGTTGACAGAAGACGCTCCTCCAGCGATGTGAGAGGACGGGAAACTTATAAAATGTCAAAGGGGAGGGAGGAGGGCCGGTGACTATGGGGAGGGTGGAGGGGTGGAGGTGGGGGGGAGGGGGGGCAGTTGGAGCCTCTACCTGAGAGGAGGGAGGAGGAAAAAAAATCAAACGGAATGATGACAGTGAGGAGCAAGAAGTGAAAGATTTTTCGGGGGCGAGAAGCAAATGAAAAGGAGACGGAGGCAGCGTGACGCGACGTCTCGGCCTTGACCCCAGGATGCCCCCTTTTTAGTTGTGAATAACCACATACGGGCCTTGTTACAGCTGCCCCCCCCCCCCCCCCTCCAAACACACACACAGGCACACTTACGCTCTGCTGCAGCTGCCTCTCACTTATTTGCGTCCCCCCTCGCAGATCACAAGCATCCACGGCACTCGCGTTATTTTCTATATTTACCCGCTGGGACTTCTCCTGTCCTCGCCGATCATCGTCCCCGCGCGACGCCGGCATCCACTCTCATCCCCGCCTGCCTCCCCACCTCCCACTGCACTGCACTGCACTCAGCCAGAGTTGTTTGCTTGTTTCTGGCTATTGCCTCGGTGACCAGAGTGGGGGTGGGCGACGTGTCGGGGGAGGGGGTTTGTGGATGAGCCTGACAAAAATAATAATCCTCTTTAGATGCACGCTGCTCGGCCACAACAGCTGGTATCACCCAGTTGCGCGCCATTAGAGCGCGCGCGTGTGTGTGTGTGTGTGTCTGTGTGTGTGTAAGAGAGATGCATACATCACCTCCACTATTAAAAGTCCCAAGGGATCTGAACAGCAGACCTGAAGCACTGACATATAAAGGAGAGAGCGCGTGTGTGTGTGTGTGTTTGTGTGTGTGTGTGTGTGACAGTGTCGCCACACACAGGTAAAGGACAAATAACAACCCCTCTCTGTTGTGTGTGTGTGTGTGTGTGTGTGTGTGTGTGTGTGTGTGTGTGTGTGTGTGTGTGTGTGGCCAAGCCCGGAGTCAACCGAGATCCGAGGCAGCAAACTGCCAGTGGCTTTGACATAAGCTGTGACAGTCAGACTGAAAGCGCTCTGCTCTCCCTCCACCGTGAATCTGAGCTCCGAGAGACAGTGGAGGAAGATAATAGAATAAACACGACGGTGACGAGAGGAGACGTGTCTTAGTTCTGCAGGTCTTCACAGCCAAAGAGATTTTGGTTGCATCCATTTGCGAGTTTATGTGTTAAAATGATGGGTTGCAACGGCAGCTTTTTCTTTCTTTCTTTCTTCTTTCTTTTTTTTTCTTTTACTCTGAATGCATCCCAGATCCATCCTGTTAACACTGCATCAATGTGTCCGGGAGTCGGACGCATCGACTTTGATGAAGTGCCTTGATAGTCAAGAGGAGTTAGACACATTATGCAAAACAATGACAGGAAAGTACTCAAAGGTCCAATATCGTGCAGCGTTTCCGACCAGTAATCTGTCAGTGAGGTTTCCAGAAATGAGAAAAGTCCATCTTCATCTTCCATTATGACATCACAGAGGGAACACTCCCCCGGTTGGTTGGTTGGTTTCCGTCTTCTCGTTTTGAATGTGCTGCCATCCAAACGTGTGGAAGGGTCTGACAAATGTTTTACGGCTGATTCGTCAGAAACAAAGACTTGAACATGCTATTCAATGCAGGACCTTTAAATGCGAGTCTTTTTGTACCGTTTGCAGCTGAACTCGGGGGTGGTGGAGGCGGGTGGGGGTGCAGTGGGTTTGTCTGGAGTCATAAATCCAAGTGAAAGTAATCTGATTAGTGGCTTCTGAGGAAGGGAGTGTATCCCCACTCTGTCTTTTCTCATCCCCCTCTCCCGACCCGGAGGATTTATGTGGGTTTTCCAGTCGGCTTAGAAGACGCTCTCGCTACCACAGCGCCGCGTCAAATAAGCAGAATTAGTCCAGAAGTTTTTTTTTTTCAAAGAGTCCCGATGAGTCACCGCCGCGACTCTCCGAGGTGGCGGACGACTCGGAGGAGGAGCTCCTGCTACGTCGCGCTGCTACACGACTGAATTACTCATGGCAACCTGGTTATTTGCAGGTCAGACGGGGGGCGGGGGGGGCCCTTCTTTACCTAGACATGTAGGTCAATTCGCACAGCTCACTACACTTAGGGCTCACGCCACGTTCGCGTCACTACCTCTGACAAGGGGGCGAGGACGGCGGGACGTTGCGGGGGGGGGGGGGGCGCTAGCGGCGAGAGGGGAGGGGGGAGGGGGGAGGGGCTTACCTTGGCTTCGCATGTCTTTTGGACAGCCACCTTGCACTCTGCAGAAGGGGAGAGGAGAGCACGTATGGAAGTGAGACGGGCAGTTGTAGCGACACAGCAGAGGGACAGCGGCGGTGGACTGGGGCTGCTTAAAGGGCACAGCCGGCAAAAAAGGAAAGAGAACAGCGCCCCAAAACCTTGGCCAGAGAACGCAGGAAACCTTTTCAAAGGTCACATTTCACGCAAAGTTCATTTAGCCAGCGCTACTTCTTACCCCTGGGCCCTCGCTTAAGAAAGTGTGCGCTAAAAACGCGCACTCCTCTGTGATCTCACAAAGGGGACCGCTAATTGCTAGCTCCTCCAGCTTAACGACAACCCACCCAACTCAGCCAGGTGGGTGCTGAGACCACCTTTGCAAAGACGACGCATGAGCAGATGGTCTGGCGTCCAGCAGAAAGCATCCAGCAGAAAGCTAACACACAGCATTTCATTGGGAGGAGGTAAACAGAGGGCTAATGATGATCAGAAACATCTTCTGAATTTTACAATGTTGCTCCGTTGGGATCTGGAGACTTTAACGTCGTCATATTTGTGCAAGATTTGCATCAGATTTGTTGAGCCGGACTAAAGCTGTTATCCAGTCACAGTCGGCTGGGTGCCTCCGAGGTCATCGGACGTGTTTTTCATCACCCACAAAGCACCCGCAGGAAACCTCGGGTCTGTCACACGTTCCTGCGACCACACATCGAATTTGCCCACTGGAGGAAATCCACACATGAAACGTCGGCATTCTGACTGAGCACAGCGCTGAATTTCATCCTTGAAAGGAGGCTGAGGTGCAGCGCAGGGGCAGCACAAAGGAAATGTCAAGTCATGAGTGCAATTCTTGTTTCTTTCTCTTTTTTTCTTTTTTTGGGGGGGGTGAGGCGGGGGGTGTTGTGTGTGTGTGTGTGTGTGTGGGGGGGGGTTAACACCGCAGGGCCTGCTCCTCACTGTCAGGTCGAGGTGTGTCCTCATGCTAGTCACTTGTGTTTCTCGGCTCTGCTGTCTGAGCTGACGGAGTCGCGGACTCACCCTTGCAGAAAACCCCGGGGTTGTCCATGTTCTGCTTGCACACGTCACACGCTCGTCTCCGCTTGAAGCTCCTATCGGCGAAGACGTGACTTCCTGCCTTGGCGAGCTGCAGACAACGAGGTGGAGAGAACATCGGACGGCGTACATGGCAACAAAAAAAAAAATCCATATATTTTTTGCAATGGTCGAGAAAAGATACACTTTTTTTTTTGATTCTACTGTCTCTGTGTTTGGATGGGATGAACATATGCTCATATGGAAGATGCTGTTGTGATGTGTTTGGCCTGTACAGTTCCCTTACGTGTCTCAGTGCATTCGAGAGCAGCTTTATTATCCCTGCTGGCCTGACCTGGCCGGGCCAGACTGTCGTGCATTTCATTGGTGACACACCAGCCTGCGCGCTTGACGTCCTTCCTGACGTACATTCAGCCTCCTCGAAGAAAAAAAAAAGAAAAAAAAAGGCATCCTGTTTTCTGTCTCCTCTCCTCTAAACTTGTTCTCATTCTGTCTCTCTTTGTCAGGCAACTTGGGGGAGAAGTGGAGGATGGAGGGGAGAGCGGTGGTACCAGAACAAACAGCTTTCTGCGTAACCACTCAACTTCTAATGTGTTGTTTGGTCGCAGGTGAGCGAAGAGCGTGGAATGAATAGGACCTGACTGATTCGACGCAACACGCTATTTCAACTGTTCTACCGCGACTCGCACAAGTGAGTCTGACGAAGACGTAACTGATGCACAGCCGACCGCGCAGCCACATCCAGAGGATGAATCCTTATTTTCTTGTTGTTTAATTGCTCCGTATGCTAGATAGATAGATAGATAGATAGATAGATAGATAGATAGATAGATAGATAGATAGATAGATAGATAGATATGTGAGATCTGGTTACATTAGCGTAATGCTAATCTGCTAGCTCGCTAATGTTCTAGTAAATCAGGCTCTCACGATGTTATTAATGTTGGGTTAATGTGGGCCAAACTGCGCTATTCACAGCACATACGTCAGCGTTGAAAGATGCTAGCGTTGCGTAAGCGGTTTGGAAAACATCTTATTAAAGGAATTTGATGAATTTTAATGTCCATGACCATGTCAAGAAACTACATGTCCAAGCAGACCCGGGCTGAAAACAACAACAACAACAACAACAACAACAAAACATTTGTTCCAGCACAGTGGCTGCCTCCAACATTTATTCTCTTAGCCTTTACATCCGACTGAACTGTCTGGAGCTCGTTTCCTTTCAACACAGCGAGGTGGCACCGTGCACGATGGCAGCTGTGCAAACACAAGACACAAGCGTCCGTGGGCGAAGCGGAGAGATGACACGGACGCTCCCAGCGCTCACTTCCTGTTAGGTAAACTGGAATCTTCACTAACTTGAAGTTGAATTAAATCCCCCACGTATTAAAAATAAATACTGAAGGCTTTCATTACAGTAGTTGCTAGGTTGTCAGCAAGCACAACACAGAAAAGAGGGGGGGGGGGGGGGAACATCTTTTCCCTTCTTTCTTTTGCTCCCCTTTGCAGAAAATGCGTGCTTAAACGCACCGTTCTGGAAAGCAACCTCTTACATCCCTTTATCAGTGGCCTGGAAACATCACAGAGATGTTTCTGAGTGTTAAAGTGCGAGGTGAAGCCAGACCAGGCGCAAAGGGCAGGCCTGCACAAACTGCTGCTCCTTTATGGTTCGCCACGTTTCTCTGGCCTAGAAAAAAAACAAAAAAAAAACAAACATTTCTCAGACTTTTCACTTTTTCCACAGCCTGGGTTTCCCCTGACAGAGGGCGCATTGACTTCCCCCCCAGTGGAAGGTGGAGGTGTCTAAAAGCTGCTTGGCGAACTCCGCAAACATCAGCTCAGAAATATGTATTTACTGACCACTCAAGACCAGAAACCCAGTCCCACCCCGCAGCATTGTAAACGGGCCACTCTAGTCATTCCACTCGCCACAGTCTATTATGAAACAACCGTGTCTCCAAAGTGGAGCGTGCGCCATCTAAATCATTTATGACGGAAAATGTATGATTAATGTTTGATGTGGCCCTACCTTGAGCTCAGCTTGGTTACATAATGCAGACGACGTCTGTGCACATGCAGATTCACTCTGATGGCGCGTCGCCATCTTCAAATTATTTCCAACATTTTTTTTTTCGAAAAACAGTTGAAGTTTTCAGAGAATTTAGAAATGATATACTTTTTTATTTTATTTTATTTATTTTTTTTAAATCGTACTTATATGCAGCTGTGATCACATTTCATATCCCATTCTTAATTCCTGAAGGATGTCTCAGCGCCCTCTGATTGGCGAGGTTCAAACCGCTGTGCAGCACGTGGATATTTTAGGCATCACTGCTGGGAAATCCTAATCATCATTAATACCAGGCTGCAGTGAGTGAGCTGAGCAGCTAACGGATCCTCTAATGTCTAAAAAGATGAGAAGAATCATCCACCGAATGGAGCGAATCTCGAGGTACAATAAAATTTCACCGCTAGAAGTCATAGTTTCACACAGCAGGAACACCAAAACAAACCGGCTCGCTGCATGGACCGTCGCCTCTCTGTGGATGTTTGGTGATAAAAAAAATACGTGCACAAATATTGTTTGAAAAACGCTTCAGATATTTTCAAACAACTTATCAGCATCATTGTATCACTATTAAAAAAAAAAAAAAGTTAAAGGAGCAATAAGAGATTTTTCACCACTTGAAAGCTGCAGCTGAGCACAGCATGGACACCATAAAACAGAGAGGTTTTGGAGCCTGTCAAAGTGATGTACAAGGTAGATTAGGGACCAGTTCTGATGGGAGGAAAATGACCAAAAATGAAATAAAACCACGAGAGCCTCGTGCCAATTTTATGTTTCCTCATGTCTAGTGATGAAAATAGCTTATTGTCCCTTTAAGCTTTGTCATCTTGTCAACCTCTTTGACGATGCTGCGAATGTCGATGCATTTCTTTTTTTTTTTCCTTTTCCCTTTGAAGCCTTTGTCGCGAGGCCTGCGCTGTAGCACTGTCAGGGAATTGTTGTTATTGGTTGAGCCTCATCGAATACGAATTACGTAATATCTTCTATCCTGTCATGTCATTGTTATCTGTGACACACACACACACACAAAGAATACTGTTTGTTTTAGTCACCGACTACACTGATGGTCCCAGAGTCGGGTTCACACTGCTTTAACACCATGTGCATTGATCTGCCAATCACAGTGGCAGGGCACCATTGGACTATTGACGCCCAGCATGCATCCTGCTGTTATGATGAATGGCAGCTGCGATGATCTGTGGAATCCACCGAGTGTGTCCAATCTGGGCCCTCTGCATGTGTGCCTTGTGCGTGAGCGCGTGTGCGCCACGATTTTAAAGAGGGGGACAATGTCTGGATGAACCTGGGATTACGAGGACGGGTGAGAGGAGAGGAGGATCATCATCATCATCATCATCATCATCCTCTCGTCATTAACATTTCAAATGGTGTTACATAATGCCGTAAAATTTGGCACTGCGGCCAATAGGTTTTTACGTAACAGCCCGTCCAGTTGTCCCCACGTACCCAGATGTGAGATTACCTATAGGAGAGCAAACGTTTCCATACAGTAGCGCAGAGGGCTCACGTCAGCCTCTTATCACTCGAGAGGGAACACGCGCTTCCTGTTATATATTAGCTCAATTACATCAAGATGAAGAACAAAGTCAGGCCTTTATGAGCTCATTGCTTTAAAGCAAGTCAGCAGGGGGATGAGGTTATTGTTATGTTAGGGTAACCCCAAGTCCAACCCTGCCAATGAAGGGCAGCACGAGTGTAAGAAGGAGACTCACAGAGGATGTTGCTATGCAGCTGTTTGTCCTGTTTGTCCAACTTTTTTTTAGACAGTGGAATCAGTTGGAATAAGTGCGAGGAAATAAAAAAAAAAAAAAACAACTACGAACCATCAAAAGCAACTCCTTGACTGCTAGGAATGGAATGTCACACAGCAGGCTCGTTCCATTTCAGAGACTTTTTTAATAGATTGCGCGTTAAAACCTCGCCACAGTAAACCTCCGACGCGACTGCCGTCAGTTTGACGATGAAACCGAGACGTGGGGCGCGATCAAGGGCACCTCTTAGTGGCCAAATAGTGGTAGCGCACCTCAGGCTTAATAACGGGGATCACGCGCCACAAACCGGCTGGGCGCAACAACTGCGGTAAACTCCTCAGAAACGATGAAAGGTACATCCTTTATTTTATTGTTTTATTTGCTCTACTCTTCAGAGAGTGGTTGCTGGAAAACAGCCCTTTCTGATGTCACAAAGGGGAGTATTTTGTTGTTGTTGTTGTTGTTATTGTTGATCATTAGTAAAAAAGAAAAAAAAAAGAAAAAAGAAAGAAAGAAAAAGAAGAAGAGGGATACTCGACTGGAGTTTTAAATGACAAAGGAAAGCTCTGAAAATCATCTGTTGAGGGTGAAGACAAACTTTTTCAGAGTTCCAACGAACTGGGACTGACTGGTCTTAACATTAAGGTCTTTTTCTCAGTCTCCTGTTACTATCAGCTCCAGGCTGCTGCAGCCTTGCAGCGCAGCGTTTAGGGGACTCCACCCCGTTTGGACTTTTGGCCGCCAAACATCGATGTCATTCCACAAGCATCTCTTACCACCGCTGAGAAGCCGAAGCACTTCCCTTTCCAACATGGAGTTGAGGAGAGGGTCAGCGGCAAGGGACTTCATTTGTGACGGCGGCCACATGAGGTTTCTGTTACTTTTTTTTTACGTCCGCGTGAAGACAGCGGCAGCGGCGGGCGTTTCTGCTTCAACGTGCCCAAAACCCCCCCCCCCCCAAAAAAAACTCTGTTGAACAAATTGAAATAGCGTGGGGAAGTTCTCTTCTAAGTCGAAAGCACTAGTCTGTGGTCTGAATGCACGGGTGCATACAGCACATATCTTGTAGAAGCCGCCCGCATGCAGCCTGAACCAGCACACAGGCTGTAAACGTAGACACAGTGACACTCCCCTCCACTCAGAATGCCTTGCTGTGCAAGAGGCTCCTTTTCTCTCTCCACTGACTCCTCACTGGTGATGACATGTTGGAGAGCAGGAGCCACAACCTTTAACACACACACACACACACACACACTCACTCGCGTCCACCCAGGAAGAGACGGCAGCAGGTGGTGAACCAGGGGAATGAAGGCTATTTATAACCTGCATACGGTGGGGGAGTCACCTCCAAACAGCCATGAAAAAGCTGAAAATAGGTGCGGGAGTGTGTGTGTGTGTGTGTGTGTGTGTGTGTGTGTGTGTGTGTGTGAGAAATACGCAAAAAAACAAAATAAAGAAGTCTTGGACTGTTTACATGTATGACACATCGCATTGCTCTCCAGTGCAGAACCCACCCATTCACAGGAGACGATGGTATCACAATCTGGCACGGTTTCTGTCACACACACACACACACACACACACACACACACACACACACACACACACACACACACACACACTACGAACACAATGCTTTTGTTCGTAGTGTTGACGTTGCGACACCTCGGCGCTCTGCGTGAGGCTGCCGGGGATCAGCGAGTTGGACGTGCGTTACTGGGAAAGACTTTAGCTTGAATCTCTGAAAGTCTGCAGTCCAAGTTCCCAGTGACAGACCGACGCCGGCTGGCCGGCCGGCGCTCCGGGCCGTCATGTATCTGACACATGAGATGCCGGGACATTCTCTTGTGCGGCCTTGGCTCGAAACCAAAGGGACGCTCTTTTTATTTTCAGCTCTATTAACGGGCCGCAGGAGGATTTAGGTGGCGAAGCAGCGTACGGCCTCGAAACTACGTCTACGCGCTGCCTAAAATACACCGGGTAGACAGGCAGACTGCGGGTCGGAACCGGATAGTAACACACACCACTTCCTCCTGAACTCTGATCCCCGAGAGATGCGATTCACGAGAGGGTCATCCACTACTGTCCCACTGTCGAGCACGCGGACAATGTGTTGAACTCCAGAGGTTTAGCGGCGTTAGGCTTTATTTACGCCGAGCTCTCTGTGACTGAGAGGGATTTCTACCTGATCAAAGCATCCGGTGACTGCAGAGCAGCAGTGACAGCACCGGTGGGTCTGTTGCTGAGTGTTGTGTTTTCTACTTCTACTGATCAACACAACTTAAGGACTTGTTTTGTGGCTTTTGCTGAAGCTCTCTCATATAGAACCCGAACCGGATGTCATGAAAACAATCACGTCATTTCTCATTTCAACGCTGCTCAACGCACTACACTGAGTTCATCGATAAGCTTATGAAGTGCGCAATATGTATGAGGGCATTGGCAGCATGTTTTTTTTTGGGGGGGGGGAATTGAAGAATTGAAGAGACCTTCATCATGCAAAGATCTGAACTCACCTCAGCCAGTTGCACAATCTCAGGATGCACCTCGGGTTCGGCCTCCGGGGTCGGCGTCCCTCTGGGCTGAGTGTCCGGTCCCGTCTTCTTCCTCGGGCTGACGCTCTTGCTGTGAAAACACCCCATGATTCCTGATTCCCCTCCACTCCTCCACTCCTCTCCTCCAGTCCAGCGTGGTCCAGTCCTCCCTTCTTGCGTCCTTGTCCCCTCAGCGCTCCATGATGTGAAGGACCTCCACGCTCCTCTCCGACATGCTCCCTCTTCCCCCGCCGCCAGTGCCAGTGACTCCTCGCACCTCGACAGGCTCGCTCTGCCCTCCAAACCCACCGCTGATGACTTCCTCCTCTTCCTCCCCTCCACCACACCCCCTTCTACAACCCTCTCTCCTTCCCAACGCTCTTCCTTCCCTCTGAGCGTCGGCGTGCACCGACCCTCCACTGCTCTCCCGTGTCCCTCACTCCCTGCACGCTCACCACCTCTCCTCTCCCCTCTCTTCCTTCTCTCTCTCTCTTTCTCTCTCTCTCTCTCTCTCTCGCACTTTTACAGACCCTCCAGTCTTCCCCACTCCCTCTCTCGCTCCATCAGGCTCCTCTTGCCGCCCCCCTCCTCTCCTGTGGGGTGGAGGGGTTGCGTTAGGGGGGAGAAGAGGGGGCAGCTGTTTTGGCCTGTTGATGTCAGGGCCCGTCCCCTCTCCTTCCTCGTGGGGGAGTAACGAGATAGTGCTTCATTCACACACGTCATCCCTCCAGACTCTGCGGCTTTGGGAAACACACCGTCGGCTCCGTCCTCCGCCTCCCCCGTCCTCCCTCCTGGGGCTTCGCTGAGGACTTTTAACCATCTCCTCGCCCCGTTTGTTTCCACTCATCCCCACTCTGATTGGGAGCGCGCGTGATGAAGTGCGTAGCCGCAGCCTTTACTTAACGAGGCATCCGGCATGAAACTCTATCGAGTCCCTCGTTGGCTCCTTGGAAACAACGACAGCCTCTGTTCTTAAAAACTCGCTGGTTAAATTCCTCAAGGGACAGATTCTTCTCAGAGATTCTCTCTTTGCAGAAGACACACACAGACACACAAACACACACATGCACGCTATACTCAAACTGGGTTCCACAGACAAAATGCTGCCTCAAGCCAGAGGTTTTTAGGGTTGCGAGGGGGAAAAACATCTTCAACAATAAACTCTTTCTACAAGCATGTTTTCCGGCTCCTAGTGGAAGAGGACAAGGCGTTCTTTAATGGAATCCAAGCAGGACAAATTAGCTGCTGTGCGGCTGAATTAGGTGACGGCGAATTCATAAGTGCATGAGGAACAAATTTCATTTTGGCTTGAGCCTCTGAGGGCAAGACACATTCATTCTTTGGCTTACGGGCGGCTACATTTTGATTTCGAAGTGTTGTGGTTTGGACTGGAGCACAGTGGGACCCTCCTGCGAGGACCAGCTGCTGATTTATCTAGAGCAACAGGGTGGGGAACCAAATGGTGGGCCTCTAAGGTACACACATACAAACACATTTTACACACAGCCCCCTTTTCACCAACTTCTCACCAATGTAAGTTAATCAAGTCTCAAAGAAGCCTGCAGTTCAAACTTTACTCACACTGGAGCAGTTTGGAATCTGTCCTTGCAATGTGACAGAAGAAACTCATTTATTACTATGGGAAAACCACCGCCGAGTCCTGGTTTAGGTGGGTAAAATGTTATTCTATGGCCACGCTTTTGACAGCAGCACTTCTGCAGGTTTCGTATCAAATCTTTCCATATTGTTACCATATTATATTCACGGTAGAAGTGCTTCCAACAAGGGAGATAATAGTGACAACAATATCAGCTGTATGAACAATTACATTTTATTACGTGCATGTTGCAAACATCACACAATAAGATAATGTTGACTATTAACTTTATGTATTAGAACCCAGATCACACTCTGGTCCCACCTCTGCAAGAAATCTAACTTCATTAAAATAACAACTTAACAGATCTAAATTTTAGGAACTATCTCAAAGAGTCTTCTGGGACCAGGCTAATGATAAACTGCATCATGAAGTCATTATTTTGGATATAACCGTATGACATGAATTCAGGAAGTGAAGATACGGAGCTATTCTGAAATCTTTATAATAGTCACTACTTTAGAAATCAGTATTTTGCAATTGTAAGTCATTTTTAGATTTTATTGAAAAAAACAAAACAACCGTGTTCCTGACAGTAGGCTTCCAGAAGTCTTATGTGTCAAGAGATCTTAAAATAAAAATATATTTTTATAACCATTATTGATTTATTTGATTTCCACACATAAACCAGTTACCCGTATCATTATTTTAGTATTAAAACATTAAACCATGCAGCCCTAAGGCAGCATGCCTGGATTTTGCCTTGCAGTGATCAGGTTTCCCGCAGTGACCATAGAGCAGACGCGTGAAGGAGGAGTCTGGTGGATTTCTGTGTGTGGGATGTGAAGCTCAGCAGGATCCCAACCAGCTGCCACCTGCAGAGACCCCCGCCCCCCCGCTGAAGAAATACCGCTGAAGTCGTCTGGCTCAAAGACCACACTGGAACGTGACGCAAGGGAACGGCAGCAGGTTTCTTTTGATGCGAGTTGCCACACAGGGACGGCAAAGTTTTTTTTTCTTTTTTTTTTTTAACCAGCTGTTTGTAATGGCCTATTGCAAATTAAAAAAAAAATGTGTCAAGTTTTATATCTGCATGTGCAAAAAACAGTGTCGGGAATGAGAAGTGGGGGGGTGAAGGGGCCTTCAAACTGCTGGACTGAATTGTGAATGACTAGATATGGCTCTTAATGTGTGGTGAACAACATGTATGGAGCCACAGGTGCAAAGTCCATGCACAATGACCACATACTATCAAAACTGATGTAATGAACCCAATTTATTGCAGCTTGCAAGACAGGTTTGCGTCATCTCATGGAAATAATCACATCCCATTACAGGAAACTTCAGACCTTCCCCCACTTATTTGTGTTCCTGGGCTTCAGGATGTATGCACTATTGAGACAGCTGTGCAGGACCTTCAGGGCGAGTGGACGAGATGGAGACCGAGAGACTTCGGTGGAGTTGATGAAAAAGATATCGGCACAACGATGGGGTGGATGACAGCAGTGACACTTGAAAATCCTAACGTGACAATCTCATTAGCAGTGTTGTGGTTTCTCTTCTCGCCTCAGTCTGGACACTCACGGAGTCACACCATTCATTTTTTTAGCACCGCCATCATTTCTGGAGTCAAGGTGAGGGACTGATTTGCTCAACATGACATTGACACGTGTTGCAAAGGTTTGCAGCCAGTTTTAGCATTCATGTTTATTAGTAATGGAAGACAGGATTTTTTCTTCTTCTGGATTAATTTTTTTCCTTGAATAAAATTTTACGAGTGGTTAAAATGTCACAATTACCAAATTAGCCACGGAGGAATAAAAAGCAATTTTGATTTATAACTAGATAGGTAACGAATAAAGTATGCAAATCGGTCAAAACATTAAAAAAAAAAAAAGGATTCCACTCACTAAACTGCATCTTTTGTTGTATAAATCCTACTTCCGCCCAAACCTGTGATCCATAAATATACAAATTCAATGTTCCCCACTTTTTCCATTTATTTATTACAATTAAGTCAATGTTATCCATCATTTTGCCATATTACAGCTACTGCTTCTTTCATTTAAAACAAGTCCATGGTGCGACTATTCTCCTGAAACCGGAATAGCCCTGAAGGTGGGGGGGAGGGTGAGGACGGGGGAAGGATGGGTAGCTGGGTGGGTTTTTTTTTTGACTGGACAGGTTTGTAGCAGGAAAGAAGGAAGTGAGTAATGTCCTCCCAGGTGCCTCATCCACGTATGAGTTTCTTTTTTCATAAGCTATGTGAGAATAATTTTTTTTTTTTAAACTTGAAATTTCTCTTCGTCTTGCACTTCCAGACCTCGTCTCTCTCTCGTCTTATTCTTCCTCTAGTCTACGTCCTCTGCGTCGTCTCCTTGGTCTCCATCCATTAGCAAAGCGGCGTACTTACTGGCTGAGCTGAATTTCTGAAAAAAAAATAAATCAAGAGACCAACAAACTCAGTCAGTACAGGGGCAGATGCCAGGAAAATACAGCGCACACTAGACATGAGATGACAACTCGTACAGAGCTTGAGAGAACAAGGGGCTTTCTAAAGGAGAGTTGTTTTTTTTTTTAAATTAATTTTCTTTTATTTTTTAGGTCGATGCTGAACAGGGGCCTCTGGTAAAATGACCTCTTGAGGGGGAGGGGGAGGGGAACCATTGGGCGGGGAGGAGCTCTGGTGACTGAGTCTGGCTAAACCTTGGCCGTGAAGGACTTACAGGGGCTGGGCTTTCTTCAAATTTCTTTGGCTCTGGAGGTGGTCTGGAGTCTCGGTCTCTTCTGATATCCTTTCTACAATCAGAATTGACACAGGTTAAACTGTATCAGCAGAGCGTGGCACTGCAAAGTTCACCCCTGTTGTCAAAGCCGAAGCCAAGCGAGCGCTACTTCCATCGCTAAGGCTCTTCTGTCTGACAGGAAAAAGTGAAAAGGCAACTAAGATTGAGACATTTTAAAGTGGACGTGAAACACAAAGCGTAGTTATCCTTATTTTTTAAAAGGTCTTCCACCCTAAAAAGATGACGTTTCAACACTGATGGCAAAAGGTATTTCAAAACACGGCCGTTTAAGTTTATCTGTTAAACCAACGGGCGGCGCCATTGCTGTTGTGACGTCACGGCATTGGTGGCTGAACTTGTCAACCCAGCGATCTTGACTGGAAATAACTGAAGAGTGATTCAAAATGGCAGGAAATAGGAGCTAGGACGAATAATAATAAAAAAAACATACATTTTGCCATCAGTGTTGAAACATGCGTCATCTTTTTAGGGTGGGAGCCCTTTTTAAAATCAGGATAACTACGTCTTGCATTTCATGTCCACTTTAAGTTCAGGAGTGCTTTGCTGTTGTGCTGCTGACACTGTCGGACTAAAGCTGTGAACACTTATTGCTGTGAACAGCGACTCCGTGTGCACCTGCGCTGCGCGGGTGCCACCTGAGCACAGGGTTCGCACCCCCCCCCCCGTCTCGTCGGGAACTTGCGGCATTTGCTCGCTTCAGTTTGCTGACCTGTCAGCCTCCTTTCTTCGGTCTCTGTTGGACCCCTCTCCTGGACCCCGCCCCGCTCCGGGCCCCGCCGGCCCCCCTCGCACCTTTGGGGGCCCCCGGTCCCGTCGCACACAGTCAGCCTTGTTCTCATCTTAAAGGAGAAGCCAGACAGTTGAGTGAGGGGAGGTTGGTGGACTGGGTACAGTAGACCACACTCGCAACACACTGCAGCGTGAGAAGCCACTGGGTTGGATTCAAAAGCGTGTTAGTCACTGACGGAGGGCCAGACGAGAGGAGCGCAACTTTTCGGGTGCAATCGAGACACCGAATCCGGATTTGACCCTCAAGACAAGAAGTGATTGAGGAGGATTGAAAGACTGGTTTCCCCAGATGGACACTGAATGAGCTGAAAACCCCAGATCTCCATTCTGATGCCAAAGTTGGTCAATTTGATTGAACCGGACAAGTTTGAAGGCCCTTCACAATAAAAGTATCAGCGCTAATGGGCACAAACACACACAGTTTGCAAAAGCCTCAGAAAGCAGTTTTGTTTTTCCTCCCCAGAAAGAGCAAAACATGAAGCTGCCCAGCGACTCGACACAAGGACGCCACGTCGTTCACACCACACAACAGTTGCTGCCGCAGGCTTCACACAGGACATTTCCAAGACGACAGCAGAAAGGGGGGGGTCTGCTCTTCCAGGCTACCACCAAAGCTCCAGAGACGGCCGGCCCAGCGGGTCTGTAAGTCAAACACTTCCAAGGTTCAGAGTTCTACACCCCACACACTGTTGGATGGGCGGGCAGAGAGCACACGAACTGCGACCCTGAGCCGGGCGAGGCCCCACAGCCCTTCACGTGTTCCATCTCCATCCTTCCGCAACATCGCAGACGATGGCAAACAAACCAGAGGCCAGAACTCGTGAAGAACTTGGTGGACCAACGACCACTTCAGGGGAAGCGCGCCGCCCTTTCAGGTTGTCTTCATTAGTCGGGAAATATTAATTATTAATTAATTAATAATATTAATAACTTGTGTGGCTTCCTCGAGTCCCGAAGTCGAGGAGGCGTCTTGCAACTTCCCCGTGTTTTCTGGGACATTTTTGATTTTAACTGTTTAAAATTTTTGATTTGAACTGCTTAAAATTTTTGATTTTACTGTTTTAACTGTTTGTTTACTGCAACGATGTTGCAGTAAACACAACTTGTTTGTTGGCGTAGGACCCGAGGAAACCGACTATTCTTAGATTGAAAAATTAGAAGATGAGAAACAGGCACTTTTGGACATAGTTCTCGTTAAACATAAGCTTTTTGTCATCACTTGAGGGGGTCAATGATTAAAAGTGAATTTTGTTAGGTCATCTTTGTGAAAATATGTTGAATGACACCGTTTGTTTTTTTTGCAGTGTGACAAATAAAAATAGAAATGGAAGAAATTAAGCCGGCAGGTTTTGAGATCTACAGAAGTCGCACCAAGATGTTCACTTGGGTTTATTTTGAACTCTCAGAGCCATCAGTGTGCCGTACCTTTTCCAGCTCCTCTTTCATCTGCATAACCTGGGGAACTGAAAAAAGAAAGCAAGCAGAGTCAGAGGGGATGGGAAACACGAATGTTGGACTTTTTTCTGCAGGATATCTGAACATGGGAAAATCCCTCGTTCATTCAGCAGGGGGCGCCTTTCCGGACGTGAGCCAGGCGCTCTCACCTGGGCTTCGGAGGAGCTGAACCGCTCGGGGAGACGGGGGAGACTGGCGGGCGTCCTTCGCCGTCACAGGAACCCACGCTGGCCGCGCTCCTCCTGGCCCAGGCGTTCTCCTTGGGGGGCGGAGCAGGCATCACCTTGATCGGCTCCTTGGAGGAAGTGGAGGCAGGGGGGACAGGGGAGGTCCCCGGGGAGGGGGGGTCGCCTTCCCGCCCGCTGAAGACCTCGTTCTCCCCCGAGCGGTCGCCGTCTCGACACCGGGAGCCTGGTGGAGGAGGGGAGGAGCACACGTGAGCTTCGTCAACATTCTCACCAGGGCTGTAACCATTATGTTTGTCGTCGACTAATCTATCCAGCAGTTTTTCCATAAGTCACGATTATTTTCTTTATTTTCACCACCTATATTGGACTTCTGCTTAACCTAACTTGCTTAAATCTTCACACCTGTGTTATACAGTAGTCTGACATCATATATTTTTAAACAAATATATCAAAATAATGACACATAAAGCATTTATCCGGGACATAGTTGCTATATTTTCCAACGTAAAATATCAAAGGCATTATTAATTCAAAGGTTTAACGGTTACGCGTTAACGCGTTTCGCTTGGAGTTTTCAAGCCTTTATCAAAGCGTTCAGTGTTGCAGCCGGACTGTAATTTTATCATTCAGCAATTTACAATAACACGACGCGTCAACGCTTCAATTTTCGCGCCAACGTATTTAATGCTGTCGAGGTAATCGATGGCATCGACTAATTGTTGCAGCCCAAATTCTCACAGGACATTTTCCAACCAACCAATCAACCAACAAACCAACCAACAAACCAACCAGCAAACCAACCAGCAAACCAACCAACAAACCAACCAACAAACCAACCAACCAGCAAACCAACCTATTTCAGTCTCTGCTGGTGGCTCACCTCTCCCGGAAGTGCTTCCTGGCAGTGAGGATTCACTTCCTGTGCGGGATCGCTGACCCTGAGACTCCTCAGTGCGCCAGCTGGGGTCCCTAAAAAACACGCAAGACAAGAGTTAAACACGTCTGCAACCCACAGGTCGACGGAGGGAACGGGCTGCTCAAACTAATCCGGTTTCGAGCAGTTCAACTTCTGGACTCCTGACCTGTCTCGCATCTTTCTTTCAGGTCCTCGGCCTTTGTCCTCTTCCAGCTGCCTCTGCATCCTCTCCTCCTGTTTCTTCAGCCTCTCCTCCACCTCCCTCTCCTTGGACGCCGTGTCGACCGGCTTGGCTGCGCCAAAGATGGATGAAGCTCTGCTGCCGGAGCTCTGAGGCGGAGGCGCAGGCGCAGGGGAAACGTTACCGCTGCCGCCGCCGCCACCTCCACCTCCTCCTCCACCACCGCTGCCGTCCTCCTCCTTGGGCACGCTACGAGGCTTCAGGTTCAACCTGGGTCTCTGCGCAGGAGCTGCCAAGAGATTGGAAAGAATAAGCGAGACGTGGAGTGCTGTGTGTGTACGCGATGAGGTCACAGAAGCACTTTAAAAAAAGGCAACTTTTCCCGCTTGTCTATTTTTAAGGACTTCCACCGTCTCATTCCATTGAAAACGCTGACACTGAACATAACTTTGACCAGCAAGTGTGCTAAAATTAAGCCGTCATGCTAAAATATGAACATGCAGTTGTGAGGACAAGTTAAAATCTCCTAAGAAAAGTTCTCACTGTTATATTCCAGTACGCGTTACGATTCTCAAAAAAAAAAACAACAACAACACATTTACATAATAGCTGCATTTCCATTACAGTGTTTTGCAGAATAAAAGCGATATTTCTAAAATTTAGACAAAGTACAATTGAGATCTGCAGGCGTTTCCATTGAATGGTGTGAAGAGCAAAAGCCGTAATTCTTGTAAAATCTCGTCCTGCGAGACCCCACTGAGGAGGACGGAGGTACAAAACATTTTGCAACAAATCTGCATTTCCATCTTTGCTGTCAAGAACGGCTGTAAAGAATGTTGAATGTTGTTTTTGTCTTTCATTGCTTGTAAAAATGATTCCGCCTCCTCCTCCTCTGTCCAACCATAACGCGGCGCTTTCGCTTGAAAGGAACTGGTCACGTGACCCCATATGTCACGTCCGGTGACGTGTAAATGCCATAAAGTGTTTCCATGGCACTTTTGCGATATCCCTCTACACGGATACGTCTGAAAAACCACCAGAGCGTCAAAACCTTTTAGCCATATTTCAGAGGTTTTTCCATTACCAGTTTTTTATTGCAATATTTAGGTTTTGCACAATTCTGGGGGTAATGGGAGTGCAGCTATAGATACCACATCCTAACATCATCTGCAGTTTCTAAAGAGACTTTTTGTATTTACTAAGTAAGGCCAAGAGTAAGAATGAACACTCACCTCCCTCCTCACGCCTTTCCTCACGCCTTTCCTCTCGGTCTCCTCCGTAACGGTCATGATCACCATAACGGTCTCGGTCACCGTAGCGGTCCCGATCCCGGTCCCGGTCGCGATCGCCGTAACGGTCGCCGCTTCCCCGGCTGTCGTCATAATCACGGCGAAAGCCGCTGCCAAAGGCCCGACGACCTCCGCCGCCGCCGCCGCCGCCGCCACCACCACGAGAGTCGAAACCTGGAAGAAGGGTGTTCAGAGAGGAAACGCTCAGAAAAAAAGGAAAAAAAAAGAAGGAAAAAGTGGAACAAAATGGCAAGTGGGAAAGACAAAAAGGGGGCAGAGCAGCTCACCTCTGTCGAAGTCCCTGCGGTCCCGGTCCTCAAAGCGATCCCGGTAGCGGTCTCGTCCTCCGTCGTAACGGTCGTTGTCCCTCCGCGGCCCATCTCGGAACCGATCCGACTCGTAGCGGTCGCGTGATCCTGAGCGCAAGCACGGACATTAAGTGCGTTGTTGACATGCGTGGATATTTTATGCGATTAAAAACTGACCAACTCCACACAATGTTGTCTGAAAGGTATTTAAAAAAACAAACAACTAAATCCATTACGTTATAAAGCTGTGATGGTCGGAAAAGCGTCGCCAACATTTGTGGGGACGTCGCTGTTAATTGAGAAGACTCACTCTCTCCAAAGGCATCGTCCCTTCTGGGAGGTTTTTCCTCTTGATCCGAGCTGGGCCGAGCCCTCCAGTCGGTGTCCGTCTTGTCAGGACCCATGTCTGACATCCGGCCACCTCTGTCTCGGCCCCCCATCGACCCGCCATCTCTCTCTGAGGCGCGAACGAAAAATAATGAAATAACTCTTTAAATACAAAGGTTAAGGGGTATAAGACTAATCCTGCTAAAAAAATAAATAAACAACTCTCATAATGTACCTTTATCATTGGACTGGTCTGCAATGTCCACGCGGATCCTTCGGTTTCCCAGGTTCTGGAAGACGAACAGAAAGAGGACAGCAAGTCATTTCCACACACACACACACACACACACACACACACACACACACACACACACACACACACACACACACACACACACACACACACACACACACACACACACACACACACACACACACACACACACACACACACACAGAAATACCCGCAGAACACATATTTGATGAAAATCAGTAACCGTTTTGTTTTCCCCTTTCACAATCCAATACAAACATATTTAATAATGACTCATAACATAAGTGGGTTAACCCAAATGAAAATGTCCTTGTAGATGATTCCTCTCACCTCCTCGCTGAGACTGAGGGCACTCAGGAGGGATTCCACATCATCAAACTCAGCGTAGCCGAAGCCCTTCAGCCTCTCCGGGTTACTGGGCTCTCGAGGCAGACGCACTGCACTGATCTGGAGGGCAGGAGAGCAAAAAAAAAACAAAAAACAGCTGAGACAGAGAAACTGCGTTGTATTGCTAACGCAAATAGAATCAAGCGATACAAACTGCCGTGTAAATGGAAGGAGGGGAGGAGGAAGTGAGATGCCTTTGGAAACAACACGTCTATGCAAACACTACCAGTCATTTGTAGCAAAGTCATAGAGACAGGGAATGTGACTTAGCATTACGTAACAGGGCTGAAACGCATTTTAACCGACTCATCGTGCCAGTTGACACCAAGGGGAATTTATAAAAATGACTTTACCACATTATAAAAAGTCAGACACTGAATAAGCTGTTTTTTTAGTTTCACATTAATATTTTCCAATGGGGGGAAAAAAATGTGCCTCCAATACAAGAACTTGCCCAGTTCCTGTAGGTGTAAAAAAAAGAAATTCCCCCAACGCTCCAAGCAACACGAGTGAAGCAGTGTGGCCAAATCTGTATGTGAACTATTGCTTTTATGCAAGTAAGACAAAAAAACTCAAGTTAGATACGAGGGATATCACATCCTGCTCCCGATAAACTAAAGCAAGCTTAGAGAGTACATGTTAAGAGCTGTAAAAGAAAAAAAAACAAAAAAAAAACAGTTGAGCTTACGAAAGCACAAGTTCAAAAGAAAAAAACAAAACAGTAATGGAGGTGGTGTTGCATGTGTGCCTGGAGCAAACAAATGGCTTCAGACAGTGAAACCACAAGCTCAAACCATTAAGGGCCGCGTTAAGGCGTGCAAAAAAACCTACTGCCAAGCCACGGAAGAACTCTTTGATGGACTCCTCAGTGACATCATAGGGCAGGTTTCCCAGGAAGGCTGTGTAGGGCGGGCTGCGGGGCAGCTGCGCACGGTTGATGTTGGGCTCACGGGCCGACCGGGGTGCTGTGGGCAGGATGGAGCGGTCGATGGGGGGAGCTCGGTAGCTGTCCTCCTCTGTGTGCCAGGAGGTCGACACTGAGGGAGAGAGAGAGAGAGAGAGAGAGAGAGAGAGAGAGAGAGAGAGAGAGAGAGAGAGAGAGAGAGAGAGAGAGAGAACAAGTGAAGTCAAGAACTGTACCACTGATCGATAGACTTGTGAGGCTATTTGAAATCAGCTTCACAAACTAGCATTTCAAATATGTCAAAACTTTGCGTGACTAAACAACAAGAAACAAAAAAATAAAAAGGTGGGCTTAAGTAATTCTGAGCCAGTGATGTTTCCACAAAGAAACAAACTGGAAGACTTGAGATGCAGGACAAAAAGTAGTGCATCTTCGATTCCATGCTCACCGTCTCCATCCAAGTCGTCGGTCTCATCGGCCCAGCTGGTGGCCTTGGCCGGGTAGCTGGGCGGGGCAGGGGTGCCGCTGCCTCCACTATCCTCTGCCAGGAAGTCCGTCAGAGTGAGGGTCTTCCCCTTTTTATTCTTCTTCTTAGCTGCACAAGATGACAAAACACACAGTGTTAGCTGTGAACGAGGCTTCGAGCTAACTGCCAATGAAAATGATGATGACTAAATACCAACTAAAGCTAAAAATTGTTGCTTGTTCTAAAGAATACTATGATGCATTTGGACAATTCTGATTTATAAGGTAATGGATAACGATATTAAGTTGTTTAAAAAAGAAAAAGAAAAAAAAAGGGCAAGGCACACTTTTGGAACCGATTATGAAAGCACCAACTTCAGTTCTGTTTATGCCTCTGCAGGTACAAGTTTTTCCAGTTCAACCACAGATGGAAGAGTACAGGGGGTGGGGGTGTTAAACAACACATTGTGCAGCTGCAACAACTAGATGGCAAAACTGCACTCAAAGGTTTGGGGTCACTGACTAATTTCTGCATTGAACCCCATTATAACCAGCTTCATGAAAGAATCTACCGTAATGCTCCAAGAACATTACTCGTGCACAAAAACGTCAAGCAGATGCGGTCTTACTGGACTATCACCCCCCACCCCCACCCACACAGAGATGCTGAGCTGAAAGAAAGAAAAATGTTTTGAGTTGACAATAAAGTTTGTTCTACTTCCACACAACTAAGTCTGTTCATTGTAAATGTACCAGCAGTAGTAATAACACCATGTTGCTGACACATTTTCTGTGTGAACATTTATTTAACTCTACATTAGCAGCCAACCAAAGAGGAAAAGACATTAGCTCTGTATGTTCCAATGTCTTTACATTTATCCCGCGTTGCATTCTAATTCCTATTGCTGTGAAGTCCTGATCAACAAGATAAGAAATGTTAAATATCCAATTATGACCCAATAAAAAAAAAACAAAAAAACAGAAATACCCTCCATTCCAGACCCTGTTTACTCTCATGGCAAACAGCTGCCAACCGCCCCATAAAGGCAGGCATGGTTTGTTTTGGTCCATGGCAGGATACAAAAACCCCAGGGAGCGACAAAGGTGGATGCGAGCTTTATTGTGAAAATCCATGCTGTCAGGACATTCTTCACGCAAGCCGTTGGAGAGAGAAAAAATATACATACACCGAGCACGGCGAAAGGACGCTATGCTTCTGTTTCCCCATCTACGATATTTACTATCAATAAACCCTCCGTGTCGACAAGCCGAGCTTCTGTGACCCACAAAGCAGAAAACATTGTGTACCGATAGCCTGGCTCGGCTCGTCCCACTCATATGGTTACAAAATCACTCGGAGGTGCGTGACGTCGCACAAGTTTCCGCGTGCCACTGATTTCTCCTTTTGCTACAATGGCCACACGGCTAACTAGCTGGCTAGCGGCTAGCCACATGTTTACTGCGACGCCAGCTCGCTTTTGTCTTACGCCGATGATGACGGCGGCTTAAGGCAGCGAGGGACCGGCTGCCGGGGGAAGTGCCCATGTCGGCTTTGCCGGCTAGCATTTTAGGGCCTAGCTGCTTGCGTGGAGCCGGACTCCAAGTGCGCCATCACGGGCGAGCAAGACTTTTAGCCGGAGCGGAGAGGCAAAACGGCGGCCGATCCTCACAAAGTGCGCCGCAAGACGGGTGATTTTGAAGCCAAACTGGCAACCCGCCAGCGACCTGGTTCCCGTCCCGGGCGACACCACCGGGGGGAGCGTGCCGCGCACACGTGGAGAGTCCTCGGGCAGCCCGGACTCCTCGCAGTCAACCCCTCCTCCACCAAACGCGCTTGCGCCCGATGCTTATCAGCCTCCGCCACGGCCGTGCTACAATGTGCCAGCTCCACACGCACTTAGGAAAACAGCTCGTCGCAAAAAAACGGGCGGGCGTCCGCACTTGCGACCCGTCGGAGCACTGCACCGAGAGCCACCCTTTGATTGCAAACGCACGTTTTCTCTGCGTGAAATTCTCCACATTACTGCAGCGTTCATTCGCCTTCACCCTCCCTCCCCCCCACCCCCCCGACCAGTCGCGCCTCTTCACGGCTGAGCAAAATGCCCGCCAAGTCGCCCATTAGCGCCGGACAACGACGCCGTTCTCTCCGTTGAGCGTTTAACGTTCGCGAAAGTTCGCCGGATGAGTCGTATTCAAACGAAAGCCGTTGAAATCCCCCGATATCGCCCCAGATCGTTCACCCTCATAAACCTCACCTGACGCCGCCATGTTGGAGAGCGAGTTCGTAGTAGTTCCCGGATGTAAGCGTCAGAGGTTTATTTTCGGGGGCGCGCACCGCCGTTCACAGGCTCGTCTGCTCCCCCTGTGGCTGCAGACTGACACCACGTCAACATGGCCTTGAGATCGAGTTATTTTCATCGTTCGCAGTCTGTTTTGTGCCGTAGTTCTTTGAGGTGAAATATACCTATCGTCTCTCTGTCTTTTTGAATACCATAGAATACATAGATAGACAAAATGCTACTTGATTGATGCAGCACAAATAAGTCGTTTTTAACGTTCTTTGAAACGCGGGGAAAAGCTCACAAAATAAAAGTAGCCATTTCTCTCCTCTATTATATATAGTTATATTTTTAGAGTATCCCCTTCTTTTGTTGGGTGTGGTTTACGTTTAATTTTTTTTTTTTGGACTGTATTGTGACTTTAGCCCTTGGTCTTCTTTTGTAGTCGCATGTACTGGAAATTAGACCAAAAGAAGAATATAATATTTAAGCTAATGATTAAATGCTTAAACATTGATTTGGTCCATGTGTAAGTAATGGTAAAATGTTTGCTGTATTCTATTATACCATGCTAATCATGTTTGTGGATTTCAATGAGATCTTTTTATAATAATCAGTTGGCCGAATAAGAACAATTATAAGGAGGAGCTAATTAGCTTCAAACCAGCCCTTGACGGTATAAACGTTGTTCAAAGGACAGAATTTAGTAACGTAACAGCACAACTCCTTGTATTTCAGCACTTTTCATGCCTGTCAAGGGTATTCTGCCACCTAATGGCCAAACAATTTAAATCAGCTTTAGACCTTCAGTAACATCGTCTGTCCTCTTGACAGGGAGGCGTTTTCAAACTTTCACACCCTGCAGAGCATTTTCAAAAATGTGCGGTTACCGTCTGTGCGGTTTCCGTGAAAACGCTGGCTTCATGGAAACGCAAGGTCGAAACGACAACATAAAAAAAAAAAAAAAAAAAAAATTCAGAGAAACCCGTCTTCGTGTATACAGCCACTCTGGGAAAAAAAGAAGCTAAATTGCCCTTTTCATTCCAACGCTTGCCAACTTCTTACATTGATGACGTAAGGCAGGAGGTCTGCAAAGAGCAACTCTGGAAAAAACAAACAAACAAACAAAAAAACACTAACAAAGTATTGTCTTATTTAACAGTGGCTATCACAAACACAATATTATGCTCATTTTTATGGTATCTAAGAAAAACTTACACAAGAACTGATTACTGTGGGTCGGTTTTATTTTCATTTATTCTGCTGGCATATCAAGCAGCGGTTGCTTTTTAAAAGGGCACAGTTTCAGTCGGGCGGGGTTTTATTCAGAATCATTTATGGTTTACACAGCATGTGGTCTTGTGTTTAGAGCCGGCTTTTGTTAATTGGATCAATATGGGATTTCTTTCCACTGTGGATAATTGTCGGTTGCTCTGCTCTCAGTGTGGGTCTGAGATTCCTTTCTTCCCCTCTGCTTAGATTGCGGCTGCCAGCTCATCCATTGCGTCCTGGAGTCTGTGCAAAACACAAATCAGACACTTTTAACCTCCACATCATTTATGCGTCATACGAACACCCTGAGACCTTAACTTGAGTGTGCGGGCCAGGCAAAGTCATAATTCTGGTAATCGCCTCAGCCACAATTGCGACCTTCACCCGGCCTGTTCATTTACCTCCTCCGCCTGACTGTAACCCTTACTTGAAGTCTCCACCGTCCAGGAGGACTTTGTAGGTGGCGATCTCGGACTCCAGTTTCATCTTCATGTTGAGCAGCGCCTCGTACTCTTGAGTCTGACTCTGGATGTTTGAGCGCAGTTTGGTCAGCTCCTCCTCCAGGTGACGAATGATGCCGTTGTACTTCTCCATTTCCATATTGTTGCGTAGCTCTGTGTTGTGTAGCGTGTCTTCCAAGGACGCTTTCTGATGAAGGGTCGAAAACAACGGGCCATCATTTTACGGAATATGTGTAAGATTGAAGACATACTGCACGAACTGCCCGCTTACTAAGCTTTGTTGGGACGAAAGCTCAATTTCCAACGTCTGTATCTGTCGGCTCAAGTCGCCCAACTCCACCTGGGCTCCTTGAAGGGCCTCTGTGTTCTGTGACACCTGCACTTGCACGTCTGCTATCTGAGAAGAGGAAAAACACACAAACGCTTACAAACAGAGATTTCCCGTTTTGCACAATCGCGAATGCTCTTCTGTTTTTCCGGCCACACTACCTGGTTTTCATGCCAGCGTTTGAGGTCATCTGCATTCTTGGAGGCGATCTTCTCGTAGTTGGCTCTCACGTCCTCCATGATCTGGGCCAGGTCCTGACCTTTGGGTGCGTCCACGTCCACCTGCACGCCCGACCTGGAGACATGGCTCCTCAGCTCCATGATGTCCTGTGATGACCAGCAGGAAGAGAGAGAGAGATGAACATGCTGGATGACGTGAAGCTTCTCATTTCCTGACACCAGCTGCGTTTCCAGACTCACGTTCTCGTGGTTCTTCTTCAGGTAGACCAGCTCCTCCCTCACAGCTTCGATCTCGCTCTCGATGTTCATCCTGGTCATGTTGGTGTCATCCAAGACTTTCTTCAGCCCTCCAATGTCAGCCTCTACAGACTGCCTGATGGCCATCTCATTGTCAAACCTGCAGCAGCACAGGAAGGGGAAAACATTTATATTTTAACAACGATCTGCAAAGTTTGCGTATGGACAACGTGAAAGTCTGAAATTGAATATTTGACTCAACCTACTTGACTTTAAAGTCATCTGCAGCGAGACGGGCGTTGTCGATCTGGAGCACGTAACGAGCATTGTCTGTAATCTTGTCAAAGATCTGGAGAGGGGAATGTGAATAATGATAAAATTAATGCTTTGCCATAATGGTTTTGGACCATATTACTGATGTGTCTATGTTCTGCCCCCTCAGTTCAGAATCCTTTTCATGATGTGCAAATGAATGGGTTTCTTGAATCCTGCAAGATAACGGTTTATTAACTTTCAGCCTCAACTTAACATACCATTCAAATCACCATCCAACTTATCTCGCAGCAGAAACTAACTGAATCAAATCCGATGCGGCTCGCAGCAAAGATTTAGTCTCATGTTCAGCAAAAAAAGAGGAACCAGGGTTTGCAGGACGGGAAGAGAAGATGTTCCCTGCCCAATTCAAAATCTGGTTTGTTTCAGCGTCCTTGGAAAAACTGTTTCCTCTCCACATAAATCACTGACGTGTTTTCCTCCCAGCTGGCTTGCACAGCTCGCACATTTCTCGACGTGAGGCGTTTGTGAGTTTTGCCCTTTGTCTAATGTTGTGTGATTTTCGTCCTCTGTCCCAGTGGGAAACACATGAGCCTTTATCTGCTGGCTGCTGTGCCACTGTGGGTCTGTGAAGATGTGGAGACTGTGTGTGCAGGAATGTGACATTTGACTCTGCAGACTGGAGCCGATTGTTACACAACTGGACGTCTGCGCTCCACTCCCGCAGCTGCGTGCGCGCATCACGATCGGTTGGCAACGTGTGCGTGCGTCGTTACCACACATCTGTTTCACATCATGGGCCTCCTACACGGGAAAACGGCTGCAGAACTTTACGAGTGGGACCACGCGAGGAATTCTTTTGTCTGCAGAAAGTTGTCTGAGAGAGTTTTTTTTTTTTGTGTGTGTGTGAAGTCCTACTCTCTCATGCTGCTGCCCTCGTGCTGGTGAATCATCACAGGAAGTTCTGACCACATTGAGGGGTGAGCAAGCTTTTAAGGGGGAGGAGGACTGGAGCGACGCAACCACACCCTTCATTCTTTAGCGAGAAATCTGATAATGCACAAAGGAAACGCTACGTTTAGTCATCGGCCTTTTGGGTCTTTTTCATTCAGAAATGGAAAATTCTGTCATACCTGTCAAACTTTTCATTTTTATTCTAATGCAGTTTTGCAATGAACAACATCAGTCCCTCCGCAATTCTGGCAAGTAAGATGCTGCATAATTTGTCCTTGCTGTATCTTTTTTTTTTTTTCATTTTTCCTCTTGTGTGTCATGTGAGGCTCAGTTCTTCTGTCTCGTCTTCATTAAATCACCACAATCACTTTTTCCCTGCTCACCTTCTTGCGCAGATCTTCGATGACGGCCTCGTACTTGCTGTAGTCTCTGGTGGCCGGCCCCCCCTTCTCCATCGCCTCCATGATCTTCATCTCCAGCTCCTGGTTGGCCTGCTCCAGGTTCCTCACCGTCTCCAGGTAGTTGGCCAGTCGGTCGTTCAGGTTCTGCATGGCTCCCCTCTCGTCGCCCACGATGCCAACGCTGACCTGGGACGCCGGGGCCCCGAAGCCAGACCCGGCGCCGCCGGCGAGGGCGTCTCTCAGCTTGAAGGATGAGGAGGAGGCCATCGGTGCGCCTGAGCGCAGGGATGTGGAGGAGCTGGAGGAGATACGGGTGTCTCTACCGCCGGCGCCCCCATAGGTGCTGACAGAGCGAGGGGCAGAGTAGTTGACAGAGATGCGGGACGAGGAGAGTGGCAGCCCGATGCTTCTCTTGTAGCTCATCTTGGAGGTTGCTGTTTGCGGCGCGGTGGAGGACGGAGGGAGCAAAGTGAGACGTGGAGACTCGCTGCAGGCCTGGCTTAGAAAGTGACGCTGGTAGCAGGAAGTGGGGAACTTATACTCCCACTTCTCTCCCTCAATCACAGCTGGTCTCACAGAGCCGGCCCACTTCAGCGTCACCCCCTCCGGCCTCCCGACCCCCCCGCTCCTCCTTCCCCATCCCCTCCCTCTCCACCACCAACTCTTTCTTGCTGTTTCACTGACTTGTTCCCCTTCTTTTTGAGTGCGTATGTGCGTGTTTTCCATCTCCATGGAAATGCGTCAGGCATTTTTGTGTTGTGAAAGAAAACAAACACAAAAAAACTTCAACAGCAGGAAATGAGATTAGTGCAACTGCGAGATTGTTTATCACACTTCACAGGTAAAGCAAAAGAAAGTGCTTATGCTGTCCAGCCCAGATTAACAGTGACTCTCTGTACATTCTTTCTATTGAAAAAATGAACTGTATTATCCCGTTTTACTGAAATCCTTACCCTACCCTATTCAACCCTTTCCTAGCTAGTATGAGCCGGCATGCTGAAATCAAAACGATTAAGTATTTTCAAATACTCAGCACTCCACTAAATTCTTTAACTTTGACCATAAAAGGCACATGGTGGAGCGATTGCTGCATACTTTCAATGTTTGAGGTCAACCAGGCACCAGGAATAAACAGATATGGAAAATTTTCCTCCCAGAATGAAACAGCAGAACAAATTGCAAAAACCCAAAAGGGGAGAGACATCGCAAGGCATGTCTTTTTTTAATCTCCTGCAAAACCAATCAGGTGTCATGCAGATTGTGTGTACAGTTACCTGCGTTCAGGTTTTCTTTTGCCCTCACCAGCAAGGAGAGCAGGCTGCTGAGTCTTAATGATTAAACCAGTGGGAGGAAACATGAGGAGGCTTTCAAGGGATGTTGAGAAGGGGGGAAAAAAGGAGGCAGTAGTTTGAGAAAGTAAACCAATAGCACATTGTTCAGAGAGGGAAAAAAAGCCCTGCTGGCCAATCATAAAGTGGGCAGGTGTGTCGACTTTTAAAGCTGCACCAGGTGTGGCTCCTCTCCTGGGAACTTCCATTGACGGTTCTTTTTTTCTTCAACGATGGAAAGAAACACGCAGAATCAGTAGCCAGCGGCCTGGACTGTTGGAATTAAGGCTGTTATTGATGGAATGAATGATATTTATGAATTGGATGTAACTGTGTCCGCCTTGACTGGAGTTACAACGATTCAACAGGGAACTGGGAGCATGTCAAATAAAAAGAGTGAATAAAAAAGTAGGGGAAACATTATGTTTCCAACAATGAGCCTGCAGCACATAAAGGCTGACAAAGGTTTTTACGACAGCGGCAGAATAGTTATGGCCAGGGAGGATTTTTCACACGGGGCAACCACAGGAGCAGCATAACAAAACTAAATGGACCACCCTCAGGGGGAACTGGCAGAGGCCCAAACGCCCTCCTGGGCTTCATTCAGCCTCGTTCTTTTCTTTCCTGATCTTACCTCACCCTCCAGTGTGATCAAGTGTCGGCGATTCTCACACTCTGCCTCACACATCATTCAGGCGGGCTGATGTGTGAGGCAGAGTCTGCACAGCTCGATGAGAGCAGGGGAAAGATTCTAGAAAATGAAGGGGAAGCGGAGGAGAGACAGACATAGTTTAATCAGCGTGACTCAAAATCTCATGACAGCCTCCACCGTGATGTTTGCTGGCAACGCGTTGCGTCGCATGTCAGAAGCAAAAAACAGATCGGACAAACAAAGAAGTTGACGGGAGAGAAGGGGAAGTAGCCTGGACGACAGTTTCATAAAATGCAAAAAAACAAAACAAAACCAAAACCAAACACACCCGGCACACACCTTAGGAGAAGTGATATTTTCAATTTGTGAATGCCAACTGAACTAAACTCACTGAAGTAGGAAACTCCCTTTTTCTGTCAGTCAGAGGGGAGTTGTATTCTACTGTGAGTCACAACAGGATCCTGGAGACGACAACAAATCTTAAACAAATGGCAGTTTTATCGGCGCTGCCAGCGGAGCCAGGCCTGGAATAAACTTCCTCATTGCACGCTTTTCAGTTTTTCCACTGAGCTTCAGGACAGAATGAGGACTCACACACATGCAGGCACGCACGCACACACACACACACGCACACACACACACGCACACACGCACACACACACACACACACACACTATACAGAATCACACAGACTTGCGCAGGCGCAAGCGTCCACACATCTAGTCACAAACTAGACGCACATTAGCATATTTAAAGAGACACACCACGTATGCACACACCATTTGCATTCACATGCCTGACACGTAAACAGACGCCCAAGTCACACACACCCGTGCAAAAACAACTTTTACACACACACACCTCATGCAAACACACGTTTGCACACCAAGCCAGATACACGACACACAAAGCACTCAAATTCACAGGCTTGAACACACACCCACTGCACATTCACACATACACAATACGCACACTCTCAACACTTGAGGGGACACACACCGCCGTACACAATTCATGCGCACACACATATGGATGGACGTATTCAAACTTGGTGCATTTGCTCACGCACGCACACACACACACACACACACACACACACACTTAAAGCAAACTCAAAACATGTGCATTAGCATCCATGCATACAGTTGTGTGAGTCCTGCCAGTTGCAGGATGAGGTGCAGTCAGGCATGTGATTGTGATTCACATCCTACATTCCTTTTTCTTTTTCCTCCCGTGACTCAGCCAAAAGGCTCAAAGTGAGAGTGAACAAAACTTACACAACTTCCTGACCTTTGGTTCAAAACCCCCCCCCAACAAAAAGTCTCGCAGTTTTATGGCTGCGATCCTAAAGAGGGTCACACACACCAGCAGTTGGTGAAATGTGTCAACAGAGAGACAATTTCTCTGCTGGATGTCATGTCCATTTCAGGAACAGAGATATTTCACGGGAAGACATAAAGAAGCAAAGTGGTATGACCGTTAGTCACCTGTGGTACCATTTCTCACGAAGACACAAATTGTCGTAGAATATTATAAAAAGCCATAGAGCTCTATAGGACAATTAGACCTCACACATTTGTAGAACAGGTTGAAAAAGACACCGAACACCAGGCCAGGGGGCATCATTCAGAGTCCCACTTCCTCTGACTGAACTGCAGTGGAGCAGCCTAACATAAATTTTGCAGTTTACAGCATACTTAGCCCTATGTTTACATCCTACCTCTAATCCCCTGCTTTAGCTTCCTGATAAAACTGATGCTTTGTTGGACCCTAACACATGTTTGGAAGGGTACAAAAACAAGGCGGTCTTAGAGTGCAGAGCCAACGCCTGGCTTGGGGCGCTTATTGACCTGGGAGAGATGCCCGCCAGTGCCCTTTGTGACATAATTTTCTAAGAACTTCAAAGTGTGTTTTAACACACACACCATGAGATTATGGAAAAGCTACAAACACAGAGTGTTGGAAAACAATGAATGTCAATTTTGTCTCAGCCTCTCTAATGAATCTAAATTAAATGTATTAATGGTCAGAGGATTACCTTATTAGCAGCTTGTTGAGGTTGACGGAGTACCGAGCAATAAATAGCATCACGTGTCTCCCTTGCCATTTTCTGAGCTTGGAAAATGGTCCTCCAAGAGTCAACCACAAGGGGGCGTGAGATCTCCAAACAAACACATTTCAAAGGGGGCAGCAGAGCGTGGAAGTCGCTCGGTGCTTGTCTTGTGTGCCTTTTTCTCCTTGACTTGTGACAATGAGCTATTGTGTGCTCCTCTTGTTTAACACTTCAACATGCCCCCATGTTTTATTCATGACTGAGTGCAGGATATTTGCACAGGCATTACATGCGAGGGCGAAGCAGGAAGCCATTTTTATTACTGACTCTGCTGATAACTTTGAGGGCTTAGGTGGATCCCTCAGAGCACTAAGTTCAAGTTTTCAAAGGCCAAATCCAATAAACATCCTGTTTTTTAAACATGAGACAGGTGCATAGAATCTGACTCTCTCCACCAATACAATTTCGCCTCATTTGCTCGGTGGACGTAAACACATACATTGTGAATGCACCCTGTGTATGGGTTTTGTTGTGACCGTAAAATGACATGTAAAGGCATTCAGGAGGGATGCCTGTTTAACCGCGGTGTGTCTGTTGAACATTAGCGTGCACCGTGGCGGACCTCTGGCCATTCTGGATGAAAATCTGTCAATCTCCCAGTTATTGTGCAACAAGTTTGCTTGTTGTCTCCGCTAATTGTCTCTTTCATTTGCTCATCCCCTGGACTACCCAGCCCTCTGGGTAATAATAGCATCTTCGCGTCTCCCCCCTCAGCACATTCCGGACTCCATGTGTCACATAGCAGCTCTCCACGGGCCAAAACAGCACCGGCCCTCTGGAGTTTGCTGGGCCAGAGGGTTATCTCCCAAAATGAACGTCTAATGTTCCTCACGCAGAAAGAATGGGGACTTATCTGATCTGGATAAAAGTGGAGTGCCAGTATTAGAGAAATAAACATGGGCTTTTCTCGCCGCGAAGCGAATTTGTCAGAAAAGCAAAGTGACCGTAACAACAGAGAGGTGTACTTATATGGTTGCCTCCGAGGTTCGTGCAGGTCCGCTTTGAGGAGTCACGTCAGTGTTTGAGTGAAGCCAAACAAAACCTGCCAGGGTTTTTATTCGCCCCCACTCACTCCAAATATCTCTTCAAAGCTGTAAAAATGCTCCTCGCTTTAGGCTTGAACTTGTTTAAGGAGTGAAAAACATTAACACAGAAAACATTCGTGCATCGCTATAGGAACGGAGGTGAAAGAATCCCTCCATCCCTGTTCCACCACTGTTTATCCTGCACTGTGGGCTGTGGGAGCCAATCCCAGACATCTGAGAGTGGAGGCGGGGTACTGCCCCGGATAAATCGTTAGTTTATTACAGGGACAAATAACAATCTACACCTACGGGCAATTCAGACTTGCCAATCAGGTTAACGTGGATGTCTTTGGAGTGTGGGAAGAAGCTGGAGGACCTGGAGGGGAACCCACACAGACACTGGGAGATGCATGCAAACTCCACACAGAATGGCCCCGGGTGGGACTTGCGAAGAGATTGTTAGCCATTTAAATGAAAGAGAACTCATAACAATTTAATGTTGATGTTTCTAGAATAGAAGTTTTTTATTTAACACAGAAGAAAGAGATTATCATTATTATTTTTTTTTCTAAATTCTGTTGCCACGGTGGTGGCAACAATCGCCTCACAGTGAGGAGGTTTTTTCAGGAACCATTCCAACTTGGGGCTTTTCTGTGAGGAGTTTCTCTGCGTTCTACATGGGTTTTTTCTCCAGATACTTCAGTAACAGTGACTCTGGTTTCCTCCCACAGTCCAAAGACACGTACATTAGCCCGAGCACAAACTCTGAATTGTCCCGAGGTGTGAGTGAGGATGGCTGTTTGCCTCTTTGTGTGGCCATGTGATGAACTGGTGTCTCGTCCAGGGCGTAGCCCCACCCTGCACCTGATGAGAGCCGGGATAGGCTGCCGGTGTCCCCGCCCCCCCGCCCCTTGCGAGTGCTTTACAACCAGTGATGGAAAATAAATGAATGTTTATCTGAATTTATCATTGCTACAAACAAACCCCCAGCTTGTCATCAGGGTCCCCATCACTCAAGCCTGTGAGGGCTTCCAAGCTCAGAAGTCATTTCACTGAGGGATGGCGTCTCATAGGAAGGCTCTTGTCATTTTTGTGAATGAGCAGTTTGCCTCGTCCTCCCCCCGCCCCCCACAGTGTAAACATGCTGCTGTCAGTGTGCATCAAAAGCATTTAAGGTTGTTCGACACTGCTGTGTGTGGTCCTTTTTTAAACATGCACTGCTGGTACAATGGCAGGGGTGTCACCTTTCTATTTCTAAAAAAAAAAAGATGGATCTTTGATGTGCAAAGGTAAAACAAGATTGACTTGCGCATGTTTTTTTTTTTTTCCCGGATTCTTGTGCAGAGTAATAACATATAAAGTAACCGCCAAGTCATTTTAGTGCTTGTGCACGGAAACTCCACTCGGAGCTGCTCCTCCACCGGTTTTAACCAGTTCGGGAGCCACATTTTGGGATGGAAATCCGGGAGCATTAAAATACCATTTGGAACAAACTGATTGAAATGAAAAAGCCTCTTGTTTGAAGCCCAGTGTGGCTCTTTTTATTTTTATATTTATTTTTTTAACTTTGTTTCCACCCAGCAGCACCAACTTGGGATTTCTTTTCATTAGCTTGTGAATAGGTGGTAACCATTCCTCCCCCAATACCACAATACCCAATAAAAACTGTGAAACAAAAGATCAGGGGTGTGGTTAGAGCTCTGCTTGACGGAGCAATGAGTTCACGTTGACACAAATTAGGTAGCACAAACAGATGTATTGGGTTGGGGCGGGAGGGGGGGGGGTATGGTGACCTGTCCATTCATTTTTTTTTTTTATCACTTAGAATTTTTACCGTGAGGAGTTGACTTCACAGGCGGGGCCCGGCGGTGCTCCTCACCTTGCTGATAAGGCTGGAATGTTACGTCAAGTTGCACTGGCGTGTAAGTCTGTGCACGTGTGTGCGTGTCTGTATGCGTTGCTGGGTTTGGTCCATGATTTCAGCGCTGATAGAGAGCGCATCCACCTCAGTGCACCTTGTTAGTCAGTTGTGCAATGCAACAGACCATTACCGCAGAGTTTTACCTGAGGTGTGAGATGTCCCTACTTGTCTTGTCTCTAAGCATATAAAGACGCGACTCAGCATATTGTGGTGGGAAAAAAACCAATTAAAAAAAAACAAAACAAAAAAAAACAAAAACTGTTTGTGCCTCGATGAGTCTCTGCGTGCTGCCATGGCCCACGATTGGGGCTTGTCGCGCCGACCAACCACCACTCTGTAATATGTCACACCTATGAGAAGTGTTGCAAATTATACAAAGGAGCTCATAAAATGGAGCTCGTGCTCATTATACCCCAGGTTTGACTTCGTGCCCTGGTGTTGTTCTGGTGGTGGTGGTGCAGCGCGATGGCTGCTAAACAAATACAAGGCGACTGACTACAAAACTGACAGTGACTTGCCTGGTTGCGAACCGATTCCAATAGAACTCAAGTAAAAGTCGAAGTTAAAGACTACGAGCTTGGACATTCAAGATTGTGACGTGTGGTTCGTCACTGCCGTGTCTGACTGTCAAAGACAGATGTTCAAGATTACGTCTTGTGAAGAGTCACAGAAAGTTAAGACAAATAAAGTCTGTTCTAAAGGGCCACGTTCAATACAATTTCAACTTCACAGCGTACCATGGCAGGCACAAACCCAAACCAACTGAAACAAACTTGATCCCTGCTTCTTCTCGACAGCTTCAGCAAGCGCTGAATCCTTGTGGCTCACTGGTCTGTTTTTGTGGACAATGTCAAGGTGAGAATGCAATACAAAGTAATACAGTTTTCCAGAATGGAAAATGGCACGAGCTTCTCAAAGGTAGACAGTGCCTCTGTGTTTGTGCAGAAGCCTCCCTCTCAGAAACTGGCAGAGTGCTTATTTTGTAACTGTTGCTCTTTATCCAGCCCACTTTGTGCTCTGTAAATGTCTTGCATGAGGCAATTTTCTTCTCTGACATTGCCTCCCCTCCACCCCCCCATCCCAACCCACCCCACGCGCACACCCTCCTCTCTCTCTCTCTCTCTCTCTCTCTCTCTCTCTCCCTCTCGAGGACAACAGCCAATCACACCTCGGCAGGGCCCCTCCCCTCCTCTGATAAATAGCACCCGGGGTATCAGGGAGGGTCTATCTGCCTGACTCTCTCTCTCCCTTCTGCAGAGTCTCTCCTCTCCAGCACACGGGCACCCAACCTACCCACTGTGACCATGTCTGTCAGAGCTGTGAAGACCACCACCCTCTCCAATGTGTCCTCATCCAGGGGCCCCTCCCATGGCTACAGCAGCCGCTCCTTCTCTGGCTACGGCGGCCGTGCCAGCGGCAGACAGAGCCTCGCTGTCCGCAGCTCCTATGGGGGGGTGGGCAGCAGCGGTGCGGCGGTGGGCGCTGGGGGCTTCAAAGTAGTTGGCGGGTACATGGCCGGAGGGTCTGGGCAAAGAGCAGGGGGGCTGGAGTTTGGCTACGTCGGCTTTGGAGGTGGCGTTGGAGTCGGCATGGCTAACGAGGTGTCGGCCCCCATCACAGCAGTGACGGTCAACAAGAGCCTGCTGGCCCCCCTGAACCTGGAGATCGACCCCAACATCCAGGTCATCCGCACCCAGGAGAAGGAGCAGATCAAGACACTGAACAACCGCTTCGCCTCCTTCATCGACAAGGTGGGTGCAACCGCGAGTGAGAGAGAAAAACGAGGAAAAGTTGTGCAGGATACTTGTAAAAAAGGGAAGACAAAAAGTTTCAATGACTCATCATGGCGCACGGCCACTAAATTCCACACTGACTCATAAAGTTGCTCAGCAGCATCATAAGAAAATCATCCTCCGACAAACCAAAATAGGCCAACTCGCGAGGGGTCCCTCTGACACAAGGGCTGATATCATCAAACAATCCTCGCTCTTGGTGTCCGCGGGGAGGCGGCGGCCTGGTTTGAGTTAACGGCTCTGCCCGCTGACGAGACTGCGCTCTCAGGTGAGTCCGCAGAGCTCAGAGAGGGGGATCAACCTGGATAGGGGGAGCAGTAACAATATTACACTGAGCAATATTGCGCCTACGTCCATTGCGAGCAATATCCTGCGCGGGGAGAGATTGTGCTCGTTGTGCTCCTCTCAGGTTTCACTGCCTCAAAGAATCGAGAAGAGGTGGGCGTGGCAGCAGGACGGAGAGGCATGTCAAAGGCTGAGTGCACAGTTAAAACGTCTTCCTAAGCCTCAGCTTGAACAGTTTTATGAGGCTGCGTCGGAGTCACGGAAGACAGTTTCTCCGTGGTTGTGTAATGTTCTGTGGTGCAGCTGCACATCTCATCCGCTGCTTGTGCTGCCCCTCCAACAGCTCTCAATCACAGAATTTACTTACTGTTAGATTCACGGGGGCGGGGGGGAAAGAACCCTCTCACTCCTCTGCAGTCATCATGATGTTGCACGACTTACATGCGTGTGTGTGTGTGCGTGCACATGCATGCGTGTGTGTGTGTGTGTGTGTGTGTGTGTGTGTGTCGTCATGTTTGCCTAGGGGCAGCAGCACTCCACCCAGGGTCACTGCATTGAATGGAAGAAATCGTAAAAAGGGCCAAAGCGTGTCACAAATGGACAACAGTGTCCCTTTGTGTGGAGAACACGCTGGGCAGCTGAGACTGATAGACGGAGAAGACAAGTTCGATCAGTCATTCTTCTTCAAGTCGATCTCCACACATTCCCTTTGTCCATCAGCAAACAAAGCGAATGCCCTCGTAATTCGAATGAGGTCGCGCCCAGCTGCTCCTGACATTCCTTTCCCTCAATCACATCTTCAACGTCGATCTCTGTTCTGCACCCGTATCCACTGAGAAGCAAACAGTAGAACAGCAACTGCGAGACCTCAAATTTCTGCTCTCCTGCGTCTCTAGGTGCGCTTCCTGGAGCAGCAGAACAAAATGCTGGAGACCAAGTGGAAACTCTTGCAGGAGCAGACCATCGCCCGCTCCAACACTGATGTCATGTTCGAGGCCTACATTGCCAACCTGCGCAAGCAGCTCGACAACCTGGGCCATGAAAAACACAAGCTGGAGTCCGACCTGCATCACATGACAGACCTGGTGGAGGACTACAAAATCAAGTGAGTTAAAGTGGGAGAGTGAGACAGAGACATGTTCCCCAGCGTCATGACTCCACTCTGCTGGCAGACACATGGGCTCCCAAATGCAGATTTCTGCAGAGGCACACAGACATTGTATTCATTTCATGACGCATTCCCTTTCAAAGCCCAACTCATCCATTATAATCTGATCAAGAATACCCGAAGCTTACGTAGCGTCACGTTTACCATATGTGGATAAAGGGAACATTTAATAAAACAATGACCACCATTAACTCCAACTGTAACTCGCTATTAGAAAAACGAACGCTTTGTCTCTGCTGCCTCCAAGTGGCTGAAAAAAAACTTTCATATGAAAGAAAAAAAAAGTTTTTTTAATTTGTTTTTATTTAAACTCGGTCAACATTCTGTTTTCTTGGCTTTGGATCCTCTTTTATTTTCAAAGCGGTGATTATTTTTGTCTAAACAGACACGACATAAACTAATCCGCCAATTGCTAATGTCAAAATACATCATGAGCGGTTTTATTTGAACACAAGATTAAAGGTTATGAGAGATCCAAACAAAGTGTTTTCAGTAAATGAATCCCAAAGCTTTCTTCTTTTTTCCCCAGGTATGAGGAGGAGATCAACAGGCGCAACGACTGTGAAAACACCTTTGTCCTCGCAAAGAAGGTTTGTGTGTGTTTTTCCAACATTCCCCCTCATTCGTACAACTATAATTAGCCCCGCAGGCATAAATTAACTCACACAATACTCATTTGTGTGCGATACGGAACACTCATTATTCTGCCTACCGTCTTTCCTGCTGCGAAGGACACCGACGCGGCATACATGAACAAAGTGGAGCTGGAAGCTAAACTGGACGAGCTCTCCGACGAGGTCGACTTTCTGAGGCAGATCTACGACACAGTAATGGCCCCGTTCCAACTCTTCACCCACACAAATAATAACTAATGAACTATCTATCTTGTGAAAGCCTGAATGAAATACAGCAGTAGCTTGCATAACAGCAGCAGGCTAGAAGATTTGCTGTACGCTAATGTGACCAGACCTATCTATCTATCTACAAATCTATCTACCTATCTATCCTGTCACAGGAAATCCACGAGCTGCAGAGCCAGATCAAGGACACGTCCGTTGTCGTGGAGATGGACAACAGCCGCAACCTCGACATGAACGCCATCGTCGCAGAAGTGCGCGCCCAGTACGAGGACATCGCCAACCGAAGCAGAGCTGAGGCCGAGTCGTGGTACCAGACGAAGGTATCCGCAGACTGCGTCTGGTTCTTGGACATCTTTTAAAACATCGACACATAGAGGAGTGCTCTATTTCTCTGGCTGGAGAAGTGCAAACGCTGAGGTGGTGATGGGGGTCAAAGGTCACGTCAGTTTCCATTGTTGCACCCTGCTTTTTATGAACTCTTAAAAAGTTCTGCACAGTCTAGCAGCCGACGCTCGACGCGTCCAATTCAAATGTGGTTGACAGTGATAGCAACAGCATCACACACTCACAGGGCAATTAAATAATTATCCTCAATTAAAGTAATACTACATGTCATGCTGCATCTTTGATGTGCCAAGTCTTGTGTCTGCGCTCCCTCCAGTACGCAGAGATGCAGCAGTCCGCCGGCAAATACGGCGACGACTTGAAGTCAACAAAGGCCGATATCGCTGACATGAATCGCAAGATGATGAGGCTCCAGTCCGAGATCGACATGGTTAAAGCACAGGTGAAGCACAACAACCTCAATGTGTTTGAAGGCCCTAAAAGTTCTTGCCCACTTCATGATTTGATTTGATTTGACACTTTCTCTTTTGCCTCGCCGTTGCGCTCGCAGAGAAACAACCTAGAGGCTCAGATTGCGGAGGTGGAGGAGCGTGGCGAGCTGGCAGTGAAGGACGCCAAGCTCCGCATCAGAGAGCTGGAGGAGGCTCTGCAGAAAGCCAAACAGGACATGGCCTTGCAAGTGCGGCAGTACCAGGAACTGATGAATGTCAAGCTGGCCCTGGACATCGAGATCGCCACCTACAGGAAGCTGCTGGAAGGAGAGGAAGACAGGTAAGATGTGTTTTTTGTTTTGTCAGCAGAAAAGTAGAGGTGGGAGCAATACAACAATATGCTATTACTATTTTGCCAGCACTTAAAGTTAGAAGAAATAAAACTCGTCGAGAGGTTCTGAGTAGTAATAAGAGGAGTAATAAGATGCAAGATTACCAAAAAAAAAACAAAAAGAAAAACAGCTGGGATAATTCATGTGACAGTAAATCTATACACCCAAAAATAAACCTTTTTTTTTTTTCACAAAGTGTGTGCTAAAACACATGGTATGTAAACCCTTTGTGATGTTACAAAGGGTACAACACTTCTTTCCGGGTTACTGACCACAACCTCATGCGTATTCTTGGCTACTCTCTCTGGGACCACCTTGTTTTCATCCCCTTCCAAACACGTGGGAGCTCTAGCAAAGCGCTTCGGCTGTAAACAGGGGGTCATTTGTGACTGTGCAAACCGTTGACTGCTGTGTAAAAATTCTTCATGCTGCTGCCATCGTCTCTGCAGGTTAGTCACTGGCATCAAGACCACCGTATCCAAGCAGACGTGTAAGTTTGTGTCACTGCTTTCCGCACACATGTAGCTTCAGGGTGGACTGCTCCATCTTTCGCAAAGGTCTTTGGTCTCCTTCCTAAATGCTGCCTCCTTCTTCCGAACACGCAGCTATGAACTACAACACCTACGGCTGGGAGACCTCCCGCACCCCGTCCTACGTCAGCAGTTCCTACGGCGGATTCCAGGTGAGCGGCGGCGGCGGCGGCGGCGGCACTGCCACCACCTTTGTCGCTGCCGCGGAGGTGCCGACTGTGAAGAGCGCCACCATCACCAAGACGGAAACCGTGGTCGTCAAGACTGAGGAGAGGAAGACGGAGGAGAGCAAAGTTGAGGAGAAGAGGGAGCAGGAGCAGCAGCAGCAGCAGGAGCAGGCAGAGGTCGAGCCAGCGGTGAATGAGGCAGAGGAGGAGAAGAAGGAGCCACAGGCTGAGCAGCAGGAGCAGAAGCAGACGGAGCAGCAAGAGCAGAAGCAGGCGGAGCAGCAAGAGCAGAGGCAGGTGGAGGAGCAGAAGCAGGAGCAGGTGGAGGCGCAGGAGCAAAAGCAGGAGCAGGTGGAAGCGCAGGAGCAGAAGCAGGAGCAGAATCAGAATCAGAATCAGAATCAGGAGCAGAAGCAGGAGCAGGTTGAGGAGCAGAGGCAGGTGGAGGAGCAGTGGCAGGCGGAGGAGCAGAGGCAGGCGGAGGAGCAGAGGCAGGAGCAGGTGGAGACGCAGGAGCAGAAGCAGGTGGAGGCCGAAGCCGTGGCTGCGGAGTGACGACCTGCCCTCCGTGTCTCAGATTGATGTCGAAGGTCCAGACGTGGCAAGCACGGCTCCTTCCCCGTCCCGTTCCCCCGCTGCCCTTCGCTGAGAGGGTTCGACTTCTCCCTCACTGCACCACTTCCGCTTCGACCCTCAACTTCCATAGAGCTCTATCTCCTACAGGCGCAGCGCTACATCTTTGTAGCCAGCAGGGGGCGCTGTTGCATGGCCGTTGCCCTGCTCTGAAGCTTCAAACGCAGGGATGAGCAGGTGTACTGCCTATAGTGAGGAATCTTCAACCAGCTCCACGCTCCCCTCCCCCTCACCCACCCCGCCGCCCTTTACTCACACCTGCTGTCAGATAAGGTGTTGTGCGCTGTCCTGCTGTCTCAGCCATTAAAAGCAAGAGAAAGTGCCTCGCGTTGTCTCGTGTTTAGTTTTTTTTTTTTTTTGTTTGTCTTTCAAGGTCGTATGAAAGTTTGCTTGCACAGAAATTATCAATTCATTCATCGTAGATCATCGTGGGGGGGGGCTGTGACCAAAATTCAGCAGCAGTTTAATCAGCCTGAGGACCTGCTGGGACTTTGTAGTGGTTAGCGTGAGTCAACACACATGTGTACTTGAAGTAAATAACAAAAAAAAAAAGCTCACAACCACCCTGCCCCCCCGCCCCGCCCGCCCCTCCCCACACCCCAGTCCCAAAAAAAAAGAAAAGAAAAGTTTTCATACTTCTGAAAGTTTTGAGGATCAAACAGAAAGTGACAGAGCAAAACAAAAATACCTATGAAAAAAAAACCCCCACTAAAAACCAAAAACAATTATAAATCGACAAGAAAATAGATTTGCACACTTTGTACCCCACACGTTGGAGCGAGTCTTTGTGCAAACGTGTAGCCACGCAGACCTCCACCTGCGGATGAGTGCAATTATGGATATACATTCCTTTAAAATGTCATCAAATGTCAAGCGCCCCCCTGCACCTCCACCTCAGGTGAGAAAACATGGACTGCGTGTTCACACAGGCGACGTTGACAAGATACAACACACAAAGTCGGCCTTAATCTTTGACACGACAGTGTGCTGAAGCAGCACTCGTGATTTAGGTAAGAACGATTCCCACCCACCCCGCTTCTCTGTCTTGCAGAGAGTGATTTGTGAATGCCACCCCCCCCCCCCCGCTCCAGCAGCAGCAGCAGCAGCAGCAGCAAACAGGTTTCAACTTGAATCATGGGTGGTGGTGCCGCGCCCAGAGCGCTTGGCTTGAAACATGCAGCTGAACGACATCCCACCGTCCCTGCCGAGCAACACCGTGGCCTTGAACGCTTTCTGCTCAAATGCAGAGAGTATTGGGGGGTTAATGCCCAGAGAAGAAATAAACTGAATAAACACGATAACTGTGGAAATGTTCGCATCAGACTCGGTGTCTGTGACCTCAAATGAGGGTCACAGCTTTGACGCTTTTGGGGGAAAAAAAAAAAAAAAAAAAAAAAGAAGAAGTGTGTATCGACTGTCTGGAAGTGAGTCAGATGAGCTGAGTGGCGGCGCTGCAGCCGCAGAAAGCAAATAGATAGAGTGGACAAAGTGGCAACGAGGGCAACACTGGCACGACTTCCAGAGACACAGACGTCCAACTTCAGACGCTTTGCACTTCTTATTTTGTCTGAAAGGTTGTTGACACGCTGCCGTCAAAGTTCAGCACAACCAAGGCTCAAGTGGTGGGGAGGGATGCTGGCCGCACGTTGCTGGTGCAGAACGATTGGGACGCTAAAAACTCAAATGCAATACACAACTTTTAGTTTCTTGCTTCACAACCCCATGTCCCTCTTATTCTGGAGAGACCAGCAAATGCTTGCACTCTGGCAAGGAAAAGGATTCATGGACTCTCATACACACACACACACACACACACACACACACACACACACACACACACAGACACTTTCAAATCAGCTAAATTACCTGCAATTGAGTATTAACTGTGAAAAAAACAAAAAACAAAAACAACGATAAAGATGCGTGAGAATATTTTCATGCATCACATTTCCCCCAAGCGTCAGTCTGTCTTTTAAATTCATAAACCTGATGGATGTTGCTGTGCCTTGTTGCAAACTATTTATTTTCTGCAAGGGTGCTCTCTGCTGTGTCAGCCTGTTTAAACAGTACACTGCTTCTACTATTATCCAGTCACTTCAGTGACTGTCTGATGCAGCAAAGGGTGCATTTCCTGCAGACAAACACACACACACACACACACACAGACGCACGGCTCCGCCAGCAGTAGCTGGCAGTTGTGGAAGGGTGCACTGTTTTGTCCACTTCCCCGCTGCCCTTCCACACTCTGACACACTGAACTGGGGTCACCGTGTCCTCCTCGTGCCCTGTCGGAGCAGGTCCGCATGCATGCGTGCCGCTGCGCCCCTTTCCAAAACATCACCTGTGAATCAAGCCTTTGTCTACATGGCAAAGTGCAGAACCGGGTCTAATCCCGGACAAAAAGAAACAGTGAAACAGAGTGACAATAAATTGCAAGGACTGGAAGCGTGAGATATGGGGCGAGGCCATCGCTTGCACAAAACCTAAAGAAAAATTGCCGCAGGACTCCAGTGATTGACTGGTGTGCAGGCCCGCACCCACTTCCATTCCTCAGTCTACCCTGCGGTGAAGGGCTCGGCACACTGCCACAGCTGTCGTTTCCAACGCTGATCTTATGTAATCTGCACAATAAACCCTCTGTCTCCAGCACGTTCGTTTGAACGGGCTGAATGAATGTGTTTCTCGCGGTTGTCGTCCAACTGCATAAAAGGCAAAGAATTCAAGAGGAGACACGAATGTGTGCTGGTCCTTCCTTTCACGCGTGTAAACCTCCAAATTAACGTGCCCATGCAGGGATGCACGACAGATTGTGCAACGTTTACAGGGCAGCCGGCCAAGCGTGACTCCTGCACCCAAAGCTGCAACCAAGAGGCCTAAAAAAGTTACTGCATTGGCACTGATTATTGTAGCCGTAGGTGCTTCACACAGGGCAACATGGTGCAATACATAATTCCCCTATTGTGTATTTGGACCAAATGGCGGAACTTGATGACTTAGACATCAGACACAGTCAGCGGCAACTGGATCTGATGATGCACCGACTCACGTTTGCCAAAGCAGGAGTTGTATAAATAATGGATGAGTAATCATGATGAGGATTGCCTCATGCAGGCATAAACAGGAGGGGATATTGAAAAGCTTATGTGCTTTAAAAACATAAGTGAATTAAAAAAAAACAAAGAAAGAAAGAAAAAAAAAGAAAAAAAAAAGAAAAAAAAAAGGGAAAGCTACTCTCCGTTCAGCCTGAGTAACAGGTCTGAATTCCTGTGCAGGTATGGGGCGGAGAGGGCTGACAGATGGGAGATGAAGATCTGCAATGAGATGCAAGCAGAACTTTATTTCTGGATGCCACTTTGAGGTGTGACCCTCTTCTGGTGTTGACAACAAACAGAAAAGATGAGGCCAAAGGGGGGAAATGCATTGCATCTGTGAACACTGTTGAGAATGTTGTGGTTTCTTTTTTTTTTTACTGTGTGAAAAGGAAAAACACAAAATGTGAAGACTGCACATAATTCTAATACACACACACACACACACACACACACATATAGATATATATGACAATTCTGTGTAGCACCTCATAGTATATTATTATTGCTATTAGATTCTCTGGCAGAACAAGACCACACGTGCGACTAAAAATCGCTTCAAATTTGCCTCTGGCTCGAACAAAACAATAAGATGACGATAAAATCAAGAGTCACAGAGCAATGGAGTGCATGAAGTTTCTATTTTTTTTTTTTTTTTTTATGACCGAGTGAACTTACGATGTAATACGGTTTACACCTTTATATATGTTATATCAATGTATCTTTGAAACCAAAATATTTGTCATGAAATGCAGCTAACAGATCTTGTGGACTGTTTGTACTTTTCTATTTAAAAAAGAAAAGAAAAAAAGCGAAAAACAAACATTAACAGACATAATCACGTGTCTGTTCCTGGATAAGAGGCCATAAACTATGAGTAGTTTGGCTTTTGGATAAGAAGACCTCTGCTCCGTTCTGGAACTAAACTCCAGTGACTGACATATATCTGTAAAACACGCTAGCTTTTCAGCATGTTAGAAAGTAGCGCGATAAACACTATATTTTCCTAAATAATGCTTATTCCTGTGGCCTGCAAAGATTCAACGCTTCACCGAATGAAGACCTGAAATCCGTGTTGCGGGCCGCACGCTGGCATGCGAGTGTAACCTCTGCAGTGGGCAGCAGGAAGACACATAGGGACATAACTGGAACTGCCTGTTTAAAATGGCACTTTATTTGCTTTATGTCACCTGACCGAAAGGTAACTGACTAAAACGGTGCTGACATGTCTTCTGCGTGCCGCAGAGGGAATGAACAGTGCAACCGTGTCTGCTGTTGTTCAGGGTGACTTGAATCAAACCAGGCAGTTGTTTAGTTTTTGTCACGCTTCTTGTTACTTTGTGGGGGGAAAAAAATAGGTGGCAGTTGTGTAATGGTTGTTCTTTCAGCTCTTCTATGCGACACGGTGGTCAGTGGTCAGCGCTGCCACCTCACAGCAAGGAGGCCATAGGTTCGATTGTGGGCCTGGGTGGAGTTTGCATGTTCTCCCTGTCTCTGCGTGGGTTCTCTCCAAGGTTCTCCGGCTCCCTCGCACAGTCCAGAAACATGCATGTGAGGTCAATTGGAAACCTTCAAATTGTCCGTAGGTGTTTATGTGAGAGTGAGTGGTTGTTTGTCTCTACGTGGCCCTGTGATGACCTGGCGACTTGTCAATGGTGTCTCCCTGCCTTCGCCCTATGACAGCGGGGATGGGCTCCAGCAGCAGACCCGTGACCCTGAGCTTGGGGATAAGCAGGTGTTGAAAATAGATGGATGGATGAATCCTTTGTACAACCTTTATTCATTCTTCAACTACTTCTGCTTCATTAGAGGCCACAATTCATCGCAAAAAAGAAGTGCACGCCTCAAAACCAACCACTGGTTTTGAGGTCCACTAGGAGAGTGCAAGCGAGCTTGCTAGCTAGCGGATAGCAACGCTAGTTAGCATGCCCTCTCGCCACCTCTGCAACAACATCGTTATGACCTGTGTGTGAATGACGTGAACTTACCTTCTCTCAAAACAATAATAATTTAGCGTGCAAGCGCGCTACTTAAAACGCCCCCCCGTATCGCTACAACCTTATCAAATGAAAGACCTATAATCAAAATGACAACAACAGATCAACTTTCACAGTCGCGGCCCTTGCAGCCATCTTAAACCTTTTGTGCTTTGTCTTTTTATGACCTATCTGAGAGACGCTGGCTGTGGAAAATGTTTTCGCCACCTGTCAACGTCTAGTGAAACTGACAGACCAGTGGCGTCCCTGCAAGGCAGCTCTGCTCGACACGAAGGAGAGTTTTTTTTTTGTTTTTTTAAAGTTGGATTGCCGTACGGCTGCGGGGCAGGTGACAGCTCGACCGACCAGTCAACAGCGACGGTGCAGTTTCAACAATGAGTCTAAACTATGAACTGAGTAGCCCAGCGGCCCCTCCCTCAGGGTAGTGTCCTGGGTGTGTCACGCTAACAAGCAGATTGCATTTTATGTTTCCAGAGTTACTGACTGTCATAACTCACTCGTGTGTACTTTACAAGCTGTCGAATGAACAACCATTGCAAACAGTCGTAGCACATTAAGCCCCTTTAATCCAGCTTGCTGTTCTGTATCTTTTCCCACAAAGACTTCTCCTGTACCCCCCCCCCCCCCCCCCAGTTTGTTTCTTTTCTTTTTTGGTTTTTGAAGTTCTCAAGAACCTCTCAAACGTTAGTAAATGTAAATGTCCTCTTTCAAACTATTGCCCATACAGCTTTGGCTCAAATCTAGGTTTGAGTTATTCAAATAATAAATGTGAACTACGAACAACCAAATTTCAGGTTTTTTTTTCTCACTTTGACTTCTTTAAATCACTCTGTAACGTTTTGCTGGCTGAAATAAGTAGAAAAGGTGACACTCCACACCGTAATTCAATAAAATGTATGAACAATCTTGGAAATAACACACTCAGAAGACTCAGTAGGTGTCTCGATGTGTGGTTGCTCGGGTCTGATTTGACTCCTGTGTTTAAATACTAAAACAATACAATGATAATGTATGTGTCAATACTGTGTAGTAGGCTGAAGTGGAGGTGTGTGCGCTCCCAAGAGCTGTTTGGTTCACTGCTGTTACAACTGCCCAATGATTTGCTGTCCCTGGTTCAATCTAGACGTCAATGAGAAACACTTTATGATGACACTATGATTTAAAAAGTACTTCCTCTGTGTAGAGTTGCTGCTATTTGTCATGTCCTACTGAAACAGTGAAGGCTTTTGAGGCTCTTCCAAGCTCCCTTTTAGTTCCCATGGTTGAATGACGAGTCGCCGGAAGTTTCCAAAGTGGCAGAAAACTCTGCGTCGGCTGCCAGCTTCACTGTCCAAGTTAATCATTTTCTACGTAGAAAAGTTGACCACACCCATCCCGTCTGGCAAGGCCAAAAGGGTGATGTGCTTTGATGGCATGTTATCGCTTTTCTGTCACTTGTTCAGACACGGCCAACATGCTTTTATGAGGCAACCAGTCACCGGGGCTGCATCTCATTTTTATGCCCCCTCTTTCAGTGTTGCTCTGTAGCTTTTGGACTGCAAGACATTATTTTTGTTTTGATATTCTCATTGTAGCCAAATGCCACATTTCACACATGCCAAGTGTCACCCGCACCCAGCTATTTTACACACACACACACACACACAGACAGACGCAGACACATAGACACACACCCACACACACAGAGGGTTGCTAGACAACGTTAGATTACTGTGTATCACGTCTGCCACGGCGTGTTCTAGGAAGTGTTCTATTCAATTAAGAATTTGGTCTTTTGTTCAACCTACAAATGTTTGACTATTAGGTTAGATTGATAGATAGACAGATAGGCAGATAGATAGATAGATAGATAGATAGATAGATGGATAGATGATAGACAGATAGGTTGACATTTTCACTCTATATATGTGCCTTTCACCCAATGACTGTGCAGCCACACCTGGTTATGACTTGGATTGTGGGCGGGCGCCATAGCTCAGTTGCCTGAGTAAACATATGGCAACCATATTAATGCCCTGATGAAAAGTCCAATAAAATGTGCGGGCTGATCGAGAAACAAAAAGCCACAAAAACTGTGACTCCCTTAGCCGATTGGTCGCCGTTAAACCCTGTGAGTCTGTGACTGGATAGGCGGGTGGGTGGATGTGTTCGGTGGGAGTGCTTTGCGAGGAATGTTTTTTTCCTATGCAGACCTGCTTGGACAAGTTCCCCCATGCGTTGATGGCTCAGCTGCATAACATATGACAGTTCTTTGTCTCAAAAGCACCAAGGAAGTGTCCCACGTAGCATGTCGCAGTTATCTAACAACTTCATGACACCAAATGTAGAGACACAAGGTTTCCAAAAAAGCAAAATAAATTCTAGCGGGACTGATTTGGAATGTGGAAGCACTTGTGGTTAAAAGAATAAAGGTTTCCAGACTGAAAAAAAGATGTTTTACAATAGTGAAGATGAGGGCATAGAGAGTATTAATTAACCTTAAATATATCTTCACAAAGATCTTGGCAAAGGCTAAGGTTTTTTTTTTCCAGCTTGGATAAAAGTGGATTTGTATCAAACGCACACACAAGCGCAAGCACGCTGCTTTAATCCAGCCTGACAAACTAGAAGGCAAAAACGAAGCCGAGTGTTTGCATTCTGTCGCTAATCTTTAAAAATGACACAGATCACAACAAATCCCCTTACAATCACATGGAGGACAGGGACGACTGGAGCCTTGGTGCTGCACAGGGAGAAACGCCGTGTTACTACGTGTGACCTCATTCCAAGAGCAGGTGTTATCACACGCTTACAACCTGGCAAGCTGCAAATATTTGGATCCGTTGCTCAGCCCTATCGGTGGCGAAATCATCCACCATTCCAGCAAACTCTGAGTCATTGACTCCGTCTGAGCCAAGGTTCCCAGCTTCATGTAACAGTGGTGTAGTGTAGTGTAGTGTCTGTGTGTGTGACTGTAGCCAAAGTGCCAAAGTCCAGCATTGTAAAGTAATATCTCATGCTGACACTTTAAACTCATGTTGCTAGCATGCAAGCCAGCTGTTGACGTCTGCTTCAGCGCGTACTTGGTTGTACACACTGATCAACTTATATAAGAAGCTCATTTTTGTGTTAAAAAACAAAACAAAACAAAACACAAAAGAAAAGAAAAGAAAACACACACCCTTTTACTTGGCCTTCCCGTAGATAAGATCATGCATGACTTGCGGCTGCTGTATTTGAAGGGTGTGTCCCCCCCCGGTGCAGGTGTTGAGACTGTAAAACCCAGATCAAAATGCAGCATAGCAACGCTCCCTGGTGATGGCAACAATCACACCCACGGACTCTGTGAGGACAGGGAGAGGGTGTGTGTTTATGTGTCCACAGCATTCCGGTGCTTCCTCTTTACCTCATATGGTCATTGACTGGCCTGATTGAAGGTCTGGATGCAAAAGAAGTTTGATGTTGAAGTTTCGAAAATGTAGCACAGAGGTGCGTCACAATGACTGCCATCATTGGTTTGTATAATAATGCATAGATAACATTTTTGATTATTAACATATAGCAGGTAAATAATGTGATTAATTGACTCTGAAATGAATTCATGCATTTCATGACATTTGTTTGTCAGTTTGACTGTTTTTTGTTTGTCTCTTGCATGAAAGACAGGTAAAGATCAGTAGAACTGGCACATCTTCAACGTAGATTTATTTTAGCACGACCCACTTTACACATTGAGCTCACTTTTCTCTTTTTTGCTGTTCCTCCTTTTCAAGATTCAACTAACTAAAGAAACCCAAACTTACATTTGCCACTGACAATGTTCCAGCGTTCAATGTGTTGCCGACCAGCCATTCAGGAAAGCCTGATAACATGTGAGTGACATCCTTCTACCTTGGATTAGAGCAAAGGCCTTCAGCTGGCTTGCCACCGCACTTCTGTGCAATAACCAAGTCTTCCTCCAGCGAAAGGTCACAGATAGGATTCAAAGCGGCATTCCGCAGGTATTTAGCGGGATTACCATCCCGTACTCACTGTGGCAGAAGAAGCAGAATGACTGCTCGTCAGTTGGACGTCAACGACATGTCCACTCACATATACCAAGATCGTATGTGTTAAAAGTGAATGTGAGATGATGTGGGATGAAGAGCAGCGCGCAATTAAAGTCTTTCCGATTTGTTTTCCCGTCAACGCTCAGAGTCAGCGTCTCGTAATGTTTGAGACTCTCCACCTTTTCACGACTCATTTCTTTTTGTTTTTTGGAAAGAGTGCACTCCACCCAGAGATGATGCACATCAGATATGTGAGTGAGTTGGATCGACAGTCTAAACCCTGTGCTGACAATGCAATTGGCAAATATAAAATCGCAACCAGACATGTTGTGCTTCGCTTCTGCATAAGAAGAGGGAGATAGGGATCAATGACCACTCCTGTGATGATAAAACCTTTTCATTTCAAACTGTGACGAATGTTGCATTTTCATGCATTACCAGGGCAACGAGTGCATTTGGACAGGACGGAAAAAAAGAAAAATAACGAATTGCCTGGAGTCATGGTGCGACTCAACAGGTTCCAGTGTCCCCTGGAGGCAGAAGAGCACAGTCCCTGGAGCACCAGACAGTCCTTTCAACGCTGGACTGGTGCAATTTGTAAGTGAAACATCCACTTACAGCCTTTGGAGGGAGTTAAGAAAGCACACAACAATTAAAGCAACACCTACATTCCATTCATTCTGCACTCTAAAAACACAGAATTTTTCAAGTGACTGAAAAAAAGGTGTGTCTCTGTCAAGGAAATTTAATGGCAGAACGGCATTAGAAGCTATTGTGCAGTAAAACTCCAGGCCAGGCTTTCACTCCAAAGGGCCTCAAGTAACTTTGAATTAGTTGCAGCTCATACATTAAAATGACAAAAGGTTCAGAATGCACTTATTGGTGGTTGTGCTGCTGACCAGTGCCGAAAGGAAGACGTGTGTGTGTGTGTGTGTGTGTGTGTGAGAGAGAGAAAGAGAGAAAGAGAGAGTGTGTGTGTTCTTTTGCAGATGTGAGTGCAAAACTGTGTTTTTTATTCACCAGTGAGCGTTCCTCTGGCAAAATATCAACTGACAATGAGTCAAGGCGTTGGTCATGTTGCACAAAAGAATGGAACAGCAATGGATGTCCAATATAGTAAGTCCTCATTAAGAAAGACAAACATGCGTGTGTGTGTGTGTGTGTGTGTGTGTGTGTGTGTGTGTGTGTGTGTGTGTGTCTGCATATCTCCAAAGTGAGGACTCTCTACTTTAAGCTTAATCAATAAAGTCTATCTATCTATCTAATCGTGCAAAAAGAGGACATCATTTTAAAGGGATTCCATTCAATCACTATGTGCTATGGCAAAACTGTGCATTCCATGCATTTCATAGACCATACATTAAGCATGTGAAGCATTCACACACACCCTGTCCTGTGCACACTGCACATGCCACAAAAACAAAAAAACCCTACTGAGACCGGTTTATTTTAACAACTCCAGTTAGTGCTTAGTGGCATCCCTGCTAACATTTTTAATTTCAGTGAGGCATTCGGAGGTGCAACACACACACACACACACACACAAGACTCTGATGAGCAGGTTGTTGGCACGCAACCACGTACAGTGGTTTTCACATTCAGATGGCAACGAGAGCTTTCGAGTTTTGCTCGTTCTCTTTTGAAGTTCCTCGGAACATTTATTACTGAGGAGAGATTCCAACGAAATTGCTTTACTAGTCAGCATCCAACAAATGCAGCAGGGTAACGCATTCAGTGACTCGCAGAACAGCAGTGAGTGGGACATACGAGAGGCGCTTTCTGTGGCACTTTCAGCAACGCTCTTTTAAAAGGGCTTCCTTGGTGTTTTGTCCCTTAAAAGTCCTCCATCTAATCTTTGTTACTATTGCATTTATTATTCCACTGTTATCACATCGCTAGGAATGCTGCAAAAAAGACGACCGTAAATGAGCTTTTTCCAAAACACACTCAGTCCTCAGCCATTGTAATTGCAGCAGACACCATACAAATGTTTACAGCGTCAAGCGTAACTTTGCCCCGGCTTGCATTGACAAAACTGTGCGCACGGCCAATCGACCTATAGGGATATTAAGTTGCTTCAGAAGATCCGAACCTGACCAGGCATGAGCTTTGACTGCCATGACAGACGACATTTCAGACATGCACAGGCAGAGCTACATAGAAACTATGCTGTGTTGGCCCTTTTTTCCTCGGGGCTGCTTCAGTGAAGGGTTCACGTTCTAAAAAGTTAAATAAAATGTCATGAGCAAAGTTTTACCTGAACCATTGACATTTTAGAGTACCGGGGGGGAAAAAAACCCCACAATACCTAAATAAAGAGCCTCCCGGTTGCTTGTCTTGTCAGGCCCTTACCCTTTGGCCCATCACTATCAGCTTGGTGCCGATTTATTTGATTGATAAGGCAGTGAAATACGTGCGTGATATATTAGTGTTAAATCTGGCACAACACGCGAAGCAGTTAAAGAGAAACTTGCGTATGTTTTTTGGCAAGCAAAAGGTCACGCAAGCAGTTAGACACCCGCAAAGCGCCACCCTCCATTCAGAGTTCGCATGAAGCGAAAGTAGCACATAAATTCTCCCCAAATAGCGAGGGGGCAGCAGGGACGTGCGTTTAAAGTTCCACACCATGGTAGAAATTAAAGGCATGTGCATGTGAAAAGTTTGGGAAGAACGGGGAAGAATGCGGGCCTGCCCTGTGCCAGAGCTGCAGAGGGATGAAACACAGAGCGGTGTGTTTCACTGTTTCACCAGGGAACAGCCTTCAGATGTCACAGCTCATTCACATACAATACTGTTGTCAGGACAAAGACGGGCCCGGCGACAGCAAGCTAACAGCTAACTTTTTGACCCAAAGTCGGCACTTGTTGAATGGAAGGTGTCTAAAAATTTGGCAATGGAGAACAAATACTCCTGAAATATGGTGAAACAGCAGACCTTTCCTGTTCTACTGCAACTTAGCTCTTCATCAGCAGGCCAACAAAACAGCAAGATGAAAAAGACAAATTATGTTTGCACAAACAAAACACAAGTCTTCACTTTTCATTGTGGACTGACCGACGAACACACACACACACACACACACACACACACACACACACACACACACACACACACACACCAGAATATCTATCTATCTATCTATCTATCTCAGGGTTTTTTTTTTAATTCATTTTTTAAATTTTTATTTCTTACTACTGCTTACTGCAGCAACAAAGTGATTCCCTCTTTGTAAAGGTCTATCTAACCTAATCCGCCGAGTTTGTGCCTTTCAAATTGTTCCCTCAGGGGCACTAACCTTACCCAGGGATCATTTCTAACTGATGGCATTAGCCTAGCCCTGAGCCAAGCCAAGCACTCATTTACAGCGAGCAAAACAGCAAAAGCTATAATTGCTTACGAAGTGTTACAGGTTGTGAAAATCAGACGGACACCCTTGTGAGAAAAGGGTGCCTGGGAAAATGTTTGAACATGTGTTCTGAATTCATAATTAACCCAAGCAAACCGTCAGCATATGTGGACGCTATCAGTGCAACCTGATATCATTTCTGAGGTTCAAGATTGATGAGCTTCTTTGGAACCACCCAAACTGTCTGCAGGACTCACAATGTGGACGACTTTGTGAGAAAAGCACATTAAGGCCTGAAACTTTCCTTTGGAACTCTCCGCCTTTCTACCCCAGTTCCTGTTTAGCCACCAAGCTGGTGTTGGTTTCGCTAGCCTGTGAACACGAAATGTGCCGCCCAAACAGAGGCCCTTTCTCCTCGGCCTAATGGCATTTTCACTTCACTCCTTTTTCTCTCCCTCCCTCCCTGCCTGCCTGCCTGCTGCCCCAGTGCAGGGTGTGTCGCAGCTTATCTGCTGACATTCTCTCCCTACCTGTTTTACTGGATGGGCCACTCCTGTCATTCAGAGCCCTTGGCCTGAGGCGGACGCTAAAAGTGAGAGTACAGGTTGGGGAGGCGGGGAAAGACCCTCCCCCTTGCCTCAGCTTGGACATAAAAGCAGGCAGCGCTCACAGTCAGACACTCAGAGGGATTTGGCACTCCTCTTGAAGCCTTTACATCTTCAGTTCTCCTCAGTTCAGAGCTACCAACCTTTACCTCGGCAAACATGGCCAGCAGAAGGGCTTACTCCGTCTCAACGTCCAGCAGCACCAGGAGGTCTGCTGCACCTGCCTTCTCTCAAAGATCCAGCTTTGGTTATGGCTCTGGCTCTGCCATGGGAGGTAGCTTCGGTGCCGGAATGAGCATGGGTGGCGGTGGCGGCGGCTACGGATTCAGCAGCAGCTCCTCCTATGGCGCCGGCGGTGGCCAGGTTATGGCTGCACCCATCACAGCAGTGACGGTCAACAGGAGCCTGCTGGCCCCCCTGAACCTGGAGATTGACCCCACCATCCAGACCGTCCGCACCCAGGAGAAGGAGCAGATCAAGACACTGAACAACCGCTTCGCCTCCTTCATTGACAAGGTAGGGCTCCCTGTCCCCTTTACCAGCTTCCAACTACCTCTCCAGCCTGAAAGTCCCATGATGCTGTGTGCGCACACTAAGTGTGTTCTTGTTGCAGCCGGTGCTGACAAAGCATGACAGCTGCTGTTCTTATCTCTGTGACGTAATAAACATGAATGAGTTATATATTCTGGGGGCAGAGAAGCTTTTGAAAATCCACCTAATTTCTGGTGTGATTTTTAGCTTTCTGAGATCTACCTGGTCCCACCAGGTCTGCGTGGCCTCTCTCAGCCCATTATCCAAACATGGGTGTGGAACTGGACTCGCCCATGCCTCACCGAGAGGAAATGGGGATCTCATGCACTATGCCCAGAGTCCAAAGTCTGTCATTTGGACATTGCACATACTATCTGGTGCGATGTAAAAGAAAAAAAGTTTAGCTCTGGGCGCTAAATAAAGTTTTGCCTTGCATATACTGAAGTAATTTAGATGTATTTTATCTATTTTTTCATGCTCAGGGAAATATTTAAACGCTATCAGTTGTCTCACAAAACAAAAGCCGAGATCCGGTGTTACTTGGCTGCTTTGTCTCTTGTGGTTTATCTGCCACACCTAGTTTTTTTATGACTGGACTGACTGAGTTGCCTTTAAAGGTCCACGATGACTCATAGCCAGACAAATGGTAAATTATTGAAAAGCAGGTTAAGCCATGTCATACACTCGTTAATAAAAGAATGGAGAATAGGAAGCGTTCTTGATAAAAACTAAAGAATAATCTTACTTTCAAAAGCACATTTTTGCAAACTTCGCAAATTCGCTTTCTCAACTGGCATGACTTAGAGTTGCTTAGGGTGTGGCTATTTAAATATGTAGCCAGTCGGTTGAGGTGCGGCTGTTTGAAACCCAAATGACACCCTCCACCAACATCCACAAAGCTAAAATACAATTCCATTCTATTGACAATAACAATTCCTTTTGGGATTTTGTTTTTCCACAGGTCCGCTTCCTGGAACAGCAGAACAAGATGCTGGAGACCAAATGGAGCCTCCTCCAGGACCAGACTACCACCCGCTCCAACATCGAGGGCATGTTTGAGGCCTACATCGCCAACCTGCGCAGACAACTCGATGGCCTGGGCAACGAGAAGGTCAAGCTGGAGGGAGAACTGAGGAACATGCAGGGCCTGGTCGAGGACTTCAAGAAGAAGTGAGTGTTCACACGGTCACTGGCTTTTTTTCCCCCCACCTCAATCTGAAATTCATGGCAGCAAGCTGAGAGATCCCTTGTGTGCCAACAGGTACGAGGATGAGATCAACAAGCGTGCAGCTGCAGAGAACGAGTTTGTGCTCCTGAAGAAGGTAAGAAAACATGGAAAGACTTAGTCATGATACAATGGAAAGCTGTCAATGTTTCCATGCATTGTGCATGATGCATGATTCTTTTTCCAGGATGTTGATGCTGCCTACATGAACAAAGTGGAGCTGGAGGCCAGAGCCGATGCTCTTCAGGATGAGATCAACTTCCTCCGGGCCGTCTACGAGGCTGTACGTATCTCCAGTACTCAGTCAATTGTCAGCTCAAGCTCCTGATCACTCTGCATAAGCTAAAACGACATTTCTCCCCACATTGAAACTTCGCAGGAGCTGCGTGAGCTGCAGGGCCAGATCAAGGACACTTCCGTCATTGTGGAGATGGACAACAGCCGCAACCTGGACATGGACAGCATCGTGGCTGAGGTCCGCTCTCAGTACGAGGACATCGCCAACAAGAGCAAGGCTGAGGCCGAGACCTGGTACAAACAGAAGGTGAGCCAAAGCGAGACTGGTGATTATCCAGCAATTAAGGTCACATTCAAGATCATTTTTGCCAGAATTGTAAATGCTTTTTTTCTAACCACAGTACGAGGAGATGCAGTCCTCAGCTGGCCAGTACGGCGAGGACCTGCGCTCGACCAAGACTGAGATTGCAGAGCTGAACCGCATGATCGCACGTCTCCAGAACGAGATCGAGGCAGTCAAGGCACAGGTGAGTCCCAATACTAGAAGCCACTAAGTTGCCCGTTAGAGAAAAATCCCAACAGTCTCTGATGGTGTGTCCGACAGAGGGTCAGCTTGGAGGCCCAGATTGCCGAGGCTGAGGAGCGCGGCGAGATGGCTGTCAAGGACGCCAAGCTCCGCATCAAGGACCTGGAGGAGGCTCTGCAGAGAGCCAAGCAGGACATGGCCCGCCAGGTGCGCGAGTACCAGGAGCTGATGAACGTGAAGCTGGCCCTGGACATCGAGATCGCCACCTACAGGAAGCTGTTGGAAGGAGAGGAGAGCAGGTGGGACAAGCGCGACCACTTCAATTGCAATTCTTTTGTGACCGCTTCAGCTTCAGAATCAAGCACTGACTTTTCCTTCCTTTTGCCAACAGACTGGCCAGTGGGGGCGCCACCGCCACCATCCACGTGCAGCAGTCCTCTGGAGGTAAGTGTCACAGCTGAATATTTGCTGTGAAAGGCACAGGGACGGATGACTTAATATTTCTCCTCTGTTCCAGGATCCCTTCAGTCCAGCGGCGGCGGCGGCGGCTACGGCTACAGCAGCAGCTCCGGCTACGGCGGCAGCTCCGGCTACGGCTCCGGCCTCAGTTACGGCGGTGGCAGTAGCACCATCACCAAGTCCATAGTCACATCAAGCTCCATGAGGAAAGGCCTTTAAGAAGGAGTGCCGCCCCTTTGTTCCCTTCAGAAACTCTTAAATTTGATTTGAATTTGAACCCTTTCATGGTGCTGTGCAAAACTCAAAGTGTCCGAGAGGAGAGCTGAAGATGCCAAAAATGAAATTTAAAGAAAAAAAAGAAAAGAAAAAAAAATCTAAATCAGATTTAGAAGTTTCTGAAAGGAAAGTGGCCACAAAACACGCAAGTGCCAAGTCAGTAAGCAAGGTGAATGTTGTTTTTCTTACTTACTGTGCCAATACTGTGCTCAATCCAAGCAGTATGACCAACAGGGAAAAAAGATTAAGCGCTAAAACTAAGCGGTGAAAACAGCTAATAGATCTTGTATTGTAGGGCACCGACAAACCTCAGACAAAAGAGCCAGTCGGTTGTTTTCTGCAGATGCCGGTGCCTGTACGAGAGGAAGACAATTGCCAAACCTGTCACCTCTTCTTGAACCTCTGTTAAATGTTTTCTTGCAAAGTTTCACCTTTTTCTTTGGGAAGAAAAAATAATCTTGTTGAAACCTGATTTGTTTTGTAAAAGCGTTCTGAGCCATGTCTGATGGATGCTACAGTGAATAAAACAAATCTGAAAATTAAAGCTCTCTTGCCTGTGACCCTTTAATTTTTATTTTATTTTTTGTTTATTTTTTGTTTAATGTGCTTGATCAAAGCCTGGCTTTGACCGTTTGCTCGCACATGAGGGCAGTGCTGTGCCACTTTTCCTGGTGCTGCCATTCAGCAGCAATGCCGCCACAGCATTCTGAGAGGAGAGAACAATAAATGACTTGCAAAGATTTCAGATCAGCAAAATATAACAAGCAGGACGAAATCAAAACAAAAAAGTTTGTTTTTCATCTAGTATTACTATAAATTACAATTTTATTTAACTAAAACAAAAACAGACTGTCCTTTAGCTATGGTTTTAATCAAGGATTCTACACATGTATACTACAGTTAAACTGTTCATGAAGATTCCCAAGAATCCAAAGACTTTTGACTAGACTTTTTTTTCTTTTTTTCAAAATATCATAATTACCGCCAATCATATTTAATTTGACAGGGAGGCAACGGCAGGAAATAGCCGTGCATAATGCCAGGCAAAGTTCTGTCTTAGTGCCTGTCTAATTCCTTATCATGATCAGTCTGGTCAACTTGGACATCTTCCTTCTTACAGCAGGACGAGATGCAACACAGCAGGGCCTTAGATTTGTCATTTATACGTTAAATTGTTTCAAATTCTGACTTGCAGATTATAAGAAGCAATAAGTATGGATAATTAGAAGCTGATGACCTTTTTCGTCGGTGGGGGCAGGATGAGGTGGTTGAAAGGGGGGTTGAGCTATTTGAAAAGTTCTTATTTGGCTGACACCATTCGGCTCGGCCCATATACATCCCCACTTCCTGATGAATCCCTTTGTTGTGATTAAGGAATACCGCATGATGTGTTCTACATGTAAATGCCATTGAATTTTTTTTGTGCTCAGCCCATGTTGCAACCATTTCAAAGGTTTCAAGTTGTGCCGGAGAGAAATAAACTATTAATAATTCGACTGGGGTTAGAAAGTCATGTGGCCCATTTATCATGTTTATCAACTTGGGAAGGTTTATTATAATTAAGATGAACATTTTTCATTTGGTCTTTTATTGCCAGACAGCAGCATATATATTCTTTTGTATGTTTCAACAGTTTTAGTTGGCTACAAATAATAAAAAAAATCACTCTTTGCCTGTTAACCTCAGGCTAAAGTTGCTGGCATGACTGTTAAACTTGGTTCCAGGTTGAATAAAACTACCTGTGCTTGTGCACACGCCAAATGTCAAACTCTGCAGCAGCAGCAGCAGCAACAACAGCGGCAGCTATTCAAGTTCCCACATAACCGGTTACAACACCATGCTGGCAGTGGCGGCTGGGTGTGTCTTATAAAGGGGAAATGACTCCTGTCATCACAAATCCTGTGGCTGATGCTTTCATTCATTATTTAATGTATTTTGGCACTCTGTGCTGCTGGTAGCTGTCTGTCTACCGTTTATAAAGAAGGAAACTGGTCATATAAAATGAAGCACTGGTATTGGTGTTGTTATTCAGAGCGTCTCCACTAAACTGAATCTGCCAGACACTGAAAATACCACACAAGAGGTCAACATTGCTTCATTTTTGATTCATTTAGACTCAAAATTCACACACCAATTCCACCAGTAAGCTTATTATGATCGTAAATGTGCAAAAAAAATATAAATATAAAATAAACCTCCCTGGAGCATAATAACCATGTGTGATTTCCAGCTCGTGCATATGATTAAAGCTGTCACATATTATATAAAAACTGCTGAAGTACATACAGCGTGTTTTAACAATGCTTCAGAAAACAGGCAAAGCATATATGCAACTGATCCATATGTAGTATTTGTTTTTTAATATTCTATAATACACAGCTGCAGAAACTATATTCACTCAGTCCTGACTCATTAAATATAAACTTCGATGTCAATTAATGCAGTTTTCCGTCTCATGGCTCAAATTCAAAGAGGAGGATTTTAAATTTTTATATATTTTATACTAATGCTTTTGTTGAGAACAGAACCCGTCTGACCCAAAACATCTCAATCTTTCCACCGAGTGGAAAAGTTAATTAGCAAGCTGATTCCTCCCTTGGAAAATTACCTTTGTTTTCTTTGCCCTCAGTGCTGCGTGAAGAGGAACAATAATGAGCTATTGATTGAGCGCCGTGCAGCCACAGCAGTGGTTGAAATCCTTGGCAGCGAGTGAAAAGATTGACCTTCTCCTTAACCCCCGAGCCGGGCGTAGCGATCGATAAACATTACACCTTCTACAAACCCCCGACAACCCGATCGATGGCGGTGAATATCAGTGGCCACAATAGGGACCAACGATGAGCGGCGTGCCGCATGAGGAGTAGGTAAGGGTCAAATCACTTGGTGTCTTTGTCAGGTCGGAATGTGGTGTGTGTGTGTGTGGCGCCGCCTGTGCGAGTGTGTGCGCGTCAAAGACATTTCTGCTGGTCCTCATGACTTTTCATCAAATATTAGGGTGAATACTTTCATTTAAAGGCAAGTTATTAATAAGACAGGGGTTGGGCATCAGTAATTGGAAGTCCTCACAAAGATAAAGAGATGTTATGATGACTATCTCTCAAGACAAGGACAGTATTGGTATTGTAAAATGGATGTAAATTAATAATAAAGAGTAATAATGAAGGCAATCACGACAAGTGAAAGGTAAGGTGCGTCTGTTCGTGCTTGTAAGCAAGTTTTAAACATGAACTACTTTAATTCCATGAGCATGAAGACGGTTGCACCAGGATGTCAATGTTTGCAGAAAACTTAAGATAATCCCTTTTTTCTAAATATACTCAAAATTTCAAAATTGCAAAACTTTTGTGGGGGATCCCCACCGGGGCACGGACATGCTGTAAGCATGTTTCCTGAGGTGACATGCATTAACGTGACACTATAGAAAACCAACACACTTTAACATACATACAGCATATATTATACAAACATGTAAAACTAAACAGAGTCAAATGACTTTAGCTAGAGCGAGATTGCACTAACAGGAGGTTGAAAAGCCACTCAACATAAAAGGTGTATAACTGCTGAATGACTCAACGGAAAATAGAATATTTATTTGAGGGTAAAAAAGGGCAGGCACGAGTTGGACACAGAGGGTGGGAACAACCATTGGCTGGGGGTGTGGTCAATAATGTGGGAGGGATGCCAGTGTCCCCTTGTGACATCACAAATAACTGAATATTCGGCATAATGTGAGAACTTTAAAAACACTCAGATGAACTTTTAATAAGAAACATAAGATTATAATAAGAAATAACAGTGAGTAATAATACTGTTAAAAGTAATACATGCACACATTTAGTGTGTATGTATGTACTTTTTTTTTAATGCTACTTGGCCTCAAAATAGTTTGAGTCATTTGGAGGTCGTTATTAACAGAATCGCAGTAACTCTGCCATGACTCAAATGACATGGAAAGAAATGATGAGGATCTACAGAGAGTCAGTGGCTAGCATGAGCTGGAGGGGCCGTCTGGGGCAGGAAGTGAGGAGGACCACTGCCAGTGATGTGACTCTCAAAGGCAGCTGCTCTTAGACCAGGTGGCTTGCTTTATTGTCTCTTAAGGCTGTGAAACCAGCTATGTGTGCCACCTGATTAACAAACCGCTGTCTTTTTGATAGCAGACTGGCTGGCAGACTGACTTGTGCAAACACTCCAGGTCGGAGCCCTGCAGCTTGGCGCTCTCGATTTGCTCAGTGTTCTCAAGCTCCCGAACAGGAGGGAGATTTATCCCGATGTCAGCCGAGGAAAAAAAAGACAAATGACACAGGCTTATTTTAGACGCCCTATAAGATCTCCGCCGTGTCGACGACAGGATTATTCCCTTATTCATGTTGGTTATTTTTGGGGGCGTTGTCTTCCTCTGTCAGATTGAGTCTGGGTTTTCCTATAGAGTGCGCCCCACATGACTGTTTGCCTTTGAGTCATCCAATAATATTTCCCGGCTGTGCGTGTGAGCGATGGTCGGCCGAGGCAGGATGGGACGGGCAGACTGCAGGAGACAGATGACCTGCGCCAGGGTTCTGACACCAACCCTTTCAGCCGGAGGGGAAATGATGAATGCCCCAGGCTAATTTTAAAACTCCGTGAACCAAATTCTTCCCGACCAGCGAGCAGCGCTGAGCAAACAGGGCAGCAGCTGTACAAGGCGCCAGCAGAAGAAGGCCTGCCGCGACCTGCGTGGCCACGCCTCCCGCGAACCCGCGGCCGTGTTTAATTGTGACTTTAGTAGATGTGATTGATCGGAGGGCGGGCACTCGTGTTGCCATAACTTGCGCTTGCAGTGACACGGCGGTGGGCCCGCTGATCTCATGCGGAAGACAACGGCCGGAGTGACGGCTGGATGGACGACCCAATTGTTTCATAGAGAAAAACAAGCTCGCATGGTGCAGTAGATTTCATACACCACACTAACAAATCTGAAAAATCTCAAATAAGCCAACGTCATTCATGTTTTTGGATTTTTTTTATTTATTTTTTTTACATTTTAAAGATTAGCACATTGAGGTATCTAGCTCCCACCTCTTTGGCTCTCTGCCAGGATGCTGATTGGTTCTAGAATCTTCTGGCATATCACCACAGAGTCTGGGGTTTTCCACAATGGATGTGCCAGAATTCACACCGGACCTGGAAACGGTTAAGCTGCCTTGTGAGGTTGATGCTGATAAAGAATTTGTCTCCCCTTTTTGAATAAACCCCAACCCCCGAGGTTGGGCTTTGAATGTAGTTTTCCATATTGATTTGGGAAAAATGACTAATTAAAAGTTTTAGTCAGCTTCCTGAATGCTGTAAATCTCATATAAAAATATGTAAATACAATATTTTATCCATTTATTGACACAAGTCTAAATTTGACATTTCCCCCCTGTGTGGGCTCGTCCCTGAAGCTGGGATGGTAATGAAAGCAGACAGCTGTAATGTCTGCTGACAGGTCCATTATCTCTCAGTGTTCGGTTCCAACCCCAACCCACCCCCCAGCCCCGCTCAATTTTTTAAAATTTAGCTCTTTGCTGTGATACGAGCAACATCAAGAACAACATAAGCGCAAATTATGAAGTAAATTATGAAAGAAGCATTTGTCGACTTGTATGTCATGCGTTCGTATCAAAGCGTAGAGCGAAGCTCGGTGAATAACAGGCCTGGCAGCAGTGATTAAAGCCTTGACAAGGTTTAAACCTTTAAATAGTGTTTATTGTTTAAACTGCCGTCAGTGATGTGCCTGGCGGCAGCGCGCTGGAAAGTTTTCTGGAAGAAGTGTTTATTGATGTGTTGCGTCTTGGGGACCTCACTTAGATCGACTCTTTGGACTCATTATCAGACAGATCGATGACGGCTGCTGATGCTGATTGGTGCCTTTGACTTTGGCATCAATTGCATGAAAGTTTCTATTGACAGCGAGAGCAGCAAGCAGTCGCTGCAGCACACCTCAGAAGCTGAGTGGGCAGAAAAAGTGGAGGGAAAGTTGAGAAGCGGCATTCGGTGGCTAAATCAAATTCTTTTAGTTGTACCTTTTAAAGCCCTGGGCAACTTTTCAGTGTGAAAGCGTCAGCGCATCACAGGTCGGGAACTGCGGGCCATGCTTTGACCTTCTACACAAAAACACGGCAAAAGCAACACCTGGCACAGGGTGCGGCCATTATTCCTTGATGAATTCTATTCCTTGATAAATACGTCATTGTTGTGAGACGCTGGGAAAGTTATATTGGGTAATGTGACGCCTTAGAAAAAAGCTTCCCATTGCCCCCTATAGGATCCTAAGGGCATAACACCTTATTTCATCACAGATGATTGAACAAACACAGCCTGCCTTTTATGATACCAATCCTGCAATTGCTATTCTGGGGTGAGGTATCCCTGCCTTTTGTGACATCACAAGGAGAAAGTTTTTGATCAACACTTTCAGCAGCACACAATATCGTCGTTCTGAAACGCTTCTCAAGAACGTTTTGAGCAATATTGCACGTGTAAATCCAGCATCCTACGCTGTCCAGTTAAACTTTCAAGCAGGTAATCTGGAAGTGTTGCCCCCCCTGCTGTCATTTGTCACCTGAAATGAATTTCACCACCTCCCTCTAATGAATTCCTCCTCCGGGCACAATAACCACGAACAAGACCTCACAACAAAACACGGGCAATCAGCTCGCCTCTCCTGCTGGCTGGATTGAATGGTACCGCTTGACAATGGAGGCCCCTTGTGGGCCGAGGCAGCGCGCTGCGGTGATGGAGGATTCCTCCTGGCACCTGCTGATGAAAACAGCCCCGCAGTTCATTAGGGCCGAGCCGGCGGCCGCCCTCCGTCCACTTCCTCACCGTGTCGGACCACAACAGCACAATTTCCCCCGCTGGCCGCCAGCCGACGGGGTGTTTAAGGAGACAAATGAACAGTGACCTTATCAGGTAACAGATATCCCAAAGAGGAAGAATGGGTAATTGTTCTGGGCTCTCATTTTGCCCTCCTCCTTGCTGTGGGCCTGTTGTATGGCAGCGGAGGGTGAAACCTCCTCCTCGTGGCCCTCACATCATAAGAGCTCTGACAGATACAGAGGAGATGGCACAAAACCAATCAGTGATTCGAATGTTCCGCTGCAAACACAGTTCAGGGGCAAAAAACAGCTTGACTGTAATCCGAAGTAAAAAAAATAAAATCACCATTTAACCGCCTCAGATTTTAGTGACTGACCTCAGGATGAGTGGCAACATTCCACAACCTAACGTGTGGATTATTTTAACCAGAACCACAAAGACCCAATGTCAGAGAGCTCAACAAACACCCACAAACAAACTACAACATGCAAAAGCGAAGTCAAAACAACATCACAGATTCGCCAAACCCTAATGTCTCACGGCATCAGCAGACTCGAAAACAAAGGCAGTCCTTAGCTTTTATTGCTATGTCTACTTTGTGCAACATTTCAATTGCTACTTTCACCATAAACACCACTTCGTGCACAGCCAAAAACTAACCAGAAGAGCAGTTTGAGAGAGCGTTAAAAAAGCGCCTTTTATTTTACCTTGGACGTTTCTATTCTTTTTGATTTTGAAGAGTTGGAGATGAATGTGAAGTTTACGCAAGTATTTATTCAAACAATGGAAGTCGTTTTGGTTTTCACTCAGCTTTTGAACGTTTACAATGACAGCAATTTTTGTTGGAGGCAGTCTCAAATCTTGAAAGATTTCCCTGATCCACCTTGACACAATTTTAACCCTACACAAAATAATTTTACAAAAACCAGTTACCAGTTGGTATCTTAAAAACTGAAAAATGGAAAGACATTCGTCAGCGAGATATTTCTTTTTTGCAAGGCCAATGAGATGCCAGCTTCCATCATAACAGCCCTGCTCATGACCCTCAGCCAGACCTGCGGGGCTCGAACGCTGCCACTGTCACTCAAAACATCCATGAGCGTACCAAACACCGTAGCCTGAGCAATCTAAATTGAAAACTGCTGGAGGGGAAAATGAAGCATGTCACTTGGCTTGAGGTGCAGCGACAGGTGAGCACAGCCCAGCACGGACGGAATGATTAACACTCGGCAACAAGAATAAGACATGACTCCAAACACGGCTCAGCAACGTGTGAATAACAAGGTGGCAAGTGGTTTACCACCTTACCAACAAATCAAACAGTTCGCTCAGAGTAAGGTGTGTATTTGAGGCTTCACTAAGGTGTCGGGAAAAGGAAAAGAAATCATTAGGGTGGGGAAGATGACAGGTTGATTACCTTTAATCATCTGTATTATAGAAGAGATCATTTTGGCACTGTTAACTGCAATTATGGTCAAACGCTGATGTGCAACAGCTGCATTGGCAGGAGATGAAACGCAAGCAGCGGCAGACAATAACACTGAGGACACCTGGTGGACAGGTGTGGTAGATGTGATAATGTGTTATATTATCTGTGTGTGTGTGTGTGTCCACGGTCAGTGCGCTTTGCATTTTTCCTTTAGTGACTCATGACATTTCATGTCTTAAATTCAAAGCGTTCATTCCCGGGTTAACAGCAACACGCGATTGTAAGCAAAGGACTAAATAGGCCGGTTTGTTCTGGAGATGTATACTGTATTTCTGATGTAATTAAATGTGCAGGGCTGCTGATGGGAGTCTGGGGAGAAATATAAGCAGGGGTGGACTGGGACAAAAGTTCAGCCCTGGCATTTTCTGTCCAGACCAGCCCTCTACATCATCAGTGGACACCACGAAGAAGTCCGCAAATCTGGACAGAGAGTTTGAGAGGAAGTCCACTCAGCCTAAACAGCATGCCACTTTACCTGTGCTCCGGTCATGCAAGGTCCAGGTAATGACACTGCTGATACTATCTTCTTTAGATCACGACCCCATTTCACAACACTGAAAGACAGACAAAGAGAGCAAGTCCTCAAAAAGTGACGAAGGGAGGGAGGTCCACTTCTCAGGCTCTCATATGTCCAGTGCATGGTAGAGAGAGAGAGAGAGAGAGAGAGAGAGAGAGAGAGAGAGAGAGAGAGAGAGAGAGAGTATAATTTAGTGATAATAATTTAGTGCACATGATCACACCATTGACCAACAACAGTGGTGCACAATAACACTTGTAAAAGGATAATTACATAGAAAAATAATGAATTACTACACCTATAATGATTATAAATGATTAACACTTACAATGTGTGATGATTATAACAATAATATCAAATATCTCTTGCCTTATCAGTGAGACTCTCACACTTTCCAATCTCCAATCTCTCCAATAACTTCCTGGGCCACTTTGCCAGCAAAGCATTGCAGAAAGAAATGACTGCTTAACTCGAGCAATTAAGGTAACATCCCATTCATTGTAAAAGCTTGGTTTTGGACGTCTCAAAAAATGTACCCGAGCCAGCCCCACGTCTGCCTCCACTCGCTCGTGATCGGTCACACCTCTCTCGTCCCCCGGCGCAGCACCTGCTGCTGCTGGGGTGGTGGCAACGGAGCCAAATGTCAATTTGGTAAACTTTGTAGCCTCCACTTCTAGAGAGTTTAGTTTTTTTAAGTCCTCTGTCTCTCAGGGCTGGTAGCGTTAGCGACGGCGTGGCTAGCTAAGTTAGCTATTAGCCTATGCGGTCCCGCCCCACCACGGGTCGGACAGTGATTGACAGCACTGTGAGGGCTCTCTGAGCCTGTCAGCTCATGATTGGTTGAAAATGATAAACAATAGACCAATAATAATTCGTTGATGGCCACCGGCAACACACTGCAGCGCTAGCCCTTTGTAGCCAATGATGAGTGGCTTTGCCTGCCCAATTGGAGGGAGTTTCGAAAAATAGAAAAGTTGCATCGGTCCAAATAGGCCGTCTGGTAGTATAATTTTATTATTATTATTATTATTATTATTATTATTATTATTATTATTATTAGTAGTAGTAGTAGTAGTAGTAGTATTTTAAGAATATTACGAATATTAACGATTAATTATTATTATTATTATTATTATTATTATTATTATTATTATTATTAATAATAATAATAATAATAATAATAATAATAATAATAGAGTGTGTGTGTGTGTGTGTGTGTGTGTGTGTGTGAAGGAGAGGTCTTTGTAAACCTATGTGGATGTTGCTCTGGTGCATGTCTTGTCATGTCGTTTCTTTGATGAATGAAAAAGCGCACTTCCTCTCCTCCTCTTTTGCTTTTGTCATGACCCTCCTGAATTTGAATTCCTCCTCATCGCACAGTCCCAGAGCACATGATCCCTCCTGGAGTGGTAATGGCCAAGTCTCCAGGCTGCTCGGGCCTCCATTAGCGACTCTAATTAACCCCGCCTTGTCTGGCCGATGCTGAGGGGGCAGAGACCGCCCACTCGAGTGCACCCCTTTGACATTTATCGGCTCTTGCCGGGCTGATTGAAACGGCGACCAGGTGACCTGCTTTTGGATTGTCACCAAGGAGTCAGCCAGCCTGCCACTTAGCCTTAATTTGAATGGGGCCACTTGGAACTGTTTTCCACTCTCAGCTGGAGGTTGTTTATTCTGAAAGCGAGTGTAGCTGAGGAGTTTTCTCGTGCTGTGGGGGAAGAGAAAAGTTTGCTCTGAAGGCAGGTTGTAATTACAAACATAAATGCGGCTGAAATTAAAATTTGCGAGTTAATTTTCTTGGTTCAGGACGACAAAATAGACTGGTACTGCTGGCACTTTTGACGAAGAAGTTAGTGCTGCTCGGTTGGCAGCACTAACTAACAACTAACAACTTACCAACAGTTCCACCACACTGGTGAAATCACAAATACTGTGTAGTGTTCTGGTCAGTTCTTTGCTTAAGTAACTTATGATTTAGTGCGACCGATAAATTACACCATTCAGGAGCCGAATGAAACCCAGAAAGGAAGTGAATTGTATATGTAATAAGTGGGTCTAGATGCACTGTCTTGAACAAAAATAATAAAAATAAAATAATCCAAAACTAAATCCTTTCTTTGTGTTAATCTGGTTCCTAATTAAGATATTTCAATAATCATTGCTTTACATCAACATGAACATAAAAACTGTCTTGAAATGCTAAATAACAGAATTTCACTCATCCAAATCAAAACACGATTAATCGCAGTTAATTGTGGGAAGTCAGAGATTAATTGCAAAACAAAACATGACTTAACTGCTGATATTTTATATTTCTACACTCTTAAATAAAACAAATAATAGTTTATCTTCCTTCTTTGCAGTCAACCGTGCTCATCACCTGTTTGTAGGGTGCCGCACACAGTTTGCTAGCATAATTTCAGGGGTCGACTCAACATGTCGACACCATGGTGAAGGTATGAGCGACGTCAACAGCAGCAATCGCTCAATGAAGCTGTTTTGTGAAGATAAAATTACATTTCCTTTGCACTTCTTGGCATTTCTCAGATTCATGATGTAAGAGGGCCAAAGTTGCTCCAGCATTAATGATATTTCTTATCCATTCTGCAGCTGCTACAAGTCAGCCGTTTAACATTAGCAGGCGGCTGCATGGACCTGTGGCCGGCGTGGCACCGAAGTCTTTATCCATGAGGGTCCACTGCAGGCCCCCGGTATTAGCTTCTTGGTATGCAGGTAGGGGGCCTGGATTCCAATTGAGGCATTTCACCGCGATCCGCAGCCTCTAATCCGACTTGTTCATGGCCACCACAGTGCAGGATTGTGATCCTCATAGCAAGCGCGCGATTACAGGGTTTCTCCTTTGTCTCTCTCTCTTGGAAACATCCAGGAATTGTATTCTGTGTCACGAACAGACAAACTCTCCAATTTTTTTTTTGTTGTTGGACTCATTCCTTTGTTCCCACTCGCCAAATCCTGCTCTGCTACAGCGGCACGCCAGAGATCCGGTCGTGGCTGTTTCTCTGTTGCTGCCCGTCCATCCTTTTTGACCGCCGGGTCCTCTGCAAGCTGTTGTTTCTCTGATGGAAGCCAGCAGCTATTGTGCAAATCCATTTTGTAAAGGGATTTGAGGGGCGGAGAAAAAAAAAACAGATGGTCTTTGTCCTCTTTGGAGAATACGCGCAATTCTGCGTAAAAAAAACAAAAACTTGCCTTTTTTCTAGGATTCCTTTGAAAAGAAGCCTGACAGTGATAGGCTTCGCACTGGAGCTTAATCAAAGGCGCTGTTGTCATTTTACAAATACATTGAAGCTATGTGCATCTACAGAGAAAATTTTAAAAAAAAATGGTTGCCTGCAATGCAAAGAAAGACATTTTCTTTTAACAGTATTCAGAATGATGCATTGCTCTTGAAACTGTGCACGAGTTTTAATTTAGAGAGTAGGAAGAGGGTCAAAGGAAAAACCGGAGGCGTCTTATTCTGAAGTTTTCAATGTGTCAAGAAAAAGAAAGTTTTTTTTTTTTATTACCATATCGTGCTCAGCAACATCAAATCAAATGAGCCAAAATGAAATTCTAGCCTCTGTATTTTGCATAGAAAGAAGTTTGCTGAAAACCTTTGGATTGCAGTTTCTTCTCTATTTAAATCATATTTCTTGTTGTGGTACTCAGGATGTTTTTGCTTACATGGTAAATCAATGAAAGATACAAACTGTCTTTTGTTTTTACCAAAAGCTCTATCACTATATGCACCTTCCTCCTGCTGTCCCCATTTGTCAAGCATCCAACATTTGTACCATTGTCCACTGTGACTGTCCTACCTCCCTCCCCCTCTACCCCTCCCAGCCCCTCATCAATCTCTATTCCGCGGCGCTATCTCTAAATCAGCTTTTCCTCCGGCCTCTGTCTTCACTTTCACCCCAGCGTGCCGCCGACCGCTGGAGGAAGCCACTTAAAGTGATGTTTTATTACGACTTTCAGCTGCCTCCACAGCCGCTGCCTGCCTGCAGCAGCTGACCACCAGAGCAGTGCAAGCTGAGGACTCTTTCTAAAAATGAATTTCTATTCATTTCTACCCCCTCTGCCTGTCTGCAACATGGAGGCTGTTTTGGAAACAAGCATTCAATGTAAATTATGAATGTGTTGTTTGTTTCTTCTAAAAGTATTGTTATTTTTTGATATATATATATTTTTTAAATGACTTTCAACCAACCCAATGTTGAAGACAAGTAAATCAACAAGCACATATAAAAAACAGGTCAAACACAAAATAAATTGTGTTTTCACCAAGCAAAAAAAAAAGTGAATTACAAGAATATTATTGTTCGATCCAAATTCTGATGATTTTGCCTGCTTAACTTGCGTTTTTTTCAATAAATGTGTTTGGTTGCAGAAAATTTGCAAGGCAAATATTTCTGCAAAATTGAACCCAAGTAAAAATGCTGTAGTCCAGGAAACTTGCCAACTGGGAGAGCTGTTAAAAAACAGCTGCCCCAATGAATGAATGAATACTAGCATTTATGCTTTTCTTTTCTTTCTTTTTTTTAATAGGTGGAATATGAAAATGCTCCTTTTAGCCATGGAAGGCTGGAACGTCTGCACACCATGTGATCTTGCTGACCTGCACAATCTAAATAGCAGCCTTGCTGAAGACAAACAGAAGTGAGCCCTCCCATCCCCACTTTCACCCCCCTGCCCCCACCCACCTGCTGTACAACTGATTAGTAATTATATTCCTGAAGGCTGAAGCTAATCAGAGTGTCAGAGGAGCAGCAGGCTCGCTGATTGCCTCCGTGTCACCTTTCAACATTCATCCGTGCTCATGGTGTTGTCACAGTGCCGGTTGCTTATAGTCACCTATAGCTTGTGGTAAACACTTTTAAAGCCAAATCGCTCAGATTTCGACTCTGGAATCATCTAAGTTGCCAAAAAAAGGAAAAAAAACAAGAAAATAGCACTTCTAATACCTTTGTTTTGCAAGGTAACACACTGTATTTCGTGTCTCATGAGACACACACCCACCTATATTACAAACCGCTTACTTAGCAGCAGTTATACATTTGTCTATGGCAGCATCCATTCATTTGGTTTCAATCACCACCTTACGTGTTGTGTTTCTTTCAACATTTGTCCTCTTCTCCAGCACACCTGACGCTGTCCTGTTATCAGGATGAAAACAAGAATCAGATCAGCAGTCATCTCTCATTCATGCATCCATCCATCCATCCATTTTCCATACCCGCTTCTTCCCGAGCTCAGGGTCACAGGGGTCGGCTGAAACCTATCCAAGCTGTCATAGGGCGAAGGCAGGGTTACACCCTGGACAAGTTGTCAGTTCATCGCAGGGCATCTGTCATCTATCCATCCATTTTCTATCGCTTCCTCTTGTCCCAGCCGTCTTGGGCTGAAGTTGATGGTTACACCCTGGACAAGTCAGCAGTTGATCACAGAACCAATACAGAGAGAACCAACAGCCATCCACAGTAAAAACCTGTGGGTGATTTAGAGTTGCCAGTCAGCCTGATGTGAGTGAATGTGGACGGTGAGAATGAGCCCTGTAGTGGTACCTGGAGAACACACGCAGACGCCGGGAGAACAGACAAACGTGTAAAGTCACACAGAAAGGCCTTGGCATCAAACCCACAACCTTCTACTTCTTCTTTAACAACACTGCAAACCACTGCACAAGAACCACGTGGCGACAAAAGCAATTGGCATAATGCAAAATAAATACACTTTCCGCCTGGCCTTAAACACATCGTTGATAGTCATAAATTCCAGGTCTGAACTTTTGGATGCAGCTGCACAAAGAGCACTGTGGGGAAATTTGCTTGGCACTGGACAACAGAGGATAAACACAGGAGAGGTGGAGCTGCAGTTTGGAGCGGAAACGACTTGGACCCGAGACCGTCTTTGGTATATTTTATTGAAGTGTTGGGCAGCGTTGAAAGGATCCAAGACGAGAGATCAGACAGCAGAGAGACAGCGGAAGGAGCACCGTGTGAGCAGCAGCACTGACAGGCGGCAGGGAGGGAGGGAAGCAAAGTCAAGTCGCTATCGTAGCAAAACTGTATTTTTTGCTCACTTGCCTAATAAGTTCCACTGGGAGGCGTTCACTTTTTGACAAGAGATTTTTTTCTTCCAAAGTTTTCGTGGATCTAACAAACGTTTTGGAGCAGCTAACAACCTGGTTACAAGAGCTGACACCAAGATCTGTGGTGTTCAGTCATCGGTCTGAAACTTATGACAATCCCACAACAATATGTCTATTGTGGAGACCCAGCAGTTTGTCTCCACACATATTGCGCCATATATTTTCATTAGACACCGGCACTGTGTCTGCAGCCTCCAACTAGCATCTCATCATCTCTGCTTTCTTGTTGCTCTGCCCTCATTCGGGAACTTATTACAGCACAAAAATTCCTCCCATCCCCTGTGGGTAGCGCTTATTTTTCTTCAGAATGGAATGCATTTTATTTCTTAATGCATAATTAACAGCAACTTTGAAAAGTCATCAACATAAGATCCAAGCAACTTCCTCACTCACTTTTTTTTGTCCTTTAAAGATTGAATCTTAAACTTTGAAATGAATTCACAGGCATAAATGGAATCCGTGTGGGTTCAAGTTTCACCTCAAAATGCACTCAGCAGTCGTCTCTGACCAGCCAGGAGGAGCTGGATGCCCCACAGAGCTGCTGAAGGAGTGTTTACAGGAGCGCATGAATGTCGGCGGCTCCTCTCGGAGATGATGACCAGCTGTGGACAAAGTGCACAGCAGGACTCAGTCCGATTTGCCTGACAGCAGGTAATGATGGTGATCTTGGAATTTAGAAAACAACAAACAACTTCAAAAAAAAAAAAAATCTTCTCACCTAAAACACGACTTTTACGAAACTCCAGATAACCCACAGAAGGAAAGTTTTTTTTTTTTTTTTAATTATGTTTTTTTTTATCTTTTTTAAATCCAGTTTATTTTTCTGCCTTTACATGAGCTGGAATCACTGGCTGGCTCATCACCGCCTTGTCTGTCGGTTCCTCTTTATCAGCAGCATTGCAGGTTGCAGTAAAAAAAAAAAAAAGACAAGTAATCATAAAAAGAAAAAATTCAAAAAACAACAAGCAACCTTCCTTGCTGCCTGGCTCACATCGCCGATGCCCGTGTCGCTCATAAGACACAGTCTGGCCACCGGCGCTGTTTGGAGCGCCTGCCGGTTTATGTGGCCAGCTTGGCACTGCTGCACAAGAAACTGTAATAAAAACCCATCTGTTCGCAGGCTGCTGCTGAGCCACTCCACCAGAGCTGAGGCTTGTCCCCGACAGAGCCTTGGAAAAGACACACGCACACACACACACACACACACACACTGGTGTGCTGGGCCCTCTGACATGATCCACGCTTTCCTTGCACTTTGTATATTTTTTTCTCAGAATCCATTTCAAGCAAAACCCCTCCATGATTGGTGTCAAACTCTCTCTGCCTCCTTCAGGCCAATGTATAATAGCGTTGCCATGACAACAGGCCTTAGCCATGGAATTAAGCGGCGGTGGCGGCACCCAGCACGCGCGCGCACACACACACACACACACACACACACACACACACACACACGCGCGCACTTATGGGTGCGGGTGCAAAAGTGATTCTATTTGCATAATGTGCCCTGAATGGTGCACTCGCTCTTGCTTCGGGAATGCTGATGAACACACGAGTGTCATCAGAGCGAAGCGACGACTCACGCGCCGTCATCTTTCAAGTCCACGTGCAGGTGGAGCTGCCGCTTCGCATTGATTTTCTCCTACATGTGTTTTTCCTCTTGCCCCAGTGGCACATCGTGAGGGAATTGCCTCCACTAATCTGATGCCTGTCTCGAAACAAAGAGAGGGGATTAAATTGTACCTACTTGAGTAAATGCACGATATGGGCAGTGTTGTGAAATGTGGTGAAGAAGTTCACTTTGCAGTGGTTACCAAGGACAGCAGATCCATTGTGGACTCTTTTGTCTTCCTGTGGATCAAATTGCTTTGCTGTCTTGATTCAGATGAAGATTCAGTCAGTGGAGCTGTTGGTCTCAGTTTGTTTGGTTGTCAGCACTTTACAAGGTGAGGACCCATAGCTGGTGTACTATTACACACAATCATACCATAATACATACAGTATAATATGGGCTGTTTTCTTGCCGCTGGTTACAAAAAGAGGTTTAAGTCACTTGTTTCTTTGGTTTTTACTCTCTATCACCTCATGTTTGACTAATGACAAGTTCCTCAGTACTAACATGTCAATATCCAAAAAGAAATGAAAGTTGTTATCATTTTTGTTTTAGAATTATTCTATGATTTTTAAAGAAACAAACAAACGTGGAATGTGTGCAGAAATGTTAAAAAACGGAAAAATGGAAAACCCCAATGTTTGATATTCCGCACCAGCATTTGTTACACACACATGTGCTACACACACACACACACACACACACACACACATACCCATCAACAGCGCGGTAGACTGTTGCATCCATCCCATGTTCCTGTCAAGGCACATTAGGCCCAGGAAAGGAGCGGTAAACAGGAAAATAGTTAATGTGCTGCACCTGCCGCCACCGTCGCTGCTGCAGCTCGAGTTGACGTCGTCGCCTCTCAGCGGCAACCGGGTAAAAAGTGCAACCTGAAATGAATAGCAGAGATTTACTGAAGTGCGAGAGGTGAAGTCGGTGAACCAGGAAATGGTAGCGAGTTTTCTTTTTCTTTTTTTTTTTGCTACCATGTAATTTTTCCTGAATGGTCAGCGGGATGACAGGTGGGGGAGGAGGGGAGGGGGGGGGGGCGGCCGCCGAGCTGCCCGGCTGGGAAGTGATGAACGCTGTGGGGTGTGAAAATACTTTCCCTCCAGCTGAGAACAAGTGTCACGGTGTAATGTTGATGAAGGGCTGAGGGGAGGTAGATGACATTGTACCAGCCGCTGCAGTGAAAGACGGCTTTGACAGGTTCCGCTGCTGTGATTTTGGCAACTGTGAAAAAGAGAGGCCAATTTTTCATACCAGCCGCCAAAAGTGTCAAACGTTTTGTTTTTTTTTCTTTTCCGGCAGCCCTGAAGCCATAGTCCGGTCCGGAACAAAACAAGACAGAAATGATCACCAAGTCATATCGGGACTGAAAACTGGACAAATGGTATGTTTTTGCAATACCTCGGAAAAACAGATATTCCAATGGGTTGATGAGTTGTCGCGCACACGTTCTTACGACAAGCCAAATACCGAAAAGAGAAGGAAAAAGTTTTATTTGTCCCCATTTGGTTTGAGGTTCACAACAGGATCAACATACATATTATTTTTAGACACATTTCCTCGGGCAAATGTGAGTGAATGCAGGGTAGTGGTTGGATGGGCAGTTTGGTGCAGATTGGCTACACATGTAACTTACCACCACAATTGTGATTGTAGTGTGAATAAATAATGGGTTCAATGTAAAGTCCTTTGAATGCCAAGAAAAGCGCTAAATCCAATCCATTATTATTATTATTATCATATTTGTTGTTGTTGTTGTTGTTGTTGTTGTTGTTGTTATGAGAAAGCATGGAAAAGTGACTTTCAATAGGGGACCAACTGTGCAACAAAAAGTTGTGTACTTTGCTGCATTTTTGTTGGACAACAACCTGCGATCAATAAACGTCTGCAACCTAAGCTGACTTAACATCTCATGGGGCATCAGGCAGTCTTTTATTCGGATGGTTGCAGCCTGAGACTGACGCTCTCTCCTGCACTTTGCTTGTACTCTAAGCCTCGCACGTCCTCACCGGCAACATTTTTCAGCATTTGACTCACAGAGTAGCTGCTGCCTTTTTCGAGGGAGAAAACTGCACCATCTACATGCTAAAAGGCTCGAGGAGGATTTACGTGCTTTTGGAATTAAGGCCCCAAGGGGGCTGTGTAAAGGATACGGAGCAGCCTGAAATACAGAATAATGCGCCGCTCGGCGGGCCAACACATTTCCAGGCCCTCATGTCGGGGTATTAAAGTTGTGGTAGCATGAATTGCAAAGCTCAGAGCGCGTTTCATTATTCATGAAGCGCTGAGCATCGTGGGATCGCGACACACTTAGCAGCCAAGATATATACTGTTTCTATTTTATCTGGCAAACACAGCTTTGGAAAAAATAAAAAGGAGGTATAGTGGACATTTACTGCCAGGGAGAGACAGTGTTTCTTGTTTCAGCTCCACAATAATTAGCTAAAGCAAGAGTGAGCGCCGCAGTACCAAATATCGTCAATGATTTGTTGGCACATCGTCATAAAACAACAACAGAAACGATCTTGCTGTTTGTTGTGTTTTTTTTTATATTCGTCTTTTTTATCTACGCCAAAAAAAAAACAAAAGCAGGGCTAGTGTAACAGACTGACCATTATGATGGCAAGCTGACCATTAAATGAAATGTTATATGTTTCATTCCATTGTAGTGGCTCACAAACTTTAAAATTATCGTGGTTATTGCTTTTTAACTGTCTCTTTAAAAAAAAAAAAACAACAATATACAGTGATATTAAAAGTCGGGATAAACAAGAACTGAAGCTGGCAGACAAGAGGTCTGGAGGAAGGGTGGTTAGTTGGTGTCAGGGAAGAGGATGCAGAGAGGGTCAGATGGAGGAGGATGATTGGCTGTAGATGAAGAAAATGAGAGAGCTACGAAGTCACATCAGATCGTATCACCAGATTGTACATTAAGTTTTAAGTCCTAGGGCTGATCAGCTCCAGATCAGCACTCTTGTTGCCTGGTCAGAACTGACCTATAACATTCTCAATAACTACTGGGTTTCAGCATTATGCAAACGTAGAAGGTGTTTTGGACTTAGTTATTCATTTTCATGTTTGTATCCCAGAATGAACAGGGATTATACAGCAAATATTATAGATAAATATATATTTAGCTCTGGGTAAGTGTCATTACAGTCGTTTCGGGAGCCACTTTCACCTCTTTCTCTGTGGATTGCATCAATTTGCTCAGAGAGAGGATCCGGCTCGCTCTGTTCCGCTATCTGAAAGGAGCAGGTAGGAGGAAAAAAGCAGCACCCATGTGTCAAAGGGAGCTCGATAAATATTGGATGGCACCGGGGCTCTTTCAAAGCTGCGGCCTTTGAAATCCACTCCCTGCTTGAATTGCGCTACCGGTTGGCTTCCCTTCATTTAATGCTTTCAACTTTCACTCTCTCATTCACACACACACACACACACACACACACACACACACACACTGGGGCTGTCTGAGGCAGTTAGCACCAGGTTGCTGCAGCGCCATCAGGCAGGTGCTGAGCCCGTCTCTTGGGCTCAAGTCTGCATACAACAGTTTCATCGCACCCTCAGCTCTCCGCCTGTTTGAGGTGACAAAGAAACACCTCCTCTTGATCAAGTCGCATAATGCAAATGACGAGATTGACGAGTTGGAGAGGAAACAGGAACCCAGAGCCAGCCATTCCCCAAGCCCTGGTAGCCGCTGGTGCCTTGGAACTGAAGTCGGAGCAAAGAAATTGAATTAATGACCCTGCAATTGACCAAGGTCACTAAAAATTGAGGGGTTTGGTTTCAAAACTTTGTAAGATTGTTAAATTTCTCCCACTCGTAAATAAATCACATATTCAAGCAAGAGAATGAAACATTAGTAGTTCATCAATCTTTTGAACCATCAGTCTTTCAAAAGTCAATGACCAGACTACACAGACTTTAATGTCTCTCGAGCTCTGGACAATAAGAAATATTTAAAACAACGTCATTCTTATCATACAAGAGTTTTTTTTTTTTTTATGTTGTAAATCTTAGTGAGGAAAAAAAAACCATTCGGCTCACTGGTCAGCTTTTCTTTTGAAGAGCAGCAGAATATGACAAGCGGAGAATTGTCCTTCAGCATAATCTGAATGTGCTGCTGCCTGTCAGACTGGGAATGAGAGAACAGTGGCTCCGAGCCGCTTGTCCTCCCTCTGAGCCAAGAAGACGTTCACCTTGTCACTTTTGGACAGTTCAGCACAGACTCACGTCTCTGTTCTTTGACGACTGTGTGTTTAAATCTGCAGGTTCTGGCCTAATTGCAAATGTGTGTGTGTGTGTGTGTGTGCGAGTGTGTGGCACATGTGTGTGTAACACACTGGTGCGGAGTGAGTGTGTGGGTGGGTTGGTGGGCATGTAGTTTAAGTGTTATTGAGCTGTTTGCAACTCAGTAACACCTAATTATCAACAATCCTGGTGCCAACACTTGGGGGGTGTTTCATTTCTTTTTCGCCATCTTTCAAGAAATGTATTCAGTCGCGTAAGTCCCACTGAAAGCAGCGACCAGCACAGCTCTGCATAATCGTTTGAAACAACTCGACAACTAGACAAAACACAACCTTTCTGGTCAGCCTTTGCAGTCAGCTGGAAATATTGCAGCACTGTATCATTACCTAAACCCGAAGTATCTTTGTGATATTAACAACCGATTCTTTTGAATGGCAGAAAACAACGGAGAAAGGTTTTCCATTTTGTTCTGTACTGCTATTACTTCATCCCAGTGGAGAGACAGAGCAAGTACAAATAACCCGAGCGATATGATCTGTTTGGTTTATGTTCAATCTGATTACCTCATGCAGCCCAGCAGTAAAACCCGCGGTGTCTCACGGAGAGATACCGCGGGTCCTTTCTTCCGGCAGTGGTCAGACTCTATAATCAACACCAATAACCTCCCCAAACCGGACTAAGTGCAATAACCCTCCATCTATTTATAACGTGCAATAATTACTCAGCTGAGCATATTTTTCACTGTTTTTCTCTGTACAGGCTCTTGTTTATTTACTTTTTTTTACTTTATACTGTTTTGCACTATTTTAGGTTATTTAGGTTATTTTTATACGCTCTGTTCACTTTATTCTTGTTTGCCCTATCTTCTGGCTGTTGTAACACCTAAATTTCCCCGTCGTGGGACGAATAAAGGTTTATCTTATCTTATCTTATCTCTTAAAAAGAAACAGGCACAAAATCATTGAAAGATAACGAGGCGGAAGATTCGCAATGCATTGCAGCCCAAGTCCCTCTGCATTTAATGGGAACACAAAGGAAAAATAAGCCAGGTGCAAAAAAAACAAAACAAAAACATACAGCATTTTTCATGCACTTTACAAAGAAATGTATTGGAGCGTCTCAGTCCGAATCAGCAATCAGTCTGAAAATGTTTCCAGCAAATTATTCAGATGCAGAACGATGCCCCCGCACATAAAAAGGTGTTTGTTTGGGGGTGAACTGTTTGCTTTGTCAGTTCTAACACACCTGATTCAGACCTGCTATCAGGACTAACCACACTAATCAGATGTGCTGGAGTTTAGCAGCTGACGGCAATCACACAAGAAGCAGTCAACCTAAACTACCCACCCATCCACCCATCTTCAAATGCAGCAGCCTCTGCACCACTATATCACCCCCAAACTTTCCTTGTTCTCTTTCTAAAATTATGAGAAACGTCTCAGTGTGTTGGGCCTGTGTGACTTGTCCAGAACATCAGCATGTCCCGTCTGCCCCGACCTAACCTGTTTTTTTTTAGTTTTTTTTTTATTTTTTTTTATCTACGCTCTCGTTGATTTTAATGACATATTTTATCATCTGGAGCTATGGCCCAAAATTCTACCTAATGATTAATTAATGTAGCCCTGACGTTTGTGAGTTCCACCGTCGATCGACGCGGAAGTGAAAGTTGCCGTGTTGGCACTACAACTCTCTGTGGAATCCCTCCGCCCGGCCGTGCCAAGGAATACGGAGCCGCAGCGCCTCGCCTGCTCGCTGTGTCTCCTTCCGCCGGCTGCGGTCTCCTTTTGCAGAGCAGAGGGGAGGCTGTGCCGCCGCCGCTGCTCCTTCTCCTCGTGCCCCTGCATGTATCTGAGGCGGAGGCACACCGTCGATGCTCGCCGGCCGACGTGACGTGTCTGACACAGCGGCTGTCGCGATGGGAGCCTTCGGAGTGTTGCTGGGGATTTTACACTATACAGGACTTTATATTCAACTTAATGCCGCACAGCTGGCCGGAGGAGAGGAGCTGGATAATGTCATCTCTGGAAATGGTAAGTTGTGTTTGCGTTGTGTTTGTTGTTGTTGTTGTTGTTGTTGCCGGCTGGACTAACACAGGAGGTTAAAAATACTGAATTTACTCTTGGTAGTCTGCTATGAGGTTGTGGTCAATACTCTCATGTCATGTCTGTTGTGATGCTTTCTTAATACAACATTTCTGTAGTCGAAGTTGGTTAAAATGAAAACCTCACTTATTGTTGAAATCGGGAAGATGAATTTGAGATTGAGGGAAAAACAAAAAAACCCAAAACAAACTTGTATATTTGCTGATATGTTCACTACTGAGAATATTCACAATTCGCCACTGAACATATTTATTGACTGTACATATAATATAGTTTAAACTGCAAACAGTCTTTAAAGTTCTGTACCTGAAGCTGAAACATTATTATTATTATTATTATTATTATTATTATTATTATTATTGTAATGATGATAATAATAATAATGGGGCAAAAACTCCCCATCCAAAGTCCTTGCCAACAGAAAATCCTCATTATTGCCTCAGATCCTTGGGTTTCACTCTAGTAGACAAAAACATAATTAATCCAGAACAGGGGGACTGGAAGGTAACAGATGAAGTGAGACTAATCAGGGTGGCACTGACAATAAATGTTGTGACAGAGGCAGGTTCTGCGCAGGAACTGTCAAAACTCTGAATTTGTGCAAAAAACAGAACTGAACAAACGAACCCTGTTGCAATTATCAAATGAACACAAAGAAAAGTATTTGAAATGAAAAAGAACGGAAAAAAAATAGTCCCTATATACTCATTATCTTCAAAGCCAAATGTCCAAAAGCAATTTAACGTGTGAATAATGTGTTTACCATATAAAATGGTATCACTTGACAACAGAAATAGCTTCATCAGTCAGGCCACTGCAGACCTCAGGCCTGTGTGTCTCACGAGTGTCAACCGATGCCAGTTGTGTCAAAATGCCAAAAATCCGTCCACCGGTTCTTCGTTCTGCCGTTCGTCAAGATTGCTCAGCAGTTTGTGTAGCCGCTACATCACAGCTCTTTCCTGGAACTTGCTCTGCACCCAACAAGGCAACATGGGAACATGTGTGCTGATCTTACCTGGAGCCAGGTGAAGGAAGAGGATTCTCCTTTGGAGCAGAACTCTGATGCTGATGCTGAATTATTTGGCGGATAGCAATCTCCCTCCCATGCTCTTAATTTATGATGAGGGTCAGGTTTTTTTTTTTTTTTCATTTCATCCAAAGTCAGTTGAAATAAAACAAACTAATTCCACTTACATACTTCTGCAGAATTTTGTGTTGGAGGAGGTTATTAAATCACTGTCACGACATGGTAACAGAGTTCTGGAAACAGAAGGTAACCCTCCAGATGCAGAGTTATTTCCAGCATCATTTTAGCCAACATTAGCATGTCCAGCTAATTTACTCAACGTTCATGTGCTTCCGTTTGGAACGCATTTCACAGTATTTGCATGTGTTTCATTAAGTTCATTAAATGTCTGCCCACCGTAGGGGCGCTTGCCCTCGCTTTTTACGATGGTGGTAGTACAGCTGTTGTCTTTGTAAACAAGACAACAGTAAGAGCTCGAACTCAAGAGGGACAGAAGGAATGTGATGTGATGGTCTGCCCATCACATCGATGATGGGCAGACCATCATCAATGATTGTCTGTCTGATGAAATAACCCCACCAGAGCTTCACGTGTCGATTTTATTAGCTTATAGCTGACAATGAAAATTGCTTATTTCCCCTTTAACTCTTGAAGAACCATCTGCAGCACATGTAAAGTCTGTGTGCGCCAGTTTGGAAGTCACACAACGTGGTCCCGTTAATTATGTCAATGTGACGTGATTAAGTGTCTCTGTAAGTTAATCACGTCAAAATGTTGTACTGTTGTTCAATAATCAAATCCAATTTACACTTTTAAATGTAATGTACCTCTTTACCATTATTACCAACCTTATACCAACCATTATTATGTTGAAAACAATGTCTTTACTTCATGTTCGTTAACGCCCCCCTTTGTGATTAGCTTCAAATACTTAAATCTACCGGTCTAACAGTCCTTTTTTAATTACTGCATCAGAAATAGACTTAATGTTGACTAATTAAACTGTGTTCCAGCCATTTTGTTGCACTGTCCTGCTTGTCGCCCCCAGAGGTCTTTTTATTTTTGAGTGAAGGCGAGGCCGCTTTGCTTCAATCGTTGTGAAGGCGGCAGCCTCATCGCCTGTCTCATCAAGTTGGAGAATCAACGAGTAGTGTTTATCCTGGAGAAAGTTAATTGAAATTGTCATCAGGCGGCCCATAAATACCTCAGGGTGTGGAGCCTTAACAAGAGGGAAAATGGCCCAATTAAAAATTTCAAAGTTTAATCAAACACAAAAACAACCCTCCAAAAACAGTTTGAATAAAAGCACAGCAAGAGACAAATTCTGATTTCTTGTTTTCCTCATTCAGCCGCGCTGATAAATTGCCTCGGTGGTGGTGGTGGGGGGGGGGCGGAAAGGCAACGTTCTGTAGAGAGCTTTTTATAGATTCAGCCCCCTTTGTGATGGGCGCACCTGGCTGTGACCCAGTCAGGCCCTCCGACACGCTTTCCACTTCAGCTCAAGTGCAGATTGGATTGCACGCCGCTCGGCATTGCGCGCCCTGCGTGAAGACAAACGAGCAGGGTGCAGGAATTAGCACCCCCGCTCCGCTCGCAGGGGCTCCTCCTGAAACGATGGCTGCAGACGCCCGTGGCCAGCGTGCACTCTTCATTAGCAGTGCACGGACGGCGCGTTATCCATCGGCCCCCGTTCCCAGCGCGCAGGCCTCTGCCGAACAATTCATTAGCCTTTCAAAGTGTGTGGGATCCGGTGCCAGTCCTCTGCTTGGCGTCCTCCTAATAAGGACAGCCAGCCCAGGCAGTTTGCGTTGGCGTTCAGTTGACTGGAGCTCCGGCTGAGCGGGGTTGAGGCAGTGGCTAGAAGAGCAGCACTGCCGTGGTGCAGGTCACCGGCAGTAGGGCGGGAGGATGACAGCGGTGACGTTCGGCTCAGGAGGAGACGTCCCAAGTGCTGGCTGCTAACCTGGTTGCTGATCCAGTCGGCCTATTGATGGTGTGTAAAGTTCGAAGAGCTGCCGGGTTTCGAAAAGAAAGCCAGTGCGGAAGAAAAAGCTCTGTTCTATTATTTGGCTAGCAGGGACCGCCAACAATGGTTGCAGAAAGACTGGCGTTCATACTATTACAAACTGTTTTTTTTGGTTAGTCTAAATGGCTAGTATTTAAAAAAAAAAAAAAAAAAAATTAGATAGGCCCTAGTCACCCTAAGTACGCCATACTTTTAAGTAAAAATAACATTTGTGTTCATAGCTACAGTTAAGCCTATACAGCTTCTTCATTCTTTTCTTGATATGTTTTCTTGATTGAAATGCCCACTGTGTGACATTTTATAGAATCTATTGGCATGAAATGAAAATTTAAAGAAGATATGTCAGAGGTCAGCCCCTAAAATATGAATAGCTTTTCATGAAAGAAAAAAAAGATTAATTTTTTATATAGAAAGCATGGCCACTTGAAGAGGCGGCCACATTGTGACACCGTGTTGCTACAGCAGCCCAGAACACCGAACACAGTTTTACAATGACACGAGTTGGTTTAAGAACGAAAGTGGAATCTCAGAAATGAGGGCTTCACGTTTCAACTCTTGGCAATATGCTTCTGACCACTAGATGCTGCCAAATCTTACACAGTGGGCCTTTAAAAGCTTTGACGGAGGAGTTAAAGCGTATTTATTAGCCAATTGACCCAGATTCAAGTGATGCTCCTAACTGCAGCTTGTCTTTGTACATTTCCCTGGTTTCTCTTTAAGGCCTGGTTATTAGGTACAATCACTTAAGAATAATAGCGTCTTATCGTCTCTTTGTATTAGAGCCGAGTAAAAACATTGCAAATATAAAGTGCTGAAATCCACAGAGAATTCTCGACACACAGGATCGAGTAATTTCCTGCTCTGATATTTGGTTAATTGCAAGGAAGATTAAATCTCGTTAAAATCAAGATAAATAACTGCTCTCAGCGGCTCTCTTTATTACAGGATTGCCGAGTTGTTTTTTTTTTTTTTTTTGCCTCTTCATTTATTGTTCCCTGGGGTGGGGGTTGGGGAGCCTCCCTGATTATTAAAGCCATTCATCAAGTTTAGTGAAAGATGTCTTCGCACAGGGATGTTTTTCACCGGTTATTTACATTCACCTTGGTGGAAGTTACGGCGCTGAGCTCGGTTTATTTTCAGGTCTCGGTATTCGCTGTGTCTTAATTCTGTCCTTTTCAATCCATCATTTCGCTATTTTCAAAACACAATTTACACCTTTATTTATTTATTTATTTATTTTAACTTTGCCACCACAAGGTGGTGAGTTTACAAGTCAAAGCAAAAAAAAAATACGGAACTCCCAGACATGACATTGGGAAAAAAAAAAAACTTGTCTGGGGCTCTGTACAAACAAACTAACTAACAAACAAAAATGTATTCAGTAATTGCTGGTGTGGAGCGACCCTTTTCTGTGACGTCAGCTGTTGGCGTGTGTCTACACCAAAGTGCATCTCGTTAAATCTTCTCTGTTGAGCTTCAATCGATTCATCTCATCGGCCTAAATAGATTTGAAAAGTTTGTTTTGCTCTGGCGAATCAGCAAATGAGACGCAGAGGATGTGAGAGAGATTGCGGTGAGATTTTGTTGCACAGGTCGTTGTTGTTGTTGTTGTTGGAGAAAACTCTTCTGGTGACGTCGGCACCTGTGTGCATTCCTCTGATCTCTGATTCCTCTCAGCGTGGATGGAATCGTGGTAACGGTACACTGTCTCGTTGATGCACAAGGATGAGTTTATTGAATCTTTATTGATTTAACCAGTGGATTGTTGATTTGATCTCAGTTTTAGAATTACTTTCCATGCCTTTTTGCCTGAATTTCCTGTCAAAAGCCAAACTTTGCTCTGACAGCCTTGAAGTGAAAAGCTTACTTTGATGCCTGGGTGTTGCTCAATGAAAGAATAATAATGAATAAAAAAAAAAATACCACTGTGTGTTTTAGGTTTCAGCTGCCAGCCTGATCCTGACGTTTTCCTCCGAGGAAAACCAAATGAGTGCAGGGTCAACCAGAACGGCCATAAGGAAGAGCAGATCCAGGTGTCAGGCTAACTCCTCGTCCATGCTAATCAGTCCTGGGTAATCCGCTCCTGCTGGCAGCTCCAGCTGCCTTCAACCAGTGGAGAGAAGCAGGATGAATGCGTAGAGCTCACTCACTAGGAGACCTCTCATTTCTCGGCCGATCTGAAGAAGAAAATATTCCAGAGTGTCTCCTTTTGGCCCGTGCACCCGCCGCCGTGCGTTGTCTCATCGCTTTCTCCCCTCTTCATTTTTAATGAGTCTTTGGTGGATTGCAGCCGGCCGTTTCTGCACTCACGCGCCCCTCGTTTCTATTACCGCTCTCCCAACAATTCTGTAAAAAAAAAAAAGAAAGAAAGCCCTGTAGGAACTGTTTTTAAAAATGCATGTTCCAAGCTGCCTCAGTGCTCAGTGTGATATTAAATAGAGGAGGGGTCAGCCACTGTGTTTGGGGAGTCTCTCCTTAAAGTCAGCCTTCAAAACATCTCTCATAATCCAACCAGGTGAACGGAGAAAGCGGCGCTTTGCTCTGAGATTTTTGCATTCTGCCTTTGACGCCTGCTTTCTGGCCCTTGCTGCAGGTTGTGTTTCACAGGAAGGAGAAAGAGATCGATAAAGACAAAAGAGCGGAAGGCAGAAGAAGGAGGCTGGTGTGAAGGGGACATTTACTTCATATTATCTTCTTTGCTCCAAGTTTTAATATTTTTCTGGGCCAACTGAACCCATGTGTGTTTTGCAGGTAAGACAGCACATGCCCAACGATCTCAGAAAATACTTAAGAAACAGCTGAACTGAATAACCTGAAATAAAATAATGTCCTGGGCCTCTGTCTGATTACATTTGTTAGCGATAGCAACAAGAATCTGAAGAAAATCATATGGAAAAAAAAACAATCCACAAAGCCTTGAGAACGTCGCAGAACCAGGGATTCAGAAGGAAATTACATCATCGTCACATTTTAGTCACAGCTCGCAGTTTTTTTTAGGTAAATTTAGCATCTTGTGAACTTCGTGTAGCGATTTGCATCAGCGTCGGAACAAGTTCAGGTGTTGATCATTATGAAAATGTAACGGCGTTGATGCAAACGTGGAACATTTCAGCAGATGCGTTGCCATGAGCGGATACATTTCCTGCAGAGGCCATTGAAGCGTGACTTCTTTTGTCTGGGTGAGACACACGTTGGCCTGAGCCTAATGAGCTGCTCTGCTTTTTTATTAAAGGGCTCTCGGAGGATGACATCAGCCACTGGGACCAGGAGACGACATTACCTGGTGTTTGTGACGTTCAAATAGAGGAGAAAACATGTATCGAGGGGATGGGATGTGACTGATCCAGTTGTAGTCAGTTAGAGGCTTTGTGTCAAACAGCCACCGTGCGCTATCAGAACCGAGCTCAACAAACAGTGAAGGTTCCAGGTAGTTTGGCCATGATGGCTGGAAGACACAGAGCCAAGCACGAAGGACACAGAGGGAGAGACAGGAAGTGTGAAGCCCAAGGAAATTAAAGGGAAGTGTGTAAAAAAAAAAAAAAACAATTGAGAGAGGGGAAACGGGAAGATAAGGTAAAATTAGTTTTTCCTAGAAAAAGGTTAAGGTCTTGACATTTCCTGAGCAGGCCAGGGAAAAAGGGAGAAAGAAAACAAGGCAAGGATTTAGAGGTTTTCTGCAAGGGGTTGGAAATTGAGAAAAATCTTCCATTTACTGAATCTGGCTTTTATTGCCAGGTGTGGCAGTCGGAGTGCAGAACTGTAAGCCGCTCTTAGCGCAGCTCTGGGCCAACATGACCACTCCCCGCACAGATCCGTCCTTGACTCGACTTTGGCTTCACGTTCACTGGCTTCACATTGAGACTTTGGCGGGTTTCATGAATTTTCACCGGTGCACCTGTGGCAGGGAAGCACCGCCGTTGTGGGTCGTTGCTGTGTTTTGCGCTGCGCTGCCTTTTCTGAGCTGCAGGTTGTTGGAGTTTGTCATTGCCCATGTTTGTGGGTTCTCAGCTGGAAAAGAGACAAATAGGCTGAAGTGGTAAATGTGACAGAAGCATCAATGCCTAGGTTCTCATAGTCAGAATGACTTTCACTTTTAAATGATTGGTCATTTTTGAAAGCATGACCTCCACTCCTTCACAATAATAATAATAAAAAAAGAGACCATGGCGCTGAAGGCTTGTATGTCGTCACCAACTTGCACGGCTGCATCGCCTTGATATGAAATCAACCTTCACTGTCGTTCACCGTTTGACAAGCTGAAATTTCTGGACGAGCCAAACTTAACACCCAGGCGTCTGTTTGACTGTGTTTATTATTATTATTAAGCGTTTATTATTAGCTGGGGATTTTATGTGAAAGCAAAGTCTTTGTGGGGATTGCGTTTTAGACATTATATTTGAGGCTCATGCCTGAAATTACCTGCTTGAAAGTGTACGAAGCCAGCAGGATGAAATGAAAATGCCTCACTGAGTCGTCAGACTCTCAAAACATTTACCTTTGGCTGGGTTTTTTTTTTTTTAATCTAAATATCTCTGCTTCGGAAAAAAATAACGGTACTGTATTGAAGAAAGCACTCTCTTTACTTCAGAATGGCTCTTTTCTCAGACGGCTGACAGAGGTCGTGACAAAGAACCGTCGCCACGTGACGGCGTCAACGCTTTTTTGAACACGTGGTGCCGAGTCAAGGCCAGAAATAGCGGGGGGAAAACTCACTGTACAATCCTGAAACATGTGAGCCGACACAAGGCTGGCTTTTCAATCACCTGACTTCTGTCGTGGGTGGGGGAGGGGTGGAGTCTGCGACAGTTCTTCTAATCCTCCAGATACAGTATCAACAGCCGGCAGCGGAGCGCCGACAGCATCATCTGTCACCTCAAAGGGTCGCGGCTGCAGAGGCAGAACAGAGTCGGCGCTGCAACGCAGCACAAACTGGAAGAGGATGCTGTGGGATGAGAAACGATTGACTAATCACTTGATCATTTGCTGTGGTTGTGTGAGTGAGTACCAAAACATCATGCGGGCAGCGGCACTTTGCATCTGATCTGCCAATTTAAGACGTTCTGAGTTCATATGAGCGCGTGGACATAACAGACAGAAGGTCTCCTGAGTCCTCGGAGAGAGGTTGTAGCGAAGGACTGGAACAGGAAGAAAATACAATTTGAAAGGTGTTTGGTCAAACTTTCTATTCTGTGTTTGAGTCAAAAGGCGGGAATATGAGAATATCATGTGTTCCGTGTCCTTATCTCACCTCACCGTCCGTCCCTCAGTGGTCTGAGCTCCGGAGAGGTGAGCCGGCCACTGAGTCAGTAGAAAGAATTCACGCCGTAGGGGCTCCTCTCTGCTGTCCAAGACCTCCGAACAACAAACAGACCGGCTGATTATTGTCCCTGATATGAAACAGTTTGTGCTGATCAGACGTCGCTGTTCGCTGCTGTCACATTTTCATCATCGTCATTTTTTAATTTTCATTCCTGTCTGTCCGTCCTCTGTGTGCCGAGCACCCCTGCACCGTCCTCACGCCACCACCTGTCTCTTCTCTTTCTTCTCTTCACCTCTGCCCCCGTCCTACTCACACTTCTTCCTTCTCTCTTTCGTCTTGCTGCACCCTCCGTGCCCTCCGTCCGGCTCCATCCGCACCTCTACATCTTCCCTGACAAATGAGGCCGGAGGAGGCGGCGGCGGGCCAAGGGCGCGGCTCCTCCGCACTCGGCCCGCCAGTCACTTGCCTATTCTCCCCTTCCCCATAGAGTCTGTGCAGCACTGCAGCACAGCATCACCCGCTCTGATTTCTGCATTTATTTTGGATTGATATCTTTTGAAATGAATGTGTCAAGTGAGCAGACAGACGGAGATCGATTTGAGCACTAACGAGGAGGGCGGGACTCCATTTGGTCTAAATTGGCGTCAGTCGCCCGTTTCAAATGCTAATTGTGTTGACCATTAGGAGACACAGGCAGACTGATTATTAGAGGCAGACAGATTGATCGGTTGACAGATTGATCGGTTGACAGGCTTGTTCCAGTTTTGCCGTTTCGAGATGATCTGCATCCGCCGATTCATGCAACCACAATTCCAATTCAAATATGCGAACACCCAATGAGGCTGAACCAGCAATTATTATACCAGCCACCAAAAAAAATCAATTATTATTAACTTACATAATTTAGAAAAACTAAAGTAAAATCATAAGAGGCAATTTGACTGACTGTAAATCAATCAACATCAGGTGTCGAGGTGTGACAGATGTTTTTTCACCATGCTGATGAAAAGATTTTTGCTAGTGTTCCATGATATTCTTCCTCATCTGACATCCTCTCGTCATATCACATTGCTAGACGTCGGCAGCAGCTGTTTTTTATGGAGCCAGGACACAACGCTGCTATGTCCCCCACTGTTTGTCATGTTTAGGTTACTGCTCTCAGGGCTGCTCATTACCGCACACCGCTGGCATCGTATATATAACAGTTATTGATACAGGAGTGCCGCTTATGATGACTTGTCTTCCCTCTGGTGCAGCACTCTTCACCGAGATGCCTCGCGACGTGACCACGCGGAGCGGCGAGGACGTGGAGATGGCGTGCTCCTTCCGAGGGGCGGGCTCTCCCTCCTACTCCCTGGAGATCCAGTGGTGGTACATCAAGGACAACAGAGACTGGCAGCAGAAGCCTGAGCTCATCACTAATAATGTAAGTTGTGTGTGTGTGTGTGGGGGGGGGTGAAACTTTGCTTTCAACCTCCTGTGATTCCAAACCGAGGGACACATCTGCTGCCGCACACATGTTTCGGTCTAATGAAGACAGATCAATGTATACTGTAACTGTCGACGACTTAAAATGACTTGTCCCAAAAAGATGGGAGGCTTTTGAGTTTTCAGTGGGTCTGAAAGAGGTATTTCCTCACCAAAACTCTGAATATCACTGACAAGCTAGCTGGCTAGCTACCAAAATTTGGCAAAACTAATGTGGAGGCTATGCCTGTCACTGCAGCCAACGAATCACGTGACTCCACCGTTGTCTGTTCTGTCTGCAACCATTGTTGTTGTTGTTGTTGTTGTTGGAGTAACATTAACGTTAGACTCGCTACGTTTTGGCCTGGATGACAGCCCTACAGCTAACATTCACAAGTAGAGATCGATGATCGATGATTTATGTGTTTTTTCATTATTATTAAAAAGCAATTTGTTTGTTTCTGCCAAGTATTGCCACCGTGCTGCTAACTTCTGCTGCATCAATGTTGTCAAGAAACAACAACACCAGCTTGGGGTGATGTAACAAATCATGCGGCGCTAGTTTGCACGTTGTTTTATCTTTCTGTCAGTTTGCATTAAAGTCCCTTTTGATTCATTTGGTAGATTATCATAAGAAAAAGAAAACAATCAAAATCAAAGAATGACACTTTTAATTCAATCAGAAAACTACAGCGGTTCTTCAAAGTGCCGTTTAAAACGTCCAATTTGTCTCACCTTTTTCACCCGGCTCGGCCCTTCCAATTCACTTTGTCTGATCTGCTCGCACCGAACATAAAGCTCACTGGATGTCAGAACATCAGCCGCGGCAGGAACCCGCTGGCTTGGAAAGCAAAGGGATAATTGCTGATTAGCATTCGTCTGCACCGGAGGAACAGGTTGACTCCCTCTCCCCTGACACGGTGGGACCGAGGCTCCCCTGTTGTGCCTCTAGACGCTATAATTGGCACTGAGAAAGAAATAGATTTTCAAACACTCCTGCCTGCTCCATGCATAATTCATTCATATACCCAAAAGAATACCTCTGTGCCTCCGCACGCCCTCCGCTCAGAGGGAGAACGTGCTCGGCGCGGTGGAGATGCGAGCGCGGGATTCCAGAAACACTGCGGCAAAAACAACAACATGAAAACACGCTTGTCGGCTGTCGTGTTTTGCTCCTGTGTGTGTGTGTGTGTGTGTGTGTGTGTGTCTGCCTGCGGTGGGGGCGTTATATATTTTTAGCTTTGTGTCTCTAATGCGCCGTCCGTATTTCTGCGCAGATCGTACCCCTGGAGGAGACGTTCAAAGGCGCCACCAAAATTAGCGTGAGTTTGATCTCCCATCATCTGCCACATCACACAAAGCACAAACCTTTATCAAAGGCAGATAAATGTTTTTTTTTTTCTTTTTAGAGCAGGGATTTAAAAGACCCTCAACCAAGGGGCTGTTGTAAACATCTGTTGTGCCCATCTGTCCCCCCCCCCCCCACACACACACACACCTCCTCCCCGCTCCCATGTGTGCCCTCAGGTGGTCAAAGTAGCAGGAGGCAACATTTCCCACAAGCTCCGCCTCTCCAGCGTCAAGCCGTCCGACGATGGCACGTACGAGTGCCGCGTTATCGACTTCAGCGGCGCCGTGGCGCAGCAGCACCGCGTCCGGGCCCACCTGCACGTGAGCGAGCCCGAGAGCGGCCGTGGCTCCTCGAAGGAGGAGGCGGGGCAGTATGACGAGGAGGCGGGGCTACAGGAGGAGGAGGAGGAGGAGGAGGAGGAGGAGGAGGAGGAGGAGGAGGAAGGTGAGGAGAGGGTCGCCGCAAGGCCAGCCGGCCCCTGATCAGACGGGGATCAGCTGGCAGCGACACAGACTGTAATGAAGGGCTGCGCGGCTCACACGCCCGTCTGCATGTTCACGGCTCTCTGAGGAGGAGGAGGAGGAGGAGGAGAAGAGGGATGCTCATCAAGAAACCAACACGGCCACACGTCGTGCGCCACACAACCACAACCGCCCACCGTTTGTTTGTCCATCTTTTTCGTGGCTTTGCTATTTGTCTCTAGCACTAGGTTTGCGTCGACGTGAGACTTGGAGTCAGTAGATGTGTTTATTTTATTCAAGCTGGGATTTTAGGAGGTTTTTCTTTTTCTCACGAAGGCACCGTTTCCATCCAAAGTGCACTGAGATCTGTGCCGCTTTCTTTCTCTTTCGCCAGAAAAACACCAGAATTTTCTGTGTAAATAAACGCATTCTTTCTCGGAATTGGGCGGATTTGTTTGAAGGTTCTATATTATACGCATTTACTAGTCATTCATTTTAATCACTGACTCCAGTGGAGCGCTTCAGAAAACATCATATTTAGCCCTCTGTTTGCAGTAGCCTGCTAAAACACAGCTTTAGCTCCCTGCCAAAACTGACGCTTTATTGAACAGTGGGAGACTAAAAAAAGGAGGCCTCAGGAGGTGGAGCCAACACCTGGTTGCAAATGTTGCGATTAACCAGTGAGATTGGTGACTTGCCCTTTGCTATGTCACAAAGGGCTGATTTCCAGAAAATGAAGGTTTTAATACATAATTTCTTGAAGTACAGCAAAACATTTTCGCTGACAGGATAGAGACACAGAAATTGTGGAATTTTGGGAGTGAATTTTGTACAGTATGGGACCTTTAAATATTAACGCTGCTCTTGTATGGCCATGGTTTTAGTTGTGTAATATTTCTAAAACATTCTCCGTAAGCTCATGATTAAAATGATTGTCACAATATTCCGATGTGATGCCTTTGTTTTTGACAGAACGCCGTATTTATTCTGTGAACTTTTACATTTTACGCGTCAATGCCATTTAACTACATGACTCCAAAACGAAGACGATACAAAAAGTAGTCATAGTTCTGTCAACTTTAGTTTGATTTTTAAAGTTTATTATCAAAATCATTCCCCCTTCCTAACTGTGTTTGTTCAAACTGCTGCTTTCTTCTATTAAATACAATTCATTTGAAATTACTTTGTTCTTTATTCACATCTGCACGTGTATGTAAGGTCACTTTCAATGTCTGGATGATTAATGTGGAAATTGACTGCTGACTGAAAAAACAATGTGGATTGGCAGAGCACAGGACAACGTGGCAATACTGGAAACTAAACTGATTTTGAGACTTGGTGAGTTGAGCAGAATTCTGAAACCTGTTGTACTAAACCAATGTTTTTTTTTTTGCTATTAATTTTGGTGCCACGAGAGGGCGCTGTACACATGTATTTTGTACACACTGGATTTGTATTGAAACCTGACACAGGCTGCGTCTGCCTACGGTCGAACCCGTTCTTGGTTTCAAATACCTGCAATCCTGTTTGAGGCCAGATGGGGGCAGCATATCCTTGTGTGGCTAACGTTTTATTCACGTAGGGACTTACTCGATGTACGTCAGCTCAAGCTGTATGTTTATTCTTGGTCCCACGGCAATCAAGCTCAACATGGAGTCACGTGACGTGCCAGGCACGAGCGGAGAGGAGGGGGAGGTGAGAATGTGTCGGTGGGTAAGAGCAGCGTGTCGTCTTATTATACTTCAATGTGGAGGAGTAGCATGTTGAAAATGTTGACACTGCGCATCTATTGTGTGTGAAGTGGCTCTCCGTGTTCTAAATACTGAATAATTCAGGTGAGAAAGCCACCAGTGCTGTCTCGCTTGTGGCAATAGTACATTAGTGATTGATTAACCAGTGACTACAACAACGATTTTCACCAAACAGTTACATTTTTAGCTTGTCGTGCTAACAGGCGATAGAGCGAGATCTCGTTGTGGCTCAGAAACTATAAATCAAAAACACAAATGCGTTGCATGTGTGCGATACCATTTTTAATTCTTGCACAGTCACAGTTACAGTATAAAAATCAAACAAAGCTCTTGAAATACCACTTCTACATTGAATTGCGGGATAAAAAGTAAATATTTTCACATGCATACTCAGCGGCATCTTTGGCTCTGTATAAAAAACGATCAGCAGTACACAACACAATGCAGAACTGGATTTTTTTTTAAAAAATCAGGATATCTGGATATAAAAGCCTTTATGCGTTGTACGAGAAACATGTATATATCATTTTCTGTAACATTGTTTCAGTTGAAGCAAAAAGAGCCGGGGATGACGACGTCTTATTCCATTTTTTTAATGTATTTTTTTCTATTTTCCGATGATGACGTTCCTGTAGCCTTTGACGTGACTCAACTTGCTGCTGTCGAAGTCCACCAGCAGCTTCCTGAGGCCGGAGTGGGTGGGCGTGAAGTAAATCTTGGCCTTCGCTTCCTCGCCAGGACCCACGGCAGAGCCCAGCCTGCAGGGTAAACACTGAATTATTACACCTGGGCGCGTAAAACATGAGAACGAGCAGATCACAGCGGACAGAGTGCTCGGCCGGAGCGGCGCCAACCCACTTCAATCAGTCACATGAAGTCTCTGTTGCCCACTCATGCAAAGAGCTGCAGTACTGCGACACCATTTACTCCGCTGACAGAAAACTGCTGTTATTAGAAGAAGCTGATCGATAATTCTACATCCTGTGCACGCCAGTTGAAACTCCTCACCGACGCTTGGTACCAGGACCCAGTGCTGTATTTATATTTACACAATATTAGCTGCATTTTACAATATTATATATTATACAATTTGCAGGAGCACTTGTAAGCTGCAGGGGACGCTCAGAGTCGAGCCGTGCCTGAGTGGTCATGTGGCCCGAGCAGCTCAAGCAGTCCTGCTCCTCCCCGTGCCGGGGGAGTCTGACAACCTGCAGAAGTGATTTGAGAAAACCTCTTCAGTCATTTCATTCCCTAAACAGTTGGGGAGGAGGAGGACTTGCACACAAGACAAATGAAACAAAGTAAAACGCTTCATTTTCGAGGTCCAGGGCTGCACAGAGGAAAAGCTGACACTTCATTTTGTGAACCGATGACGGAGATGAAGAGTTGAATTAAGTAAGAAATAAAAATGAATGAATCAGAATAAGTAAAGGCTTGGTAAACATCTCAGTTTCCAAAAAATATATGTTCTTGCTATTTCTTTTGATGGGTCAGGTTTTAGAGGGTGAAGTGATAACCACTGGAAAGCTGCGAAGCGAAGCTCATTTGTTGTGTGAGCATATAAAGGGATAGTTTGGCCCAAATTTGACCCATTTCCTTCTCCCCCTGATGTTGATGGAGACTGTGGGACATAATGTGCCACAATAAAAAAAGCCAGACTTGACTTGAAATTTAGATGATAACGCCAGTTTGTTTTTTTTTCAGCCTAAATATCTGTAGCCTCGTAAACCCAGGCGAAGTTCATGTCTGCTCCCACAGCGTGAACTACCATCTCAGAATCGTGTGAGCTACTGTGCATGATGAACATGGACAGTTTGTCTGTGGAACTCCAGAGCAGTTATGAAGATTAGAAAGTGACACGAGGACCAAAATGGAAGCATATATTTCCATTTCAGGGTGAAGTATCCCTTTTTAGAGAGATTTTTTTTTATTCTTTATATTAAAAGGGGGAGAAAAATGTTGGTGAAATCTAGACCTCTCGCAGATGACGCTTCCCCCGGTGAGGTTGGCGCCCTCGATGCTGAAGCAGCAGTCCTCCAGCGTTTCCGGCAGAGGGTTCCTCAGCGTGATCTCTGCAGCCATCTTACGTTTCTCCTTTGGTTCCCCAATGATCTGTACAGAAGAACCACCACTCAGCCAGGAGAAGCAAAGACATAAAAGAAAAATGCTTCTGTCACTGCTCTCGCTGGACTCACCCGGACTTTGATCTCAGGATTTTCCAAAACAATGTTCCTCACTGCCAGCGTGGGCTCGACGGTGCTGTAGTCTATCAGCAGAGCTGCCAGGCGGATCAGGTTGTCCTCAGTGAGCAGGCCGCCATACTTGGAGTAGTTCAGCCTGAGCGGAACTCGCCTCTCTTCAAAGGACACGCCAAGTGCGTCAACCATCGACCCAACGACAATCAGAAAGTGACCGAATTCACCGTGCGGCTGCTCGGCTCACCCGCGCCTGGCGCCAGCTCCACGTTAAGCAGGTCTTTGAAGCCGCAGTTCTCCCCCATGGAGCCACTGTAGGAGATGGCACAGGAGCCGAACAGTAGGCGGCACTTTTTCTCGCTCTGCGTGTCGTTGGTGACCACAGCGTGCACGTCGAAGTCGCAGCCCTTCTTCATGTCGGCGCCGACCTTGATGGAGACACGCAGGCCGCCGCTCTCTTGCTGGTGGAGCAGCTTGTTCTGGTGGTTGGCCCTCTTGAAGGCCTCCCGCTCCTCATGGGAGCCTGGGCACACAAACGCAGCAGAGCCAGAGGTTCACATGTCACGGAGTCAGTGAGCTCGGAAGAAACCCGAGAAAAGTCAGTTTGTCTTTTCTTTCCTCCGCTTTTCAGTTGGGTTCTGTGGAAACAGCTCTCAAAATCAGCATTTTGTGATGTCACAAAGGCCGATGGTCATTGCTGATAGCCCTGCCAGGATAGCGGCAATGTCACCAGCCAGGTGTTGGTTTTGTCGACCCCTTCCACACACGTGGAAGGTCCGACACAGCATCAGTTTTAGCAAGAAACAAAAACCCAATGTTTTTCGCAAGAGGCTGCAAACAGAGGGTTAGGTATACATATTTTTTTGCATTAATGGAGTCCGATAAATGGTAAAATATGAGACCCTTCAGTGCTTGAGGCTCGAATGATAGAGATATGAATTTGCGACTGCGACACTTAAAAAAAAGAGAAAAAGTGATGTTTGGTTGCGTTGGTTTGTTTGGTTTATGTGGCTCCTCTACCTTCGGCATACTTGTAGAGATGAGTGATGTCCTCTCTGGCATCACTGCCGACGCTCTTAGTGCTGATCGTCTGGCCCACCACTTCGGTGGAAATGACTTTAGTTGTGCTGCCGTCCTTGTTCCTCCTGATAGTGTTGACATCAGCGTTGACCTCGGCGAAGACAAACGGGGCGTCGTACTTGAGTAGAAGGTCTCCCTCCTTGATGGCCCTCACTGGGACAGGCCCGCAGCAGTACACCCCTAGACAAGTTGAAACCAAGATTGGTTGGGCATTTGTGTGCAATTAACATGTCCAAATGTTGTATTGGGCAGCATCTTCTTCACCTTCACTTTTCTCCTGAGGCGTTGGGTCGCTGGCCTGCCAGCCATGAAAGTCAGACTTCAAGTCCGGCCTGGCCACCCAGCTCTCCACCCAGCAGTGGTAGTTCCTTCAAAGAGAAGCCACCATTACTCTCTGATATCTATCTATCTATCTATCCATCTATCTATCTATCTATCTATTTATGTATTTATCTATCTATCATCTAGACCAATGGCTTTGCATGTGTAACTTAATAGTTTTAATAATTTTACTATGTTGACTTTACAATCATTTCCGTTAGTCATATCTTTCCTTAAACTGTGTTTTTATTTTCTATTTTTGTCATTTAAAACTATCCAGTCACGTTGACAATGGACACCAGTGTTGCCTTCTTACCAGATCATCTCTCTGGTCTGGATGAGATCACCCTTTTCGTCAATGTAGCGCTCGAGTATCAGGTTGCTGTTGGTGTCGTGGGCCGACAAGAAGTTGGTGATAACTCGGCAGGGGATGCCGAGAGCTCTGGAAACTAACAGGAGTGTTGCGTGACAAACCAGTGAGAATAATGTGTGTATTTCCATGTACTAAGCTTAGTTGCCTGAGCCACATCGTCCACAGATCCGCTCAATCCTATCTTACCCGTGCAGGCGACCGCAGCAAACACCCAGCACTGTCCATATCGGACCGGCAGACACTGTTGTTTGTCCCAGGCGCGCAGAATCTCCACGCTGCCCCTCCAGGACATAGGATTGATGCCTCCCTCATAGTCACCGGCCCATCTCCCCAGCAGCACACCTCTATCGTCATTACAATTGACCTAATGTGGGAGGAAAGCACACAAGTCCACAGACTGATACCCAAGATTAAGAACGGTCGTCTATTCTTCCGATAAAAGAAAGTGAACAAAGAAGACATGACCGCACGTGTGAGGTATGAGAGTTACCATGGCACTGAGCACTCTGGAAACATACACAGGGTTCCTTCTTCCTGAATGGTCTTTGCCAGGGTTCCTCTGACATTTTGGATTCATATCCAGGATTCTCAGACAAGCATCCAGGATTCCACTTTCAAACTACGAAACATAAAAGAAAAAGGTGAACAGGGTTAGCACTGATTGTCAAAGTCCATGTTTTGAGCCATTTCTTTGGCGCACTATTTATAAAATAAAAAAAAACAGTTGCTGGGGCATGTCTATTTGCATTTCAATCATTTTGAAGTGTCAACAAAATTACTCAGAATGAGCTGTAAATGCCAGCCTTTGTCCCACTGTGTCAGATTTCCCAGGCTGGACTGGAAACAATAACAGCCCTCTGACTATCGGCCTCTATCATTTTATCATATCTGCTGATTTCAGTGTCATGTATTCAGGAACAATGGTGTGTTTGCCATTACGCAATGCGCTATTATACCACTTGATGAATGTACATCTCTCTCTGTTATCGGAGCAGAGCGTGACAACTATGCGGCCAAGCTGTCGACAGACTGGATGAAGTGGGATTGTCGGTGTTGGTGTTGGTACCTGGCCAAAGTTCCAGGGAGTTGGTACAGGGTGCTTGTAGGTGCCTCGAAATATGATCCCATCCTGAGACAAGACATACTCGGCCAGTTTCTCATCGTTGTCCATGTACACCACGTCGCCTGTTGCCAAGATACATCACAAGCGATACAATGAACTTGTGCAACCCGTGTAGAATGCTGTGCAACTGTGACTGCTGGTCAAACCGCTGTCAGAGTTATCTATGTATGGATCAAGTTGCACATGTAAAGCATTTTAAAGGACTTGTATGGAAGAGAGTGCTATAGTTTAACACCAGATTAAAATTGCCCCACATAAATTCAGCAACGAGCTAATTAGCTTAGCATACAAATGTGGCTTGAACAATTCACACTGTTGATTTTAAAGTGAAAATCTTCAAATGTGAGGTGTTTTTACTATGGCAACATTTCTTGGACCTGAAGAACCTGAAGGCAGTCTAGAGATTGAAGGCCTAATTAAAAAGATGCAAAGATAAAAACACACTGTGGTGAGCGACTCCTCTTACAGTTATTCTGAGTCAATCACAATCTTCAATTTAAAATCCTCAGATCATACTAAAGCCATGTGGATGTAATGTAAAACCCTCTTTTCTCCTCCTTTATTACAAAAAATGCTACTCTGATACAACTGCTACTACTGCTGTGTCAATGCTAATCGCATTAGTGGCAGTGAGGCTCATAGTCAGTTCCTCTATTTTGACGAGAGAAGCTTGCAACACTTTTTTTCCTGCTTATGTCACAACTAATAAGAAGGCCTGAAAAAAGACGGATGTGTGAGGTTTCAGAGGAGTCTTGGAAGCAGTAACATCTGAATGACGAAATAGCCGGACAACAACTGACGTGATCTTCCGCCCTCTAGACTGCCCATGGACGCCTTCCATCATAAACCCGCTTCAGAGTGAGCGATGATGATCAAAGCACTTGGCAGCATGACAAATGGCACAGTTACCCACCTGCACACCAGGGGTTGAAGAGCAGGATGAAGTCGACGCGGCCTGATCTCCCCAGGCTTAGCGTGTAGCGGCCCACTGGTGCGTCGGGGGCGCTGCAGATGGACAGCGCCACCATGTCCCCGGGAGGGCTGGTGACAGCGGCACTCCACCGTGACGTGTCGATGTTGGGGGACAGTCCAAAGGAGGCCCTGGTGCCATACTGCTCTGAGGGCTGGGGCCCTGCGTGCAAACAGCGCAGATACAGCGAGACTGACTGCATGTGGGAAACAGCCAAGTCTGTGAAATATTTGGCTCTGGGAAATGGAAACTTGTAGAGTACACATCTCTTTTTTTTGGTTTCCGCAGCCCTGTTCAAATTTAGAGCAAACATGTCAGTGAGTCCCCTGTTGTGCATGAACAGTACAACAGAGTAAAAACATCCAACTATGAAAGATGATTGGTGCTTTTCAATGAATCTACAACTAGAAATAAATAAATAAATAAGTAAAACTAGCACAGAATAAAAAAAATCCTTTACATCCTCCCTGTGCCTGCAGCTTTTTCGATCCTTTTCTTCTCATTCGGCAGAGCAAAATTTTCTCTTTCTAAGCGCCCGACTTTATCTACTATCACACACACACTCTCTTTCCTGTTGCCGAGGAACACTTCCTGTTTTAGTGGCCTAGCTCCTAAAGTGAATTACCCCCTGTCCATGCATGAGTTTTCCCCGAATACGAGCTGAGGCAAACTGAGACGGCTTTAAAGACTTGTCTGGTAAATGAGAACACAACCTGTGGAGAACAAACAGCTGATTCCAGTGAAGCAAAGAGAAAAAATGTGGGAGGATCTTCGGTTAACAATGGGGAAAAAAAACAACGACTCAACCTTCAAAAGCTGGCTGTAAAAACTGGAGAGCTGAAGGGAAATTACTTGCTTCCTTTTTCAGCTAACATTGGAAACAGATTATTTCCTCTCCTCCTATTTCAAATCACAAAAGTTAGCGGATGGAATGTGAGCAGAGATGCACAGCGGCACCTAAAGTGAACCCGCTGACAGGCAACACACGGGAGGAAACATACAGGTACATATGTCTCTGACAACATCCCAGACTCTTAGTTTACAATGTCTTCATTGACCATTTCTTGATTTTCGAAGAAGAGCTGAGGAGGCAGCACCTGTTTCTGCAACAAAGTCCAGAGAGGTGACTCCAGGCTGGAAGCTTCCAGAACGGAAGTACAGGCTGATGGTGAACGGCTGGCCTCTGCGCACAATCAGACGGTCCACGCCGTTCAGATCCGTGCGGTGGTCTGTGTTGTTGAACAAGTACTCCAGGTCCCAGCGGTCGATGTCCAGAGCTTTGGAAAGAAAAAGAGAAACAAAGAATGAGTCTAGAAGTTTGGTCTATTTGAAATCGTTGACATATTACTGAGAAATCAACGCACCAGGCACAATTGTTTGATTTACATTAAACAGCTGGATAATATGCTGTATATGTTTACAATCTGGTAAACTATCGTGTAACTGTTGCATAATGTGCCGTTTAAATAAAACTTTTAAAGGCCCAGCTTGGAAGATTTAGCACCACCTAGTGGTAAGAAAGCATAATGCAAACAATGTTAATGTGAATTTTTGTTTTCTGATGTCCTGCTTGGTCTCTCAAGCCCAAACAGATTTACCTTCTGGGCTACTGCAGATACACAATATTTCCACTTCCTTATAGATTGACCTGCTTTTCATTTAGGTATCTTCACTACACGTGAATGCTAGTTATACAATTTTAAAAATAAGTGAAACTGGTCAAAAAGGAAACAGGAACAGGCGCTTAATGCACAGCAGCCAGGCTGTAGGAAAGTCATTTCCAGTAAGTTCATTTTGATGGCAGGGCTTTCTGCTGGCTTTTACAGTCGCTCCCTGCAGACAGGCAGACAGGCAGACAGTCGCTCGCTGGGAAGGTTGCTCAAGTACAAAGCGCCCGGCTTCTCAGCTGGGTGTGTTGTGACTCAGAGGAATCTCACCCTCTTGACTTCCTGTTTGCATGGATCACTTTTAATAATGCCTCCACGGAGCTCGCAGCCGTGTGGGCCGCTCCGTCACACGTCAGGAGGGTGACCTCGCGACCTCACACCATATAGGAGGCGGAGCTGTCAGCAGGCAGGGGCTGGGCTGAGCAAACACAGTACCTAAGCTGCAAAGACTTCCTGCTGTTTTACGTGATATCAGCATGTCCGCGGGGTTAAACGCAGGCTTTTACCTTATTTCGCACGCTAATTGAAAACATGACAGTGCTTCTAATTGCGGAAAATGAGTTCAAGGTGTCGCGCCACCGGTGCTCCGACAGCTGGAGATAGTCAGAGGATTGTGAAGGCTTTACTGCTCGGCCCGTTCAACTCTTAACATTTGATCAGGGAAAATACAGAATAAATGTCATTGCTTTGGAGTTTAGCACCTTTTTAATAGTTCACCATCTGGAGCAAGAACAATCTCACTCTACTCTGAAAAAGGCGTCTAATAACATTGATCTGGAACTTCAAGAGAACATTTCCAGACACCAGAACACGTGAACACGTGATTGCACAATGAGGGGGTGACATCATCCTTTTCTGCAGTGGTTTTCTGGGGATTTGGAGGGTATTATGTGGATGCAGAATTGATTTGAAAAAACAATCTGTGTTTCCTCCTCTGCAACAGTAACAGTAACAGTATGTTTGCGTGAAGGTGAAGCAGTTCGCAGCAGCTGGCGGCGTCTTCGGCAGTTACATAAGCGGGCAGTTCGATTCTCTCACACCAAATGTATGGGACTGAGATTCTCCGCCCTGACCCCCCTCCATTCCTGCCTAATGATTGCACACTGGAGGCACCACGCAAACAGCCACAGAGGGGCTGTGTCTTCGAGCGCAGCCTGCATTGGCCTTATAAGGTAAGTAAGCAAAATTAAAATAACCTGGACGGCGCCGTTTTAACCCTGGAAAGTTTCACTAGAAGGACCTTGCTGTCCTGTCAGTGGTGAAAAAAGGGTTCCCAGTTTTGCAGGGTGACACCCAGAGCTCCACCATGGACACTTTGAAATGGATGCTTTGTACGTGTCTGAAAGGGAAAACACTGATTCATCCTCGTGTGTTTTCTTTTCTGCATACTCAGTCGTCTGAACCAGCTGCCCCGGCAAGCGAAACTCTGAGAGGAAGCCACAGCAAATAATCATCATAATAAAACTGTTCTTGTGAGCGTGTGTAAAGTCTGCACAGTTCAGAGATCACTGTGCACAAACGACCCCTTCCTCCTCCCCCAGACATTTCTGGCATGCTGCACATTTTGACGCACAGGTCTGCAAAGAACCTGAGAAGAGTTGTTTGGTTTTTTTTTTTCTTGCGTCGGCTGTCCGGTTCTGCCAGATTTTAAGAGTCTGCACAAGTGTTTGGAGTAAATTGTTTGAAGAAACCTCCCCCACACACACACACACACACACACACACACACACACACACACACACACACACACACACACACACACACACACACACCTACCCCCCCTTCTCTCTCTTTCTGTGCCTGTTGGTCCATGTAAAGACGGCAGCAGTTAACTGCAGGAGCCTCCAGCTGCTTTCAGCTGCTTTCAGCGGCTGTTATGTGTCTTATGGTCCCAGGGCTGCAATCTTCTGCTCAGGCATGAGAGGACGAACGTTTTCACAAGTCACAAGTGTGACTGACAGAGTTGTAAATGTCAGAGTATCAGCAACATACGGTGTCAGACACAGGGGCCAGCGTGTCAATCTTAAAATGCTTGAAGATGCATGCGGACAGAAATGTGTTCTTTCTGCCACATTTGTCAGTTTACTTCAATTCAACCAATGTCAAACTATTGAAATGGATTCAAACAAATAAAAACACAAAACAAAAAATAGACTTAAAACCTCCTATGGTGGTTATAATAAACCCAGAAGTAGTCAGAGTAGAACCTACCTTGTGCCATGTCTGCTGCTGCTGCTGCTGCTGCTGTAGGGGTGCGTGTGCGTGTGAGTGTGAGTGTGTTCTCAGATGGGAGGGTCCCGTCGCCGTTATCTCGCTGCCATTTGTAGCCCCGCTCGCCCCGCCTCTTCCTGATTGGTGGGCGTGACGCGACGCCGCCCTCGCTCCACCGAGCGCCGAGCACTTTCCTCAGAAGCTCCCGGGCTGTGTGAGCGCGTTTCCCGGAAGATGGAGTAGCAAGTTGGGATGGAAATAAATGTTTCCAGAGAAGTGACTTATCTCAATCTGTGACGTATACAACAGCCCGTCTGGCATCCGCGACCTCAGGCATCACGTCCCACGTTCACTCGCAGCCCTTTTCTTACCCAGTTCGAACTTTAGCGAGCCGCCTGTCTATGTATCTGTGCCCGAGCGCACCGAGGTGCGGCCGATTGGCTCATTTGTGTTTGCAGGCGTTTGAATTGTTGATGCGTTTCTCTCGCTGAAGCTGAAGTGGTGCAAAGAAACAATAGTTCTAATCTAATGTTTGTGTTCGCTTCGCTCCTTGCTCGTCTTTCTTTCTCGCGCGCACACACCTATCTATCTATCTATCTATCTATCTATCTATCTATCTATCTACATACACTAGCAGTCAAAAGTTTGGACACACCTGTTTCTTCTTTATCTTTACAACTTTCTACACTGTATTATATGAAGGGTAGCTATTCTAAATCACCTAAAATATAAAACCTGTTTGAGTTATTTCTCATTTTTTGTTTAATAATTCATATTCCTTATGTGTTCAATCATAGTTATGATGCCTCGAGTGACAGTCTACAATGTGGGGAGTCATGAAAATGGAATAAATACCATTAAATCAGAGGTATGTGTCCATGCTTTTGACTGGTCGTGTACATGAGAGAAATAGATATATATATTTTGATGTCACATGGTAATTTGTATATGTGACTGTTATTCCATCGATTGAATAACAGAGGAAAGCCCTCTTTAAAACAGATTATCACATGGCACATACAAGTCCTGGCTCAACAGCCACGCATTACATCAGTGAAGTGACACTGAACTCTGTTCAAAACCACAGTGGAAGTGAGTCAGGGCCTCTGCCAAGGCTCGCTCTGTGGCGCCCACCACCACCACTGATGATGAAACTGAAAAACACAGCTGCCCCCAAAAGGGGTTAAAAGAATGAGAAGTGCTGTGTGTGTGTGTGTGTGTGTGTGTGTGTGTGTGTGTGTGTGTGTGTGTGTGTGTGTGTAAAAGGAATTCAGTAATAGAAAAAGAATGAGAAATTGCGTTATCTATACATATGCATACAATGCTCAAGATGAAAGTTGTCCGTGACTCACCTTAACACTTGTGTCCCACAGTTTAAGGAAAGTTCCCTTCAATCATGAAATGGGAGCAGAACATGAGCACTACATATCATATACTCCGTAGCCTTAACGCAGCAAATAAGAAACACTTTTTCTCTTCGTTCAGCAGTGTGAATCTGGTGTTTTTTTTTTAAGTAACCCAGACTTTGCTTTTATTTCAGAAGGGTGGGTGGGGTCCGGGGGGGGGGGGGGGGGTAATACTGCATTTATTGGAGCTGCACTACGTCTGTTTTGAATTAGTGTGTTTTGTTTTAACTACAGACTATATGAAATTTGTGCTGGAAATGTTTGTTTTTTTAATGCATATGAAAAATGGGAGACAGCAATGCTTTAGAAAAAACATTTGGTTTAGTTTATTACAAAAAAAGGTAGTGGTGCAAAAAACAAAAACACAACAGAAAGTCATATGAGTGCTACACAAATTATTGTCTTCATTTTTCAACGTATTAGTGAAAGTGTTTTATTTTCAGTGAAGAAATCATTGATTATAGGAGAAAAACAGGAGGTGTTAACTGTTTTCATCACTCAAAAGAATTGAAAATGTTTTTATTAAAGTCATCTGGGATACAGATGAATGCAAGACTTCTCCTTTTTCTGTGCTGATCCACACATTTTGACAGGCATTCACACAAAAAAGCAGAGCTATTCTACAGTCGTGAGCTGACACTGAGACTTAGATTTTACATCCAACTATGCAGAACCTTGTCGGCTTGCGCGTTCTGAAACAAATATGTCAGCGTTTAACTTCAAAGCGCAGTAAAAAAAAAATAAAAATAAAAAAGACATATATATGAAGAAATCCTGGCCTTGTTTTAGTGGAGACATAAAGGAAGATTAATTTACAGCGCAGTGATGCTTTTTAAATAACACATGGATGCCTCTTTAAATAGTTTCCTCTTTAACCCAGACACCAACAAAATCACGGAGAACCCCCCCAAAAAATGACCTGTTGAAAGAGAAAGAAATCAACAAACTGTTCTTTATGTCAATGTATCTTGAGAAACATGCACAGTTACCTTGAAGTGCATCTCATAGTTCAGACCTCAGTGGATTTGCCAACAGCGGTGCTCTGAGCCTGGAAAAGTGAAAAAGAAACCAAAAAAAACTTCATTTGGAGCATTCGCCAAGTCAGCCGAAGTTTACTGGAAGGAAGTGATGAAACATTCTTGCGAATTCGTCTCCTCACTTTTATCAGTAATGCAGACTTTGCATTCCCGAGAGTTGAAAGCACACGGCCGTCATCGTTCACCTCACCTTGTCATGGGAAATCTCTCCAGCCTGACTCTGTGGTTTGGCTGCAACTGATACTGAAGGCTGTGGTTTTTCCGGCAATGTGGCTGCAGAATTTTGTCCGGCTGGAGGGTCTCCAGCTGTGGGAGCCGCCGCCGCCGTCGCCGCCGCCACCTCCTTGATGGTGACTGTGGAGGAGCAGACTGAAGAGGCATCCTCCGCTTCGCCTGGGGCCGCAGAGTGGAAGCTGTGGCCGGAGCTGCTGAAGCCGCTCACGCTCTCTCCAGACGATTCAGAGCTGTCCACTGCAACAACATGGACAGGGTGATGGGTCAATGCCCTGACTGAGGGATGATACAGCTGATTGGCTGAAGGATTCAAGGAAACATGGTTTCACTACTACATCAAACATCGGCATTTTGTCTCCATTTTCCACAATGAGTTTTTAAAAACCTTCAGTCTTGAGATGGACGTCTTTTGTCAGAGTAACTTTATAAACACCAGATGGCCAGGAGTGGACAGCAGTGGTACTGACATTCTGTATTTCTGTATTATGTACACTCATTGCTCGGGTTGTGTGTTGTTTTTTTTTTTTACCAATGATGTCTGACAGCAGGTTTTATGTTTTTATGTCTCTTTGCTACTTGTAGCACTTTGAGATTTCTTAATGTAAAGTGCAATATAAATAAAATTCATTATTATTATTATTATTATTATTATTTATTATTACTTGGGTAAAAAATTACTCTTGTGAAAATGAAAGTACAGATTCAACTACTTTACTTAGGGAAAAGTAAGAAAGTACAGGTTCTGAAATGCATTTAAGTAAAAATTACAAATTGTTTTTGGTTTTGCCATGAATGAAACGTTTGTTGATAATTTTGCAAAATTTAAAAAGTTGTGACTGAACTGTCCAGAGCTCCACTTCGAGCAACGACGACAAATTACAAATACACTTCAAAACACAAAAGCATGTTTTTCTACTGTAAGTAGTAGAACGTACCGACATTTGTGTACAAATGTGGAGAGTAAAGCTAAAAAGCTTTTAGAAAAAGAAATATTCAAGTATACTACTGATACCTGTATAATCTACTTCAGTACAGCAACGTAGTAATTGTACTTTCTTACTTCCCACCTCTGAGAGTGGAACCAGGAGTGTTTGCCAACATGGTGACTGTGAACGCACACTCACGCAAGAGGTTCTGACTCCCGCCCCCGTGGTCCAGGTCGTCCTCCTCCAAGCCTCCGGGTGGCGCCATGTAACCCACGAGGCCTCCGGAGGCGGCCCTCCTCGTTGGCCCGCACATGTATCCCACGGGGGACAGAGACCCTCTCCCAGAGGACGAGGAGGATGAGGACATGCTTCCTGAACCGACAGATTTGGGCCGACTCGGGAGGCCGTCCTGCGACGCTTGTGATCCCTCGGAGGGAAGGAACCTGTTGTCTGCAGAGAAAGGAGAAGAAGAAACAAATGAGCTCTGTAATACCATGATCATAAAAAAAATGCCCTATACCTGTTTTGCTCACACTGTTTTCCAGACACTTAAGTTCAAATGAAAAGACCAGGGTGTAAAACAAAGATCTAAAAAGAAAGCAGTGCTAAGTGAGCCTGGCTGTACCTCGTCCAATCAGAACACAGTTGACAGCTCGGTCGCTGATCGCTGCCTCACTGGGCTGGATGTCCATGAACGGCTTGTTTCCAATTCCCATGAACACTCTCTCCTGCATACGGACCTCTGGAAGACAGAACGTCACGTCCATGGGTGGGATGGGGTGAGTCGGACGTGGACCATCAAAACAGAAGCAATTTCAAACAACTTGAAATGGCAGAGAATCTGAGGTTTGCGGCACTGTCCATTTTCATGCGCCCAGAAAATAATACACTGCAGATGGTTTTTCTTGTATGTCTGTCTGTCTGTTTTTGTTTTCTTTCCGCACCTCTGTTGTGCACTGCCTGCTCCCACAGGATCCGCTCCAGGTCCCTGGTCCAGGCCTCCTTCAGCTCCCGGCTGCCTGCCTGAAGCGTGTACGTGTCCTGGGTTTTCCTCTTTCGGAACCAGATCTCAAAGCACAAGCCGCTGTCGCCGCTGTTTTGGGTCAGGCCAATATCTGAAGTCTAAGAACATAAAGAAGAAAACTTGGTTCTCTTTCAAATTTGACCTTAGTGTTGTTGCGCAGTATGTCCTACAAGCCCCTCTGAACTGGTGGACGGAGGGCGATAAAAGGTCATTGTGTCACGTCAACAATCAAATGCTGCCTCTATCTTGGCCATGGACCTTTGGGAGACCCATGAGTCAGTGCATTGCAACACAGTTGCGCAGTTTAAACTTGTTACAACCAAGATGCAGACAGTGTTTCCTGGCAGCCCCAGTGGCGTGGGCGTGGGCGTGGGCGTGTGTACCTTGAAGGACTGCTTGTAAATGTAGGTGTCATTCCCCACGTCCGTCTTCCTGGTTTTGCTGAAGAGGACGAGCTCTTGAAAGAGGAAAATGTGGCGGAAGCATTTCTTCTTCCTGAACGTCACCATGAACTCGTCCTGCCGTATCAGCTGACCCTGCTCCTTCAGATTGACCTGCGGTGCACCATGGGAGATATCATTTCTATACAGTTCAAGATGTACATATGCCTCATTTATGACCTGGCTAATGTGTATGCATTAAAAAAAAAGATTACTCATGATTGACCCACTATGTATACACTAAATGAGCATGCTTATACTCTATGGTACAAGTTTTGTGTGCCATCTCTCCTTCTGTTCTTTCTTAAACCTGCCTCCAAAACGTATCAATCATCCTTATTACAGTAAAGCACACACTGTGCCTATGCCGAGCTATGTGCGGTATGTGCTGTGTTTGAAATACGATGTTCTCCTTGTCTCCACTCTGCTATATATGCTATACATATGCTGTATGTGTACTCTAGTATGGAGGGTCGGCACGCTTAGAAGTTGCTGCCTCACATCGCAGTCGCGGATGGCGTCCATGGCCAGCAGGTTGTTGCCGTGTCGGAGCTGGAAGTGGACGACTTCCAGAGCTGCTTTCACCTCGGCCGCCTCTCTGGCTTGTCCCGGACCACACTCCCGCATCATGTCCTGGAGCAGCAGGCTGTACTTGCTGATTCTCTGCACAGGCTTGAGCAGGTACGACCACAGGTCCATTTTGTCGTCCAGTTTCAGTTGCTTTTGCTGAAGTGAGGCGGGAGGAGAGCAGACGGATTGGTTTGGTGAACTTGCTGTCGTCAGGATGTCAGGGTGAGTGAAGATAAACCGAAGAAAGATAGAAATACTAGCAGCCACATGAAGACTGGCAGCAACTAGTAGAGGCAGCGCATGCTAGGTTTCTTAGTAAAAATGAAAAAGGGATGCTTTGTCCATACTCACTGTTAAAGGGCACATCGATGACATTTATACCTCAATATTCATACATTTAATGTATAACTGGGTGTAAATTGCTAATGCACATAAAGCTAGCTATGGATTTCACCAATTTCTCAAACTGTAACAACCAGACCAATGGCAAATCTTGATTTCAGACTCTGAGGCTTCTGTTAAGCGTTCTCTAGTTCTGCTTACATGTGCTGAATGGTACTTTCATGGCCTGTTTTTGTTTAGACGTTGCGCAGGATGTTACACCACATTAGCTTTGCGGTGCTGTGGAAGTTGGCATGGTTTTTCAGATCCTTTTCATCTCTCATCTTACATCATCCACGAGTGGACCAACTTTTTGGTTTCTTTGTTGGTCATGACAGTATTTAAAAGCGGTTTGAAACTTTCTTCCTGCTTTCACTATGTGCTGCTATCATTAAAATAGCTCATTGCACTCAAGGTGTGTCAACAGCCAAACTTGTGACACTGAAGTATTTTACCTCAGAGTACAATACCAATGAGACAAAGTTGACAAAACATACCAAGCTAAAGCAAAGAGTACGGTCGACTCAACTTTCTGGCTTGCTATGGTTTGGATGGTCACGCCTGGAGTGTAATGCATTTTCCTTCTGGTACTCTACAGCAACATCAGTATTCCTAACAATTCAAGGAAGTCTTATGAAACCTATAAAAACAGCCATTAGGGATCATGCTGCTGTGGAGTAAACATCCAGATAAGTCTTCTTTTTTTTTTTTTAAATGGTTTGATAAGATCGGGATTTTCCTGCCAACTGCATCTGTTTGTTTCAGCACATTCCAAACTCTTGCTTTCATTTCAACCTGACCATGACGCCTCTAGTGCAGGACAATTTATGGCAAGTTCCAGAAAAAGGAGAAGGTGAGTGATGGAGAGCAAAGGGAGGCTGGCACCAGGTCTCACCTTGAAGAAAGCCTGTCCGTGACTGATGAACAGGCTATCGGATTGCGGTTTGTTCTTGCTGTAAAGGGCGTACAGAGCAAAACTCTCCCTCTGAAACACAAAAGCAGGAGGCAGACCATTATTTCTCACCCTGGTTTAAATGCTTCCAAACTGTGAGCACAACTTGTTGTTCTTTGGAAGTCTAGAAGAAGAACAACAGCATCTGTCCGTGCAGGTCAGCTTGGCTATCAGTGACACTTCTTACAAACACTAGAAGGGAGTTCGCTGTTCCCTTTGGCACCATAACAGCGTTTGATAAAAATGATGTGACCCACGTGTCGCAAGAAGCAGCGTCCCACTCGGAGCGGTTCGTCCTCACAGCTCTCCAGCTCGCTCAGGAAGTGGTGCTGGTGGAAGTCGTGGAGCTTTTCCAGATTCCCAAAGACGATCCCCCTCTGGCCCCTGAGGTCCTGGGGCACGTCTGCCCTCTCCAGTTCGGGGAAGTAGTGCTCTCGAACGTAACCCAGAGCCTTCACGTACTCCCTCTCTGTGGACAGCAGCTCCTCCATGATCCTTGGCAGTTTCCTGTGCAGACAGTGGAAGAAATTAAAAGGTCCCATTGACAAAATTCAAGGTCCCAAAGAAATCACATACAACAATATAATGGACCTCTTGCCTGTCAATGAATTCCAATTACACAAACATGTGCCAAAGCTCTGGAAAATCCATACTGTGTGACATTACAAAAGGCTCATTATAATACATTATATTTTCTTGAAGTCTGAGATAAAAAACAAAACACAAGCATTTGCCTTGTCTCACATCTTCTAATTGTACTCACAAAACATCACATCCATTGCTTTGTGCTGCTGGTGATGTCTCCGGGTGGATGGGTGAACCTGTTGGAAGCTGCTTGGAAGCCACGCACCCGTTATCTCCCTCCTCTTCCCCGGCGCCCTGCGACTTGCAGCCGCGGCTGCTGTCGGCCGGCAGGTTCAACTCTGGCGGCGGCTGACAGTGTTTGTTCCTCACGTTCAGAGGCGTCAGAGGGAAGTTGCCATGCGAGCCCTCGCTGAGGGATCGGCCCAGAGGCTGCCGCGGGAAGTCGGCATTCCCTTCTGCCGAGTCAGCCCGGCTCAGGTCCTTGTCACTGCGGTGCTCTCTCAGTCGGCCTCGGCTCCCTGCAAGGCCGGGCCGGCAACTGCCGTCCTCGAGTGGCGTTTTCTCTGCTCCTTTTGGTGCAGGAGGTGCATCTGGCGTCGACAAATCTTCTGTTTCACCGCCTTTCAGGTCAGGAGTTTCACAGTTTGCCCCGTTTACGGCGCCAGCCTCCTCAGTTTCGGGCTGTTTGACTTGTTCTTTTTCAGAGGTCTGCTGCAGGGTCGGGGGGGACTCGCCATCCCCTCGTTCGCCGCCGCCTCCCTCCACCTCCCCCACCTCCTGATGGCTCGCTGCTGAGCTCCGCCGGCTCTGGATCTTATCCGAGCTCTTTCCCTTTTTCTGCATCTTCTCCAGATGTTGCCTGACGTCTTGGCACTGGAGCCAAGCTGCATTCCACACCCTCATAGCTGCGGAGGACCTTGATCCCAAGGCGCAGGCCTTCACCTTCACTGCCTGGAAGTTGAGGGTGGAGAAGTCGCAGCCTAAACGCTCCTCATATGTCTCTAGAGCGCCGAGGGTGGAAGCGGACAAACAGGCCGGCTCTACCGTCTCTAAGAAATGGCTGCACTCCTTGGCCAGCGCTGACGCCTGTGGAAGAACATAAATACATCAAGTGTCATTGGTTTTTGGCCATGATGAAGGAGCTTCCAAACACAGTGTGCATATTTCACTGGGGCGATTTTGTGTATCACTGGATTATTGTGCAATGGACTGAAGCCCACACCCTCGCGTGCTTGCAACATTGATTTATCGTCGTGCTCTGCATTGTGTGGCAGTATCATGACAACAAGGAGTGGTCAGGTCAGTTTGGTGAAATGCTGCGGAGATCTGTGCACTTTGCAGAAACCACAGCAAAGATTTCAAAAACTATTAGGCCTTAAACTAGTTACTGTTATTGTAACAAGGTTGCCGCTCTACTGTTGCACTAGTAAGCTAATGTAGCATAGCATGTTACTTCACATTTACTGTTACAGTTAGAGAAACTGGGTAAATCCGAATTAGCTACATTAGCAACAGAACAGGACCAGAACAAGGCTTTGTTTTTGGTCCATTTGTGTTATCAGTTGTCACAAATCACACAATCAAATCAGTGGAGATGCTGCGTGGGTGGGGCAACCGTAGGAATGACACACACACACACACACACACACACACACACACACACACACACACACACACACACACACACACCTGCTGGCAGAAGCCGTGCACGTTGGCCAGTGTCTCCAGCTCCTTGTGCCTTTGCTCCGCTCGCAACACAAAGTCGTCCACGTCGGACCTGAAGGTGCAAACCAGGGTCCGAAAAATCTCCAGGGCTGGACCGGAGTCATCGGTCGCGGCAATTTGCCCCGCCTCCGTCACCAGGGTGGAGGCTTGCTGTTGTTTCTCCTGGGAAGAAGTGATAACACATCCACATGGGACTTCTCTGCCTCTGGGTGCCTTATCTACTGTTTACCGTTAGCGGCACAGTCATTTAAATGGTTTCAGCTTCGGGGGAAAAGAGGAAAGAGCGGTTTGGAATCACAAACGGCCTGATAACGTTTTTTTTTTTTTTCCAAACCTCTTTAGTGAAAAAAACAAAACAAAACAAAAATCTAGTACCTTAGCTTGAGCGAGAAACTCCTCAAAGTGCTGTATGGCAGTTTCAGTGCACACCAGGGTGTCGTCGGTGGTGTAAGAGTCCTTCAGTCGCTGCTCGCCCTCGGCACTGAACCACGCCCCGGCCTGTTGGACGACGAGCAGAATCATAAAGCGCTGTGTTTCAAGGTTGGCCGGCTCAGCAGTGCACGGTGGCTCGTTTTGTTCGACGTAAAGTTACATCTCCCTGTCAGGTACATGGCTGGACCCTCGTGTTGATTTCTGCGCCGGCCGCTGTTGGCGGTACCCACCGTGCTGATCTTGGCTTCCATCTCTCGGAGCCTGAGGAGGAACTCCAGGTGCTGCAGGGACTCGTTGGATCTCATCACCAGCGTGTGGAGCTTCTCCTCCACCCGGTTGTACACACCTGTGACCGACTCCACGGCGTCTCTGCAAACGCCACAGAACGAACATGAAACCCACCACAATTTTCTTTTTCAATGTAATGCCAAATGTGTCTCATGAGGTGAAACGTTATTTAGACCTTTTTCTTTTAGAATTATTATTATTATTATTTGGCTTTTATTAAGATAAGCTAAAGAAGAGATTGGGAAATATGTTAAATTGACCTTTTTGGTAAAATGTTGCAGAATTGGAATTTCTCTTTCACTTTTACTTTGAAATTCCTTCCCTGCTCCTGGTTTGCACTTCCTTCTCTGGTCCTTCACGTCCTCTCTTAATCAGCATGATTAGTTTCACCTGCTCTTTCTGCTTCCTTTGTATTCAGGTTGTGTGACACCGTCTGCTTTTTCCCTGCAAGAGCTTCACTATCAATGTAAGTGTTGTGTTGTTGTCCATTTTATGTCTTTTAAGTTGCCCAGTGTGTAAGTCTGTCTGTCTGTCTGTCTGTCTGTCTGTCTGTCTGTCTGTCTGTCTCTCTAAACTTTCTAAGGGTTTAGTTTGTGCTTTGTGGTTTCTGTATTGAATGTTATATTTTGAATGATTATTTTGCGAAATAATTACATTTCACCTTGTCCTATTGATTGCGGTAAACTTAACGATTATGACAAAGATAATATCAAACCTCGTCTTGCATCCTATCAGTCATCCCCATGTACATTAGCCAACAATGCTTATCTCAACCTATTTTGTTATTTATTGGATGAAAAAGGTCATATAGATTTTAAAACACAGCAGCTCTTTGCCACGGTGGTACCTGAAGTCTTCAGACTGAGGAAATCTCAGGTCCTCTCGTCTCATCCTGGCCAGGACGGCCCCTCCCTCCCTCTGCAGACTGACCAGTCGAGTGTCTTCCAGCACCTCCTTCATCGACGCCCTCTGCTCCTCAATGCACTGCTTGACTTCCTGTAATAGCAAAAGAAAAAGTATTTAAAAAAAAAAGAGCCAGCTTTGTGTGGCCCGGTCGTCAGTATGCAGCACGTTCATCCACTTCTCACAGTGGCAGCATGTCTTGTAACCTGGGCCATGTCCAGCTTCTTGCCGTCCTCCACTTTCTCAATGGCCTTCTGCAGCAAGCTGTCAGCCCCTCGCAGGTCACGCATGAAGGAGACGTATCTCTGTTGGGTTGAAAAGGCGTAGGCCGGCTTAGTGGAGGCAGGCTTGCCTCTCAAATGCGTAGAAAAAGAAGTTTGATTTAAGGATGTTGTCTTCAGCTTGTATCCATCCTCTGACAGACTGAAATGCTCTTGGCCTCCACACTGACCACCCGCATGCATGACAAAGTCCAGCTGTTTATGCGCCTGACCATGCCTCCTTATCATTTTGTGTTTACACAACTACAAAAAAATGCTCATAAATTCGCAGCTGTCTTGACTCAGTCATCTGATATATGACGGCTGTATATTGTTGTTTGGAAAGTCCAGCTAATCTCTCAGCCTTGGAAACACAACCTGACTGTCCTCAAAGCCCAGACTGGACGTGGTTACACAGGAGGACGACTGGTGGTTTTGGTGTGCGGGTAAATTTCCCCGCAGCTTGTACGTGGGTTTGTCAGCAGCCCTTCAGGGCCTATTGGGAAATTTCCCGGTAATTAAGTGATGCTATGCCACATCAGCAGTGGAAAACACCCAGATTTTTTTTTCCATACTAAAACTTAATATTACCTGATGGAACTGAAGCCAGTCGCTGTGGCTGTATGCGAAGGTTCCTCCCAGGTTGGCAGTCAGCTGAGAGGCTTCAACTGTCTTGTTGAGCGCTTTCATGGACGTCACAATGTCCATCTGGTGGTCAGAGACAATAAGGGTGAGGCTTGATGATCTCCGTCATGGAGGAAAATAGATGAATTAGATTTAAAAAAAAAAAAAAAAAAAAAAGTCAAAATCTATATATAATTCCAACCTGTAGCCCCGGGTGCTTCTCGGGCCGAGGCGAAGTGTCTTTGTCCACCAGCATCACCACGCTGTGGACGGCATGCAGAGCTTGTTCCTGAGGCAGAACAGCGAGACACACACAGCACATCTGGGTGAGCCGTCTCGTCTTTACCTCAACATCCGCTGGGATCATCCAGGCATGATCTGAGTGTTCACATGGCTTATCATAACATGTTGTCATGAAAAGTAGTAAGGGTGCGTTTGAGCATGACTCCAAAAAGGGAACCAAGCAGGGGAAACATGATGTTTGCACAGAAATTCAAATAACTGTGACCAGCGATCACAGTCGAGTTCTCTGGAAAGAGATGAAGCAGTGTTTTGCATCCTGTTTATGAGTATTCATGAATCATGCACAATGTTAATAGGGATGCAATTACGGAATATTTGTCACACATGCGCACCAATGTGCGTGTTCTAACTAGATCCAAACTTCACTGGTGTATTTGGATGTGACCAGCTGGTTATTCAGCCTTTTATGGGAAGCTCGGTATCGACTAAACATCCATGCACTCGTTGACTCTTAGGCCACACGAATTGGATGTAGCTTCATTTTTTTTTTTTTTAACGTGCTCAAGGGTTTTTATATCAGGAAAATGTACTCAACTTCTTGCCAAACCCTGGAGTTTATCACTTTATAAGACTGCAAGGTCAGACACTCTACTGCAGATTCGGATATCTGGGTTAAGATCATCTGCTGGTCTTGGACTCTGGTGTCAGTGTGTGTGTGTTGTTGACCTTGGCGTGTGTGTTCATGCTTGCTAGATGCTACCTGGGCCATTAGCAAAGCTCTGTAGAGGTGAAATGGAGGAGGTTTCCTCCTCGCACCGATGACCAAAGTCATTCCCAGCTCTCGGATCTCCTTCCTGCCGACATGATGGAGGTCGTTAGGGTCCATCTAAAACAACGCTCCCCTTGTCACCATCAAAATTTCACAGTTTCATTACCCCCTAAAGCTGTGTTTTTCCTTTATGTCCCGTGGATTCCACACTTTGACATCTTCACACAGCCCGTTTTTAATGCCTCCCTCTCAGGTTACCGATCCAGGGGCCTACATCGGACATGGCTGCTAATTCTAGCGAGGCTCCGCATACCAGACAGTTGGCAGCCGGCCCGGGGAGATGCCGTGGCGCTATAGTTCTTTAACTGGGGACACGCAAAGCCAAAACAGTCTGGGGGAGAATGTCTGTCCAATGTCGGAACTTTAATGACCCCAATAAACCGAGCGACAGTGGATTCTGTAGATTCTTCGCGTCCGGCGAAGCCGGTCACACAGGTCAGCTGACTGCGAATTCACATTCAACTCGCTCACTTTGCTTTTGAAATGAATAGTTTAAGCAATGTACTCTTAAAGTTTGAGCTAAATCAGCACCAGTCGTGTATTTCACCCCGGACTAAAAAGAAATGTTCAAATTGTACCATGCCGCCCTCTTGTGGTCAATTATCGTATTGCATGTATTTACAAAGCTGAAGAGATTTTCTCTCTGAGGGAGATTCCCACCCATTCAGTCAAGGGGTCAAACCCAACTAATATGACTCAGACGTATGGAATTCTCCACAAGAAAGATGTTTTGGATTTCTGGTCTTTGGGAAATGCCTTGTGGACACTGTTTGGGATACCTGGGGATGAAGTGTAAATAGAGAAGTAATTCGCAGAGGCTCTGCACCGACACGTGATGGGACGCCCAGCCCGGTCCTTCCCCGTGGACCTCCACAACAGCCCGGCCCGTCCTATCCCTGCTGCCTGGAGGGAGAGAGCAGTGCTGTTCATCTTTCTCTCCAGTCTACCAAGACATTAAATATTTCAAAAGTCTGAGGTCATGACATTGCATTCTGCAGGTCTGGGAAGCTTTGAGCCCAGAGGTTTTACCCACATGGAAGTGAAAACATAGTCAAGTCTTTCAAGTGTTTCTAAAACTTTTGGAGAGGTTTTTTTTTTTTTCTGTTTTTTTAAAGCCTTTCCCTTTTTTCACTGCACCTGGTAAGCAAACGATGCCGAGCTCGAGCAAACCGCTGATCCTTCTGAAGCTGGATTCCTCGGTCTGCAGACGGTGTGGACAGTCAGGACCTGATGAGGGGACATTCACTTGTGCTGCTGGTGGCCTCTCTGACTTTGAGTTGTGTACTTTGAGGATGGGCGAATCTGTGGCAGAGGCAGTTTCACTCCGATTTGACTGGAGCTCTACAAGTTTGGAAGGAAAGAGGGAAAAAAAAAATCAAACTACCAGTACGATAAACTCAGATTTTTCTTAGTCATTTTTATCAGGAGAGGCCTCACTTATCATCGAACACCACTAGCTCTCAACAACGTCACGTTCCGCCAAACAACCTTTGACTAATTGTTCGGTTCTTCTTTGGTAACTCCCACCGACAGTGAAGTGGCCGAACGCCGGCCACAGTCTCTGCAAGCAAACACTGCGGTGGCCCGGCTGCTAAGCCTGGCTTTGATTTCAGACGTCTTAATTGGGCTCTTCGAAGAGCCAACAAAGCCTGGCCTGTGCTCTCCCTCTCTCTCCCTTTGCTGCTTTAATGGTCCGTGACCGGGCGAGTCCCCAGTCAAGATCTCAACGTGAACGCCAGCGGGTGCCGGGAACACGGAGACTGTCTGCGTGCACGTTAACTCTGTCTCTCTAAATTACAGAACTGGCTGCTTTCCTTATTTTTTTTCGGCCCCGGTGGGATCAGGCCCTCCCTTCCAAACGGGGTGCAGCCCGCTGCACTATTTCCGTTCCCTCCCTCGGTTCTCGGCACCGACATTAAGCTCCACGCTCGCTGAAAAACCCCAGACGGCACTGGGAAGATTAGACCCGAGCGTGGGCTTTGACTTTTGAACCCTTTAACTAAAGGAGCTCTTGAAATCGCTGCAGCCGCATTCCTGCAGGCATGAAGGTCACTGTCGAGCTTCACTCGCGTCTGTTCGGTGGGGTGAGGATGTGTGTGTGAGAGTGGGGGGTTCAACGCTCAGCGGGACATTCAGTATTTGACAACATACCACAATAAATGGCTGTTTGTAGTAATAACAATGTGGCGTCTAAGGCCTTGAACCCACATGTAGGTGTTTTTTCTGAAAGAGAAAGAAACAAAATCCTTATACGGTAATGTTTTTTTTTCTTCCACATGCAACCCCCATTAGCACCCCGGCGACGTTCACACGCTCAACCAAGAGGTGGCGATACAACCTCCAAGGTGTAAAGACACGTTGGCCCATTGAAAATTACTCAACAATCACGACCCCCAATTTGCCATTGATTTCTTTTTAGTGGCCCAACACACAGTTTGCTTGTAGATGGAAGGTCGAACTGTGAAGCCAGAGCTTCATTTGCACAAAAGCGTTGCCTTGTAAAAGTGCAGAGGCCTTCATTCTCCACCTGCGCTACTTTTTTCTACCTTTTCTAGGCGACTTTCGTCTGTCCAGCCTTTGCACCACCTGATCCAGCAGCTCTCCTTTCTTGCACTGCATCATGCTGGTGATGGTCTCGGGGCAGATGTCGCTGTGGCTCCGGTTGTTCAGTTTGTACAGCAGCGGGCTGCCTTTGGCCGTCTCGGACACCGTAGACAGAGACCGGACCTTCACCTTGTGCTTGCCCGCCGGCTTGGCAGCCTCCGCCCTCTGAAGCTGTGCCTTGCCGTCCTGGCTGTCCGAGGACGCCTCCGACGATTCAGGAGTGAGCTGCTGAGAAATCAGTTTCATCTGCACCCTTTGACTGTGGCTCAAACCGGGGGTCGATTTCAACACGGCCGGCGGTTCCTTCATCAGGTCCTCCGTCTCGAAGCTGGACGGGTGGACTTTGAAGTGAGACGCCAGGCTTTCCTCGATGGTCTTCCGGCAGTGCTTGTGCTTGCAGTGCCTGTTACAAAGGGGTTTGTTACAGTTGTCGCAGACGTTGTCAGGACTGAAGGATCCGGCGGCTGCGGGTTCCCAGTCCTCGCCCAGCAGGCCGCCGACCTCCTGCAGTGCGGCCAGCAGGTCCACGCTCCCCCTCTCGAAAGCCACCGGGTTCCTCAGCGCTGCCACGTACGACTCCCGGTAGCGACACTTGAGGTCGGGGTCGGCCGGCTCGCACCCCAGCCTGCTCTGGCCGCAGGGCGCGCAGGGCTCCTCGGCGTACTGCAGGAGGCGTCCGCAGGGGGCGCTGTTCCCGGGCGGCACTGGCGGAGGAGGCCTGACGGGTTTGAACAGGACTGGGTTTGCGTGGCCGTCTCTCTGTCCATCTGCGAACTCCTTCCCCTTGGCGACGTCCACCAGGTCGACGTAGTCACCCTCGATCTCCAGGTTGGTCTCTCTGCTGTCCCAGGTGTTGGGTGAAACCCAGCCCACCGGTTTGATCAGAGGTTTGGAGGCCGACCTGAGGGCTCGCCTTTCGCTTTCCGCTTTGCTGTGTTTGGAGGGAGAGTCGGCGGCTCTCAGCGACGCCGACATCCTGTCTTTGGAGGGAAGGAGGACGGCCTCCATCGGGAGGGTGGAGGAGTTGAAGTGGGAGGGAAGCGAGGTCTGCTTGGGCTCAGGAGGAGGTTCCCGGTACGAGGGCGAGGTCTTCGGCTTGTCCAAGAACTCGGGAACGGCGATTTGAGCCCAGGGCAACTTGACCACCCCCTGATCTGTGCAGAGCAGGCAGCGGGCGAGCGGCGTGCCGTGCCGTCCGTCGTTGATGTCCCGCAGCCACTCCTCGGTGAAGAGGCAGGGGTAGGAGGTCTCGGGCAGCGGGGTCTCCTCCACCTCCCTGCAGCCCTCCTCCAGGAGACTCTTCAGGACGATGCGAGCCGCTTGGCTCCCGAAGGGCTCCACCTGCAGGTAGAAGTCTCCGGGGCGCAGCAGCAGGGGGTTGACCGGGGCCAGCTGCACGACGGTTTTGTCGTGGAGACACAGAGGCCAGCCCTCGCAGCGGAACACCACGTCAGAGTAGTCAGCCTGGCCAGAGGAGGGAAGGAGGAGGGAGAGCACGATAGTTAGCATGATTAGCAACAAAGCACCTTTAGAAGTATCCCGTTATCCGTTGCTTGCAAATATCAGAAAGTTTGTTTCCAATGAAATCACATGGCATTTCCAGGGTGATGTTACAAGATAGAAACTTTTAACGCCCACATCAGGAAAAAAATTATTCTGTCAATAAATTAAACTTAATTTGTCAACTTGTGTCTCCTGAACTTAATGAGTTGTGAAAGCCCACAGTAAATATAACAGGATCTTTTCTTCATTTCATTATAAAATAATAATTAGCATGGTGTTTAACAAAGATTACACAATTGTAATCATGGGCTCATGAAACTGATTTTAGATCTAAAGGTCTCATTTAAAGCAAAAGTCATGTTGCCAATGCTTTCAAATGGGGGGGAAAATGTGTCTGCGTTCTGCCACCAAACTCCCCAGTCCATCCTTTACTTCTTGGTTTTCCACTAATATTCAGAAAGTATTGTTGCTGAAATCAGCGCTTTATGATGTCATAAAGGGCTCAAAAAGTTCACAGATACTGGTTAAATTCCCTTCTAAACAGGAAACTTCCAAACGGGAAGCTAAAAATCAAGCCTTTTAGAAAACCAGGCTGCAAACAGACGGTTAAATGTGCTGCTTTCTGGAGATCAGTGGATTTTTGTGAATGATCAGTTCGGCAAAGCTGCAAAAAACAAAACAAAGGTCACGAAACTCACACATGCCGCCTGTTGGACGCTCTCCAGCAGGTGTTTGGCCGGAATAAGGAAGTCGAGAAGGCACTGCAGCGCATCGCCGTGGTAACGTTCCTCGATGGAGCGGAACAGCTGGCTGAGGACGATGGGCGCCGTGGCCTCAAAGGGTGGGAAGAGGGCCGAGAGGGCGCTCTGGATGGACGCGTCCAGAGATTCCGGGTTCTGCAGCACGAGGAGACATAACGGGCGTCACTTGTGTTCACCTTGTGGCAGCAGAGACTAGCGGAACACAGACGACAGTGTTCAGGAATTCTCTCTGTTTTTCTCTGAAACTGTGTCCAAAGAGCTCAAACCGCAGAAATTGCAAGTTGAGAGTTGAGATTTTACTAGGCGCACACAGGCACGGGGTGAGCAGAGCAGAACAAAGAGGGCTGTGGTGTGATCCAAAACATTCTTTTGAAATGAGAATTACACTTGAAAGCCGCACAAGGGACAAAATAAATACGGCTGAATAAATCTTCCACTTTCCCCTCATAATAATCACCATTGCAACAATGTCCTTGAACTGCGTCTATTCAATCACGGTGGAAAATGTGGAAAAAAGTGTTTGTTTCATGGCCAGTAATGCGACCTGGCTAATTCCTGTCCATTTTTCATTTGCAATTGCTTTTTATTAATGGGGTGATTGAAAAAAAAAAGGGGAGGAGGGGCGGGGGGGAGAGACATTAAAGAAAGATCCTGATGGATTCATGTGTTTTAGGAATCCTTGGTGGGTCAATCAGAGTTCACCCTGCTGGCCTCTCGCCCAGCACTCTGGAGCCCCGCAGTCAGTGAACGCAGCGGAGGTGAATCATGGACGCATGTCTGTGCAAGAACATCTGCAGTGAGAGGAGTTCCGCTTCCGACTCACTTCCCAACATCATTGCAGCCGCGTCAACTTGACCCAGTTGAGGTGAGTGCACACGTTAGATAATATCCAGACACAGTATTGTCATATATGAATATTTACCTTGGAATAACGGAATAAACGACGGTTGTAAGCTACTACTGTAAATTACTTGCCACAACTCTGACTTGAATTATGGTACCACAGCTTTATTTGTGATCTCTAAAGGGAAAAAAATGTGCAGGCTGCCATAAATATTCACCCAACACTCCATCCACCTCTTACAGCAATGCCCATAGATTTCCTAGTTTAAAGTAACCTTGAGCTTGGATTTTAAAGGTCGACTTCCTGCGCAGAGACGCTTTGGATTTATTTATTTTGTCTCTTTGATGCTGTATTAAAATACCCCCCTTTTTTTTTTAAGGAACACAAGCTTTTAATTTAAATTCATGGATTTGTAATGTCAGACCCTAAAGAAATGCTGGCCAAAGGCCCACGGTTCCGACTCGGACCGTTGTGAGCTAGTATCACACACTCTCTCAGTTCACGGCATCCTGCTGTGTGAATGGCCTGTCTCCACAAAGGAAAGTGTTTCTAGCCCCTTCCTCATTTTGCCCTGGTCGGCCTGACTGGGACCAGTTCCCGGTCCAGAGTAAACACACGTGTGGAGACTTCAAAGGCCGCCCGCTGGCTAGCGCCGGGACCGCACCGACTGTTTGGCATGTGAAGAACTTGGACTGCCATAAAACATTTGGGATGAGGTCAAAGGGATCTTTTTTTTTTTAAAAATGAACATTAATGCTTCAATATACATCGTAGAAATCTGTCTTCTCTTCTCATTCACAACATGCCAGAAGTGGACTCAAGTCCATTTCTCTTCAGGGTAACAAGGTCCTTTCTCTCCCAAATGAATCTCTTAAATGTCGGCAGAAACGAACGAATCAACGCTCGTTTTTGCGTGCCATTTTGGACAGAAAGCAACATCAATATTTAGCGGTTAATGCTGAGTCTTTGTATCTCCTGTAGACACAGCGGAGAAGAATGCCTCCCATTTCTTCCGACTGTGCACATCTGTCACAATAGATTAGAAAATGGGGAGCAGATTACCTTCGAGACTCCTCCAGCACGCTAATGCAACACAGCTGTTTCAGACTGACTGCCGCCATTCACGTTGAGGCTGCTCTGTATTTCTCAGAGATATGAAGCACCAGGTCACACACACACACGATACATCACAGCCGGACCAGCTGGGCCGAGCGTTGTTGCCACTGAGTGGACGTCGAGAGGTTTGCGCCACATTGGACAGGCGCGACTGGTCTGAGCAAAACTTCCCATTTTGACTGGAATCCAGAGGAAGAAGAGCAAAACTGAAGCTGCGTCCCAGAGCCACATGGACTCCGGCCAGAATACAAACACGGCTCTTGCAAGCAAGTTTCCCTGCCTTCATTTATCTTTATCCACACAAAAAATGTTTAACAAAAGACCCTTACCCACATGACACAACTAAAAATGCTGCCATAATAATGCCAGACCACTAGATGGGGATACATTAAATGCCAGGTACTAGGATAACAAGGGTTTTTTTAAAGAAGTTTGAATAGGTTATTTCACCCCCATTGTGTTGCATTGAGAGAGAAACTAATGAACTCTTCTGGCACACAAAAAAATCAAGTGCTTCCTTCATTACGCAGACAACAAAGATGAGTTGCTGTGAGGCTTTGTTTTAAAATAAAAGGAACAGTTAACACGAGTCAGATTTTAGCTGTGATGTCGCCACCTGTAACTAAATCTTTGTCGTACACGGCCAAAACACTTATTTGTGTGTGCAAAAAAAAAAGGGAAACAAACATGCGTAGACGCGTTCCTCAGGACCGGGATTCTACTCTGCAGCAGCCGTTAAAAAGCGTTGAACTTTCACGGCCTTTTAACCGCGATCCTAGACGTCAGTGTGTTTGCTGTTTGGTCTGCTCCGCCGCCACTCACTCTGTTATTTTTAACAGTTCCTCTCCTTACATAAACTCCCACTTAAAAGCAGTTTGCTCCGTCCCATGTGACCACGACGCACAATCACTTTTCCTGCCTCGTTCCAATGTCACAAGCCTCTTCCTGTTTATCAGTGAGCAGCATCCTGACTCTCGTTTCCCCATGTTGACCAACACCGTCAGGGGAGTCGGGGAGGGTTTTCTTTTTTTTTTTTAAATCCACAACTTCTAGCAAAGAAGCTTTTAAATCCCGAAAACTTTTAACTCGGCCTGCAGAGAACTTTGTGGCTTGATCGATGTCCAGCCGGCAGCCTGCATTCCAGCACCGCCTCCTCCGCGGCCAACACAAGGAGATTCCCTCAGCGACATTCCCCCCTTCGGCCCACTCGCCTCGTCCAGCGCTGCCTGTGATTTAAATGAGTTGCGGCTCTGCGGCACTCTGCTAGAGGACTGCAGGCATTCAAGAGGCCTTGCGCTTCCCTTTTGTCTTGTCCACCACTCGGGGCCCCGCTGGGAGATTCTTAAGCAGATAATTACAGGTTTTTGCAAATTGCCTCTGGGCTCGAGCAAGACAAGAGGCAGATTTAAGTCCCAGTGCAAACAGGCTGTCAAGGTGTGTTGTGCGATGCACAGTGTGTATCTTTGTCGTTCCACACAATAGGGCTCAGCAGATTAGAGCCGGCCGGTCAGTTGCGCTGTTGCGGCAGATTAGCCTATACTTTTAGCACGGCTCCAGGTCGAATGCGCTAAAAGAACTTGTCAGCGTAGTTTTCCCCAATGTTCCCAGAGTCTGGAAAGGTTGTCGCCGCTGCCACGGGGCTTAAAGATCCCTAAATCATCAACAGAAGTGACAGCTGAGTCATTCACCAGAGCTCGACGTGTGCGGACGCGCAGACGTGAGTGAGAACCTTGTGGATGACGCACCGCCAAACTCAGCCACAACAACCCCCGCAGCGCTGACCCCCGCAGGCCTCGTGGGAAAGGACGCCGGCACACATTGCACCCTGAAACACTGATGGGGAAAAGTGTGAGTTTCAAGCGAATCAGGGCAGCGTCTCATTTTTATTTCATTTTTCCTTTCAGAACCTGCCGAATAAACTCGCTTGTTGGTGTTATTTTTCATCCCAGATGTCAGTGAGGTCTTCCAGGAATCAACATGTTTAACCCTCTGTTTGCAACCTGGCTTTGGCTTCCTGCTTTGATTGAGCGGCCTGGGTGAAAAACAAGGCAGCTGGGAGCGTTGTCATCGATCAAGGAAGATGCGTCAGCTCTCTTTGTGACATCCCAACCTCTCCCTGTTTTTTTTGCGCAGATGATTCTGATAAACGGAGCCGAGTGAAGTGGAGGCTGAAGAGGCTTAAGTAGATTACTGTTTGCAAACACCGGCGAGGACGGCGACACGGACCAACATGGGCCCTTTAAGTCTCGGGGGGCCGACTCGCTCCTAATCCAGAACACACTGAGCCAAACATGACTACACAGGCCGTGATCAGAAACATGTGGGCAGCGTGGCTCACGTTCTCAACCTTTCACCGCCGCTTCCTCCCTGAGCGCTTGTGTCCCCTGCTCGGCGGCGAGACAGTGGCGTCTTTGTGTGCCATCGGCACAGCAGAGCGGCGCTTCATTCAGCCGGCCGTCTTAAAGCCTCTTAACAAATAGGGGGGGGGGGCAAAAAAAGAGAGGACTGGATGGACTCGTGCGAGACGAAACTCCTGCATCACTCATCAGAGTCAACGCTGGCAGGTTGGAACGTGTGAGTAACGGACCTCAAATCTGCCTGGATTCAAATTGTTTATTCATTCATATTTTTTTTTGGTGCAAGAGGTTTACGCTGCAAAGACCATAATAATATGTTGAAATGTTCCTTTTGTTCTCATGCAGCATGAGAGTCAAAAACTGGCAAGATTCAAATCTGGCATGTTTGCGCCGCGCTCTCCGGGGTCCCGTTACATCCGTCCATCCTCAATCTGTAAAGGAAGAACAATAGCCGTTCGGACCTTTGATAGTCCGACTCTTTCGTCTCTTTGAAACAATGAAATTTGTCGTTTGTCTCCCTTCACCACTTTGCGGAGTGACCAGCTCGAGCACGTCTGCAACACCAGTCAAAAAAAAGAAAAAAAAGAAAAAAAATCAAAAACCACAGAATTGCAGATGCTCAAAGCGTTTCTGTGGGTGCAACATGTGAAAGCGGTGACGGGCGACAATGCTTTCATTCATCCCGTCAACACAGGAAGGACACGACTTGACGAGCTCCTCCAGTGACGGAGCAGGTCGCCCTGTTTCCTGCCTGGTGTCACAGAGTGAGCGGCGTCAGTGGAAGCGGTGCAGATGTGAAGCGTCAAGGAGATGGGAGAGAATCTTTAGAACGGGAAAAAATAATAATAAACCAGAAATAGGAATGTAAGTAAATGTGAGTGGTGAGGCCCAGACATGTGAAAGTCCCAGGTTATATCATACTTTTCCAACAAAGTCTCTTTGTCCTGTCAGCAAACTTTTCATAAAAAAAGAAAAATCCGTCTTTCACTTCTTTGGGCAGCTTCGTATTCCAGCAAGTTTGTGCTGAAACAGGCCATTGTGATATTCAACACTTTGTGATGTCACCAAGGGCCTATACCTGTCCCAGGTTAGCGACAGAAACACCCCTTGCCAAGGTGTTGGCTCCACCCTCTTTGACGAGATGCCTCGTTTTCATCCACTTCCAAACATGTGGCAGGTTCGACAGAGCAAAGTTTTAGCGGGAAGCTAAAACCGAGTTTTCTTTTAGGAGGAGACTGCAAACAGAGAGCTAAACATGCTGTTTGCTGCACATAGATGGAACATGTTTATTTGGTATCATTTACAATACAGGGTTGCTCCAATGATTTTCAATAAATTCATAATGGTAATAATAGGCGACCGCTTCTCCCGCAGTGGAGCACACAGGTGGTGGAGCCAATCACTGCTGTATTTGGACGAGTCGCCAGTTTATCGCACGGTCACAGGGAAAGACTAACAGCCATTTGTGCTTGCACTTGCGCTTGCACCCAGTTTGGCTCACACGCATGTTTTTGGACAGTGGGAGGAAGCCGGAGAACCCGGAGAACCCGGAGAACCCGGAGAGAAGCACTCATGTCAGGACTCTGATATGAAAAACATGCAAACTTCACGCAGAAATTCCTGGGGGTCGAACCCGTGACCTTGTTACTTTGTGTCTGTCATCTCACACGCTCTACTCCAAAAAAAGGCAAAGTAATATTCCAGATTATTTTTTGAGAAAACAACTTTGCCGCATTGATGTACACATCGATACTTGCTTTAAATCATCTGGAGCTCTTCGATCGCGCCACAGACTCAGAAACTACGAGTTGATCCTGATTACACATTACAACTGTAGTGCCTGAGTGGCTCCTCTGTGCCACTCTGCCTGCCACCTCCTCCTCCTCCTCCTCCTCCTCCTGCCCTGCCTCCTCCGCCTCCTCCTCCTCCTCCTCCTCCTCCTCCTCCTGCCCTGCCTCCTCCGCCTCCTCCTCCTCCTCCTCCTGCCCTGCCTCCTCCGCCTCCTCCTCCTCCTCCTCCTCCTCCTCCTCCTCCTGCCCTGCCTCCTCCTCCTCCTCCTCCTGCCCTGCCTCCTCCGCCTCCTCCTCCTCCTCCTCCTGCCCTGCCTCCTCCTCCTCCTCCTCCTCCTCCTCCTCCTCCTGCCCTGCCTCCTCCGCCTCCTCCTCCTCCTCCTCCTGCCCTGCCTCCTCCTCCTCCTCCTCCTCCTCCGCCTCCTCCTCCTCCTCCTCCTCCTCCTGCCCTGCCTCCTCCTCCTCCTGCCCTGCCTCCTCCTCCTCCTCCTCCTCCTCCTCCTGCCCTGCCTCCTCCGCCTCCTCCTCCTCCTCCTCCTCCTGCCCTGCCTCCTCCGCCTCCTCCTCCTCCTCCTCCTGCCCTGCCTCCTCCTCCTCCTCCTCCTCCTCCTCCTCTTCCTCCTCCTCTTCCTCTTCCTCGGCCGATCCTCGTGTGATTGGAGCCGTCCAGCTGCTTTCAATTCAAACAAGCAGCAGAGGACCTTCTTTTTCCCAGGCACCGTGGATGTGTCATTACCACTGAGTCAGCTATTATTTTAATAATAAGTTTTATGCACACACACACACACACACACATTCGCACTAAGCGGGTTTCCAGAGACAATGCCTGCTGAAAAGTGACTCACACACGCCCCCCCCCCCCCCCCCCTCAAACCCCACCACCACCGCCCCCCCGCCCCCCTCCAATAATGGCTCCGTCTTGCAAAAACACGGACCCTGTCGAGTCTGACCCACTTTTGGCACGGAGAGATAATAAACAGTTGGAAATATGGCTCCCCGCTCCGTGACAACTCTCGGACAATGTCTGCAATCTCGCTAATGATCTGCTGCATAGCTGCTTCCTGTCTGTGCCTATAATAATTCTAGCAGGGGGACGGCCCCCCGGCATTAGCATTTGTCTGGAAGCACAGGTGTTAGCATGTAAGATTGTTACTTCTGCAAGCCGGCAGTTGAGCGTGTGTGCGCAAGGACGGTTCAGATGGGCAAAATGTGCTCGTGCAACACTGCACTTCCTGTTTTCCACTGATGAGAGGCTTCAAGCATGTACGGATATTAAAGCTGTTGTTGAAAAGCTTTGTTGCGATCACTTTTTTTTTTTAATGTTGTTTTTGCTACTTTGTCAAAGGGAAATCCCGCGCACGTGACCAACTTGCAAACTTTTTAATGCGACGTTTCAGTCACAGACATTTCTCAAGCAAAAAAATAAGAAAGGTCTATTAAAAAGTTGGTCACGTGCGCGGGATTTCTTTTTGGTCAGTTCGGACTTTGTTGTCACCCTCCGACGCACCGGCCGTGTCAGTTGATGTGCGATGTGATTTTTGCCTCTTTGTGCTACTTTGTGCATAATTCAAATGTCCAAAGTTTTGCTGAGTTTTTAGAAAATTCTTTGTCAGTGATGTGAGCGAGTGGCAGTGAACTCCCAAGAGCTGAAAAAAAAAACAAATCGATCCTTTACTTCCTCTGACTGCCACACACTTCAGCGAGTGTGTGCTAAAACATATAGGGCTGGACATGGGCCCTTCGTGATGTCACATAGAGCGGTGGGTTGGTGCTCCCACACTCCCAACCAGGCCTTCGCTTTGTATCCGTCCCTTTCCAAACATGTAGGAGGGCCAACAAAGCAGGAAACTAAATATGAAACTGACTTTGAACACGGGGCTAAATCTGTTGTTTTCTTGAGATCTATAAAGTTTTTTGTTTTTTTTTAATGTTTTTCTAAAAGAAGGATCTGAAATGGGTGTAAGATGGAGCCAGAAGCAGCTGCGACTGACTATAAACTGCATGACATTTAATGACGGTGGATGTTTCAAGTCCCCGCATGAGTTTTGCCTCAGATTGACTGACTGTTGTGTTTCTCTCTGGCTACGAACTCTTCTGCCGTCTGTTTACTAACTACTAACCGGCCTCATCACCAGATGTTGCCAGCCGGGGGTTGTTTGGCAAAGTAAAGTTCTGGCAATTGCGCAGATGCATCATTGGCGGCTTTCTTGACGCCGTGTCGGGTTTTGTAGTAAACTGACTGGCGAGGAACACATGTTGAAGCGTTTAAGAGCCCGACGAGTCCCAGCGACTCGGCATTGGAACGAAAAGAGTCTCACATTTATCATTCAGACACCAAGAGGAAGCCAAGAACTGCTACAGTTGCAGGGGGCTCTTTTTTCTTGTTCCTGTTTTTAACAAACGGCCACAAACTGATGATGAACTTTAGGAAAAAAAAAAAAAAAAAACATAAGGTGACGATTCATCAGTGTCTCGCGGCTTTGCTGGTGGGAAAATTGATAACTGTCTTTGAAAAAACCCAAAAAAAAACAACCTGCGACACGAAACAATCAAAGCATCTTTGTTTCCGCGGCGTTTCAGATGAGTCACTGCAAAACCTGCTGAGCTCAAACAGGCTCCGACTCGAATAGAGCTCATCAAACCCCGTGAAGGCGAGGGGTGGGGGGGGGGGAGGGGGGGTTCCTCACGTGGGCCTTTGATGATGATTTCCATAAACTTTGAATGTGATTTGAAAAAAAAAAAAAAAAACTGCGGCGGACATGGCAAACACACACACACACACACACACACACACACACACACACACACACACACACACAGCCTGCACTGCATCGGATTGTCCTCTAGACCAGGCATGGGCAAACTATGGCCCAGGGGCCCTATGTGGCCCGTTAAGCTTTTTAATCCGGCCCACTGAACTTCAAGAAATATATTTATAGTAAGTCAGTCCTAAAATAGCTGTGTTTCCTTCAGTGTTTTAATAGTGACTTCAATAAAGAGCTCCCTGGGGCTTTAAAGACACTCATTATGTTGTAATGTTTTTGTTCATTTTCAAATGACATTAAACCACACATTTTCTACATAGCTCATGATATCCTTTTGTCCTCCTATGAGGTAGGCCACCAAAACACTCCATCCATCTGCTGCTGCTCCGGCCCCTCTGTCAAATATGACAAGCCACTGTGGCCCCACCAGTCAAGAAGTTTGCCCACCGCTGCTCTCTGGACTGTGCACGCACTGGGAAAGTGGCGCACGTTTGCTGGTCGCAAAGCACTTTGCCCTGACCGGTGAATGAATGACTCCTGCTTGTCCTCACTGCTGGTGTAACGAACATGCAAATACGATTCGTGCCAACACGCGCACACACACACACACACACACACACACACACACACACGCACATGCAAGTTTAAACAAGATAGGAGCAGCAGTTGTGCAGTGGTGATTGCAGTCATGTTACCAATGCAGCCCTCTCAGGTGGGCGGCTTGGTCACCAAACACAGCGTCGGCTTTGCAGCAATGAAAACAAACAGTTGCGGCTGTAAAAATCTGGCCAAACAAGGCGCCCCGCGGCGGGATGCCAGGTCTGGTCGCGGATGGAGCTTCATCGATTGCTCGGCCCAGAAACATCGAGTAAATTTCGCATCTCCGTTTATTTGTCAACACGCTTTAAAGGTTCAAAGAAGCCACATGAAGGTCGCGCCCCCCGCCCACCCCCACCCCCCCAACCCCCCCAACCCCTTCCTGTGGCGGCGGTTCGCTCACCGCCATTAATTAGTTCCTGCGAATGAGCAGAAATGACCACCGCCGACCACAGAAGATCAGCCGCTCGCAGCTGCCAAGACACTGGACCGGAGACTCCTGTAATGTAATTTATGCCTATGAGAGAAACACTCTGAAGTCCCCGAGGTGTGTTTTCCATCTGTATCACCATCAAAGGATTGCTTCTTCCTGCTTCCATTCCATTACCTTTTTTTTTTTTTTTTTTTACCTAAACGGCAAAACAAAAGGCAGCGTGGCCTCATTCTGCGCAGACGCTCCCAGCTGCCCAAGATGCTGCGGAGCTGTTGATGTGAAACATTCCCACCGACTCCGCTGAGCACTACAACGAGCCGAAAGGAATCCAGCAACTTCAAGCGCCCTGGCGCCTTTGTGGGGACACAAAGACGAGCTTTGGCCAACAAGCGAGCGAAAAACAATAACCCGTGAGTGAGTTTTTACAACACAAACAACCCGTAAAGCTGCAGCTGATGGAGCTGCAGCAGCGGGAACGACAGACCTCCGAGTTAGTGGGTCAGTGGAGCACTTTTTCACCCAGGCAGGAAGGAGAGCGAGGAGGGGAGAGAGAAAACACACACACACAAACACACACACACACATAGACACACTGAAATGACTTTACCATGGTTGCAGGAGTTTTATCCCTAATCAGAAAAAAGTTCCTTTCATTTTGTGGAGATCCTCCCGGGACGGCTTCTCTGCACTCGGGGCAAAGAGGCGTGCCATGTTTTCAGCGCACGGACGGCAGACGGCGGCTGAAGTGGGTCCAGGTGTGGGGCGGCTGCCGAGGTCATTGTCCAGTGGCGGCGCACTTTAATACTCCGTCCTCGCTTCTTCTCAGCCAGGCGGACAGAGAAAGTTGAGCAGCTGCTGGAGTCTCTTCTCAGGCTGCCTGTTGATCCCGCTGCTACTCCCTCACTTCTCCTTTAAGTCCCAGCCTACTCCAAGTGTTTGGGTTGAGCGAGAGGAGAGAGAGAGAGAGAGAGAGAGGGAGAGAGAGAGGGAGAGAGAGAGGGGTTGGGTGGTGGGAGGGTGCGGTGGGGGGCAGAGGAGCTTTTCCCTTTCAGCGGAAATCCCCCCACCCCCTCCCCCTGAGGCTTTTTAAACTTTCTTCACTCTGTCCCTCTCTCTCTCTCTCTCTCTCTCTCTCTCTCTCTCTCTCTCTCTCTCTCTCTCACTCACTCTCACTCCACCGCATACCCTCGCCACCACCACACACACACACACACACTCAATGTGCCACAAGTGGATTCACAGAAAGCGTGCCAGTCTGCACAGTCGCTCCCTGATTGTGCTCCAGACTCTTTGTAATCTGAGTATTTACACTTTCCCACGTCCTACATGCACTTTAAAGCTGCGCTGCGTCGCTTTCCTAAGTTTGAAATTTCACTTTCAGAATCAATTCTTTATCCCTCCTTGATCTGTAGTGGCTGGCCTGGTACAGGACTACATAACTGCTGGTTGCCTGCCCGGCACCGTCGCTAAAGCAAAGTGTCGGAAGGAAATCTACAGTGTTGCTTTAAAGGCCCAGTGTGGAACTGTGGGATCGTCAGTGGTGGGGAAAGGTTTTCTGGACACTTGTAATGTTTTGCGTGAAGAATAACTGCCTTTCTTTTTAAATTATTTTCTTGAAGCAACAAGCTACCTGTTAGATAGAACATCGTTCTATCCAGGCCAAAACTGGATGTTTCATGTCTATCATGAAGGTAACACACATTCGGTCCAGGTGCAATCTTTTTTTTTTTTTTTTTTGCTATTCTATCTTCAATAATGTTTCATCTTCAAGAAAAAAAAAAAACAATCGAACAAAATATCCGTCCACGTATCATTTTCCGTTTAATCATAACATTTGCAATTCAATTTTTCATTTTGTCTGAAAACATTTTTTTTTTCAGTACACTGTGTGTGTGTTTTACATTAATAAATGTTATAATAATACCTGTAATTTTTTCATTACTTTTCATGCATGCCCACGCCTGTCCACTCCTTCTTCTTGTCTCACCCAAAATACATTTTCTTCCCTCTTCTTTGCACATCGAACAGAGAGAGAGAACAACAAACCAGTGAGGCTGGCTGGCTTCTCATAACCAGAGCACAACTTGTTGACTTGTGTTGCAGCACGGCAAAACAAGGCGGGTTTCTGAGGTTGCTGGGCAGGCAACCAAAGTCATACAGCGCTATACCAGAACCCACCAGTCACGCTGTGTCAATGACGGGGTGTCATCCTCGCTGGCAGTTCGAGGCAGTGAATCACCCAAAACAATCTGCACATACATGAAACTATCATTTTAGGGTAGAAAAAGTGCTGCTGTAAGACACACACGCACGCACGCACACACACACACACACGCACGCACACCAATTCAGGGAGATGGACTCGTTTGTGGCCCCCTTTTCTTTCTGCTTCACTCGGAGCCTTATTTTTGAGAGAGAGAGACGGAGAGAGAGAGAGAGAGAGAGAGAGAGGCTAAGTCAGTCTTTCTCTTCTCTCTTATCCCTCATTGATTTCCACTGTCTGCGCCGGGCTCTCTCATTTCCTCTCTTCAGCAATTGTCTTCCGGCAGACTGCCCAGTCTTTGACTCATATCAAAGGGAGAGACTTGCAGAAAGGCTTGGGGGGGTGGGAGAGGGGTGTGTGGGGGTGGTGGTGGTCTGGGGGGGGGGGGCTTCCCTGCGGAGGTCCGAGCCAAGCAGCAGGGCCCTGTGCGAGAGCGCCGCTCATACCCTCACATTAGGCCCGAGGAATGCAGGGTTCCACCCACCGGGCTGTATTTTACATCTGGAGTCGGGGAGACGTCGCCGAGTGAGAAACCCAAGAGCCGCGGCGGCGGCGAGCGGAGAGAATTCATCACCGGGAGAGGTTTTGGAGGAAGGAGATTGACGGGCCGGCAATTATTTGCGTCGGCTGAAGGCCAGAGGAGGAGCGGTGGGCGTCGGCCAGCAGCCCCCAGCCGGCCTCCACCTCCGTCTGTCTGTCCGTCCGCAGGAAACCCCGACCCATGGCCGGGAGCCCCGCGTGTCTTTCCACACGCGTGAAGATGGATTGAATGGTTTGTCTCCCAGCAGGTGTAGCTGCAGCTGGATGAGCAGAACGTGAGCCGCGCTCTGGCTCCGCCTCACGGTGTCTGCGGTTTCCTGCGAGGCCGAACGTGCCGGCGGAGAAGCATTCCTCGCATGTTTTTCCTTCGCAGAGAGAAAGTCACGCTAATTTGTCTTTCACCCCTCGACCGCAAAACTATGCAGGGGACGTTCGCTTGTGCGCCACGCTTCCAGCCCACCTCCTATTTCATTCCAGGCAGAGAGATCGATGAGGCTTTCTTTCTTTCTTTCTTTCTTTCTTTCTCTCTTCTTTTTTCAAAGCAACCCCCCCCCCCCCCCCAAAAAAAAAAGTGAAGAACGAAACAAAGGGTCCTTTTGTTTGCCGTTTAAAAGACAATCAGTGTGATATTTAATAAAAGTCAAACCATTGTGTTGTTGCCAGCTGTTCAACAGAGACAGCTGACACAGTTTCTGGACACGGTCTGAAATATGACCGACGACGGTGCCGACTGCAGAGGTGTATTTTACGGTTCAGCTCTCTTTGGACAGCAGTTCATGTAGAAATAAGATTATTAAAGAAGAAGTTTTGAAGTTCTCTCAAGAGATCGTCTTGCTCGGGAAAAAATACCAGCTGCATTGTCTAAAATATACCATCAGGTTCAGCACCATATTGCAGGGTTTCATGATTTTAGCCCTAGTTTGGCAACCGCTGAGGAAAGGCCCCCCCTGTTGGGCTTACTTGGTATTACTCCTACTAACATAATCGTGATTGCAAGATTTTACATTTTTATTTTTCATTCTGCACTGCAGTGGATCAGCCTTACATAGTAAATCATCCCTATCTATTAAAAAAAAACAAAAAAAAACATATTTAGCCCTCTGTTTAAAACCTGCCACAAAACACTCACTTTCAGCTCCCTGTTTCTTCCATACGTTTCGATGGGAACAATAGCAGATGGCAGGTCTCAGAAGGGTTGAACTGACGCCTGAAAGGGAGAGGTTACAACACCCTTTGTGACATCACAAAGAGCTGGTTTTCGAAATGAAGAGGGTAAAACGTGGACTGTCCTCCTTTCTGGAGAGGTGACCGATGGTCAAAAGCCACATTGCTTTTATAAAAAAAAAAACTGTCATAAGGATGCAGCAAAGGACTTAACAAAGAAAAGCAATGGGGGTCACATGATCAGAAGACATGTCTCCATATCCAGATTTGTTTATGCAAACTTTAGTGGTCGAAAAACGTGATCGCGGCTGAAGAAGCGTACAACCCACATAGTCCTGTAGAGGGCTCCACCCGTGTACGAATCATCCGGCTCTGCCCGTGACACAGTTTTTAGAAGAACAACAGTCGATGCTTTTTTGTTATGTTTCAATCATTGTCAAGGTCTGCGGACGTCCTCGCCGTCTGCCCGCAAAAGGACCAAGAGAAAAAAAAACAACAAAACGTGACAGTGAGTGCGGGGCGCTGGACGATGAAAGCACTCCGCAGCGGAGCTGACGCTCACTTCTGATCTGCGAGCCTTCATCAGAACCAGATGGGCCGTCCGTCCACCAAAACACACACACACACACACACACACACACACAATCGCACACAGACGTTGAGGTTGAGGTGCCGCGTGAGTCAGTGAGAGCGGACGGTCGGGGCGCTGAGGAAAAAGGCAGACATAAACACACCAATGTACACACAGACAGAACCGGCCGGCAACGGAGGAATGTACACAGAGATGAAGATAAGGGCCCCGGGTTTCCGGAGATACCGCCCGGGCCAAGACGCTCGGGGGTCCACCAGGGAAGAGCTAGAACGTGCGGTGATTTCACCACATCGCAGACATACGAAAAGTTGCAGGCGAAACGCAGCAGCGGGCCGCGGCCTTCTTCAATCTTCTCACATCTCATCGTTTTCCAGGAAGTGGAAGAACCCCTCGGGTGACTGCGTGGGACCCCGTTAGTGGTCCGCCAGAAAAAGAAATAACAAGAAAAATCCCCCGTGTTGATTTAGCCGTCAGTCGCTGCGGTTCTGCAGCGTGACTCACCGACTGCAGACCTCTTGCAGGAATGACGAACCTCGACCCCCTGCATCACTTCTTGGATCAATTATTTTACTCCCCCTTGTTGTGTTTTTTTTCACCCCAGGACCACACTCATTAACTTTTATATGCTGTGGCCTGTTTTCATTAAAACACACAGCAGGGAGAGAAGGACCATTACAGCGTTTATGTTTCACCGAGGTCATCGCTGCAGCTGCTGCTGCTGCTGCTGCTGCTGCTGCTGCTGCTGCTGGACGCAACCCAAAACCCTCCCAGTGTGGTTCAGGGACGTGACAGGGAAGTGAGCAGAAGGGACGATTTGTCGTCCGTTCCTTTGGGTTTTTCCCACCGACGGCCTCCTTATCAGCGTCTGGAGATCTGCTGCTGCCACCGTGACGTCGTCTCCAGGCCTGTCAAGCAACAAGCTCTCGTCATTCAGAGGTTTCCGTTGTTCGCTCCACACGCAGACGGTGGAGTGTGAATCCTCCGCTGGTTGTCTGTCCTCACCACAGATGCATTTCTTTCTTCTTCTTCTTCTTTTGCGTGTGTGAGGTATGTCTTTGCAGACGGGATTTAAGGCTTGTTTTGAGTAACATGTCACTCCTGGTGCGTGTGTTAGGAGGGTCTTGAGCACAAGAAGCTGAACACTGCAGGACGCTCACGCTCAAACGTGCGCCTGCACCTGTCTTTCATCGTTGATTCACATTCAGCCGAGTGGCCAAACGCTCCTGAAAAGCTGTTTTTTTCCCCCTCCTCCTCCCCCTTCCCCTTTCTTTCTTTCTTTCCTCCTGTAATTGTAAATCCGTCACTCTGCAGCATTGTGCACGCTCTATTTTTATGGCCAATAAAAGTCAGCGCAGAATTTGCCTGCGCCACTTTAATTCGCCTACCAGCTGCCCCACTTCAACGGCTTCCTTCCCGTCGAGATTTTATAATCAGGCCTCACAATGTAACGTTCAGCATCTCACTGGGATACAAATGCAACCACCCTTTTTGTCTTGTGTTTAAAGGAATTTTGCTTTTAACTCAGTGACAAAGGACTCAACAGCATGCAAAGCAACGCATGTAACAAAAGTTTAAGAAATAAAAAAACACAGAAAAAAATAATATCATGACTTCATTTTCTGAAAGTAATGAGCCTGGCCGACCTCATGGGAAATTCCCTGAATTCTTTGGCTTTGTCTCGTGGTGACATCCGCTAAAGGTCTGGAAGTTGGTCCAATCAGATTTGTTTCGACGGGACGCTGCTGTTAGAGCCTTCCTGTCAGTACATGTCGTAAAAGCGAAACCATGTTGTCCACTCAAAGAAGCATTTAGTGCATTTTTTGCCCCTCTTTCAATGTGAAAATGCCATTCATTCATCCCTGCACTGACAGCAGCATCCACGTAAATCTAACAATCGTAAGACACAGACACTTTTCTCGACCAGCAGCTTCTTCCTGCTGCCATTCCCAGCCAGACCCACTGTGCACTTTAAACCTATGACTCTTAAAGACAATTTGGAATTGGACCACCAGGTGTTGTGTACTGATTAGCCACCCAACTACGGACACAAGCCACCAAGAGCTTCATTCTCTCATCCCTCCTGCCTCTTTCTCTTTATCGGTGAAGTAAGGTGACTGGTCAACAGATCCACGGGGAAATTAAGCCCGATTGAAAGCTCTCTGGGAAGATAGATTGACGGGAAGTCTGGCAAATAAAACATCCGTGCAGTCATCCCTTATTATTCCCAGATACTCTCCGGGTCACGGAAAGTCGAGCATCAGCCTGGATTACGTTTGGGAGGGGGAAGAGCTGTTTCCCGAATGAATGGCACTCAGCTGCGTTCTGGATTGTTGCCCCAGTCTATTTCTGTTAGTGCGTTAAATGGAGGAGGAAGAGGAGAAGAACGATGCTTGCAAGTCCTGCAGGAGACGCGTCGTAAAAAACCTCTCAGAGAAATGGAAACATCTTGAGACACTTAGGAAGCACGTTTTCACCTGCAGGCTTTGATACTTAGCTGTGTAATTGTATGCAAAGTATTTTTGGTTTCTCGCCTCCAACTGGCAGTGCAGGTTGAGGTTAACCGTGAGTACAGTCACTCTGGGTGCGACGTTCTCACTGTTTCGTGCAGGAGTTTCTCGCAACAACTTTAGTGTTGTGCTCGGATTCTCGGCCTCAGTTTGAGCGGCTCAAATCCTGCGATGTGCGTTTTGATTTTCAGGTTTGTCTTTTTTTTCTTACGCTTTTGTTCCAGTTTTTTATTTCCCATTTTATTTGAAAGTTTCCCCCCCCTGCTGTCTCTTCTCTTCTCTCATCCTGCTTTGCGCCGCCTTCTTTTGCTCTTGGTCCCGCCCCCGTGTGATTTATCCCGCAGCGTTTCACCTGCGTCTTGTTAACCATGTGGTGCGTATTTAAACTCCACAGGCGCCTCCGTCTCTATCTGGGACTTTGTCCTGCTTAGAGTGTTTCCTCCGTGTCTCTTTTTTATTGTTTAGTCTCCTTTTGCTGGTGACATTTGACTTTTTGCCTTTCTGAACTGAAGAGCTCAGCCAGGAATTCCTGCACTTGGTCTGAAAAAGCACAGCATCCCGGCGCTAATGGTGCACCTCAACACCGAGGGTCACAGGGGCTCAGCTGACACTCACCGATCAGCACCTCTTGACCTCTGACCTCTGCAATCAAAGTGTCAGCCAGTGCATTTTGCTTTTTGCTTCTTTTTTGTTTTCGGAAATACGTTCATCTGAAAAAGATATTGCGGTGAAGCTGTTTCCATGGCAACAGAAAAATGAATATTGCACTTTCGTCCCTGCTGACATGCAGGCGAGTCCTGCCATGTAACGCAGTGCGTGCAGACAAATTCCCCTCTTATTATTTTACTTTGCTCCCTTACGTGCCAGAAGTCACGTTGCTGTTGCTACTTTCTGACTTTTTCATCAAACCACGCTGTAAAAAAAAGGTAGGCGCTGTGATATTTTCACTGCAAACTGATAGAGTGCTGTAAAACTGTTGTGAAATCTAAACTTCACAAATGCACCCTGTGCACGTCCAAAGATGGCTCTGATAACCAGTGGATTTTTTTTTTAAAGATAGAAATTTACTTAAAAAATAGGAAATTAAGCATATGTTTTGCTCAACATGCCTTTATAATGTCATCTTATAGTTAAATTACAACAGAATATAAATCTTTACATCCGCATGATGATGAGCCTTGAATGTCCTCCCCAGACCACACTGCCTGGTGGGCAGCGTCCTCAGGAGAAAGGGGGCTTGAACGACGACAATCATCCGCGTGAAAACACAAACCGGCAGCTCAGAGTGACCGACTTCAGACAGCCGGACCGGTGACGGACGCAGGTATTGAACACACACAAAAAAAAATAGAAGTGTAGAGCAATTCACGACAGTGACGTCAAAAAAATACACATTTTTAGAAAAAAAAATTCCAAGGTTTCTATGTGCCATTATCGTCAGTCCCGAGGCTTCACCACATTTTTCAAGTCAAGTTGAATTGGGTGTTTACGTGACTGCGGCGCAGATGCTGTAGCAATGTTTTTGAAGCAGCAGCCGTTCCACTTGCCTACGCTGCTGGTGATTTGCATAATTTTTTTTTTTATGTGTTTTCCTGCTGTCAGAGATTTTCAATTTAGTTCAGTTATTTTTGGAATAAAATCAAAGGTTTTTTCTTTCTTTTTTTTTTTTTTAAATGACAGAATGTAGATTAGTTGTTGCCATTACGGTAAAAAAAAAATAAATGAGCGGACTTTTTTCATTTCTATGTTAACGGCTGTGCAAAAGCATTGTTCCCACCGCCAAGACAGGCAACAGCGGCTCAATCAGAGTCGCCCTCGCCGCCGCGGCGCTGAGCTGTTCGGGAAGTGGCCGGCGTAAAGCGTTCATTAGCGCCGCCGAGGCTGTTATTTAACGGCCGAGCTCTCAGTGGGCTGCCTGCCTGAGTAAGCAAAGCTGACGACGACGCCGCCGCGGTGTGTCGGCGAGGGGGCTGCAGGGAAAGGACGCCTGCTGCTCGCCGAGGCCATGGGAACGCCGGCCCGCTGCTACGTGGCGCTGAGTCGGAGATCACCAGCCGCCGCTCGCAGGCGCTGTTGTTTCAGGTGGGGCGACAGGTGGGCGTGTGGGAAAGGGAAGGACGTCCTCGTCCTCCTCAGGTCACACGCCACCATTCAGGCAGCCCACTGCTTCATGGTGCGATGTGTGATACCGTGAAACCTGGTATTGATCTGATACCAATACAGTGTCGCCGATACCAACTTTTGAATTCAAGTGGACGTGTAATCAAATTTGCTCAATCTGAATGTATTTTCAGGACCTTTTTTTCTGTTGTGGATTATTAATTTGTCTCTCTGCAGCTATATTTCATAAAGACCTGCTCGTTCCTCTATTAGTTGTCCTCTGTTCATTTTCTTTAGCTTGAAATGTTGTCTTGTCACATAGGCTGATAGGCTGACTTTCATTATATACAGATACAATATCTATGTACAAATCTGAAGTTTCCATTTCATTACACTGCTATCAATCAATGCCGATACCAACTCTGATATCGGTATTATCCATATTTCCATGGATACGCCCACCGCTACTGTCCGTAGTCCATTTGTGTGCACAATACAATGTGCAGTTCTCATAAACTGTGACTAAAATGGACTAATTATACATTAGAATATTAGCAGTGCAGCTATTAGTCACTGAAGCTGAGGCTACGTCAACACTGACTGAGAAGCTGGGACTGGCATCGTCCGACTCAGTTCACTGCGGTTTCTCTCTTTGCACCAGTCATCCGTAGCGTGTGACTGCAGGTTAGCCGCTATTAAACTCTTCTTTATCCTGCAGTCGCGGCTCACAACCCACTGTCTCTGTGTACCAAGACCCAGTGACACCATCCAATCCCGGCTTTATCACTTCCTCTGAACGGTCGATAAAAACCTGGGGAGCCATTCGGGAGGAAAATCCCCCAATGCTGGGTGTGCACACTTGTGCATGCAGAGGAGTGAGCAGGAATCAAGCTGCAGCAACCTTTTCAAACAGGCCTCCCACGAGTGAGTGGCTCCAAATATCAGAGTCGCAAGCGGGAGCGCTGCAGTCAGCCGTAGCGACTCATAACCGAAGAATGTCAGTTTAATTGTGGTTAAAGCTGGAAGTGAACACACACACACACATACACACACACACACACACACACACACACACACACACACACACATGAAACCATTCATCATGGTTAGCATGGATGCTACAGTGGCTGTAGTTCTGTCTCAGTGTTTTCACTGAAAAACTGTTGCCCTTCACAGCTGAACGCTGGTGGCTGACATCGCTCACATTGCTTTTAATGTGACAGAAAGGGGGTTCGGTCCAATCAGCCGCCTCGGTCGTATGTTTTCGGACACCTTCTCGTCTTTCTCCCGGGCCCAACCTCCCGTGTATCAGACAATAGCTCGCTCGCCGAGGCCCAGAGATGATAAGAGGAGCGAGTGTTATGAAAACACCAGAGAGTCGCTGCTAGCCAAAGTGTTTATCTGATATGAGCCGCTGCCCCGCCTCCACCCCCTCCTTTGATTCCGCCCCCCTTGTCTCTTTCGCCCCCATCCTTTTCTCCACGCCGTCTCCCGATTGGTCCTGAATTGTTTCTACCTGCCTCTCGTCTCGCCCTCTTCTTTCTCTTCCTCGCACCCCTGTCCCTGCTTTTATCTCTGCCTCTAACTGCTCGTCCCAGCTGCATTCACACGTTACACCCCTCCCCCTCCCCCTGCACCCTCTCCCACTAAACTCTCTCGCTGTCTTGTTTGTTTTGTTTTACAGTGAGCGGCCCGACGAGCAGCTGCAGGGAGTTGCTGCTCGTCCCTCTTGCTGATTTTGTCACATGGGAACTGGACGCTGCTCCCTTTCATCAGGAATCTGAGCGGGTTTTTTTTTGTTTTGTCAAAGAAAAACTGCAGTGTGCTGTAAAGTGATAGTCAAACTGTTTCCTTTGAGTTGCAACCCCGTTTGAATTATTTCCTTCTTTTTTCACCTCCCGACTGTCCTCCTTTGATACGGTTTCAAGCCATTTTGTTTTTTTTCCCCTTTTCACCCTCGTCTGTTGGTGTAATGATATCTTTTACAGCGGTTGCGCCGCGTTTCTTGTGGTTCCCGCCTCAACGGCTTGGATGTGGTTTTTGTAGGAGGGGGGGTGGGGAGGGTTCGATGTTTGGGCTCGCCATAAAACCACAGCGCACAGCAGTGGGCCTGCAGTCTGCAGAGCCCCAGCTAATAGCCAGCAGGGAATTGATTTACACGTCCTGTGATAGAGATCTGGGAACGGTGCAGGGAACAGGCCCCGAGCCCTGAGAGTCTGACGCAGATAAACGCTCCACTGTGTGATGTCAGGGCCACTTTGTTTCTCCGCTCTCTTGTTTTCTCCTTTTAACTGTCCAGATCTACGACCTTGATGATTTAACAAGCTGCGCCCCTTTGACTTTGAGGTCCGTATTTTATCAGCTATATATTATGATTATTTCTTTTCTTCAGGAACTCCCACTGTGATCAATTATCCATGAAAAAAAAGCATCATTAATCACCAGAAAATAGCTTTGCTGCTTCCAGCTAAAAAAGATGCTTTACTGGGGTTCCTTAAGGAGCGTAGAGTGGACTGCAGGCTGAGGGTGTTGGCGGAGACCTGATCACTGAGGGTTCCAAGGGGACAATTTCCATCATAGTGTGTGTTTGCTCACAATTTCTAGGGGCACAAAATAAATGATGGGCTTCTGTCATCCTCCAGGGGTTGTTGGTCAGGCTAAAGACCATTAAGTTGTTAGAAATCAGGGTAGAAAGATGGTCTCTTCAGTATCTTTAAGGGCAATTAATCATTTTGTGGCTGATGTTATAAGAAAAATATTCTTGCTTTGCCATTTAAAATTATCTTTAATTTGATGTTTGCTTTAACAACTTTGTCCTCGGCATGTGCACAAGGCGTCCCGTGGCAGTGCAACGTTTGACCACTAGGTGTCACGGTTTGCCCGTCCCAGGTGAGGTGGCGTCTGGGCGGGCGGGCGTAACTTGAGAAGCTCGGAGGTCTCGGGTAAAAAAAAAAAAAAAAAAAGAAAATCCAGGGCGGATTGTTGATGTTCTGTGCCGCGTCCACATATCACGGCGGGACTTCAAAGGGCCGCCGCAATGAGAAACAGTGTGTGGATCACATGATGCAGCAGCAGCAGCAGCAGCTTTGCCTAAAAAGGACAAGACTGGACTGCTGAACCAAACAAGGTGTCTCCTCGTGCCGCCGCTTCTGCTTCTGCTTCTGCTGCAGCAGGGTTGAATTGATCCAGATGGCTCGTGGACTCTTGGGTGGAAGCTGTTATGACCCTTCGCTCACACCTGAATCCTTGTATGGTATCACTAGTAACTAGCACTAGCAGCAGAGAAAACATCTGGAGACACACACACACACACACACACACAGTGGGCAGTGATGGAGCCTGAAGTGGTGCACAACTAATACATTTTAATGTAAACTGGTGATATAAATACACACAAAGCTGAAACACACATGCAGTTTGTGAATGATAAGCATTGTGCAATCACCCAATACACACACACACACACACACACACGTGTGTATGACTGTTTTTGTATTTAAGTGTGCAGCTGCTTAAACAGTCTTCCTGACAGGTTCTTTAGTATGAAAGAGCCCAGTTTTTGTGCATGTTTACTCTGTGTGTGTATGTGTGTGTGTGTGTGTGTGTGTGTGCGAGTGTGTGCATGTGCGTGCCTTCCCATACCCTCCTCTTTGAGCACACCTGTTTATAGGCCAGGATCCTGTTTGCTCAGGATTTTGAGGCTTTTGTGCGAGGAAACATTGGAAGCCCGTGTGAAGGAAATGTGATTCTGTAAACCCTGAAAATGTAAATAATCTTACAGTAAACAAGCGGAGTTCACGGAGGTAATGCCAGAAAACTGAGAAAGGAAGACTGTGGCCATATTCAGGTTATATTGTGTAGCCAGGACGTGGATCTGCTGTTCAAAGCCCTTTATGATTCTGTCTTACACTTTTTAAAGATCCTGTTTTAATCATGGTGCAGATTAACTGTATGTTTTCTCGCGGTGTTGATATCTTATGTGTCTACAACCTGTTAGTGAACTTCAACATGAATTGAGGAAAGTCTATCCCGTGTCATCTGTCTGTCTGTCTGTCTGTCTGTGTCAATCTATGAGCTTTATGGAGTGGCTAATACTGAGGTGCAAATACTTTGTGCAGGAGGCTGTAAACATAGGGCTACTCATGCTGTTTCCTGGTGACCTATAGACTATTTTTTGATCACTCTTACAAAGTAAAGCTGTTCATCTAAAATTCTGAAAACGAGTGCGGTAATCTTTCAGATGCCTATTCTGGATTTGGAAGGCCCAACCATCATCTGGGAAACTTGACAGTGGCTCAGCCAATCAAACATGCAGCTGAGTGAAAACTTTATGGACGCCTCAGCAGCTGATCCCGGGACAGACTGCTGGACACTAAGAGGTCAACAACAAAAACAATCGCAGACGTCAAAGTCCGACAGGTGTGATTTCTCTCTCTCTCTCTCTGCCTCTCGCTGACGACAGACAGACTCCCGGACAGGAAAAGTCAGCACAGCTCCAGTCTTTGTGCGGGCTGACAGGCCTACAGGTGGGAGAGACTCGGCCTGTGGGATTAAATGAGCCGCGTTTGTTCAATCTGACCTACTTTGTCTCGCTCCCTTTTGTCCAAACGCACAACAGACACAGATACAGCGTCAGCTCTCTGCGCTTTCACTGCGAGCTTCCGACACAATGCCATTGTATCACGTTCCTGCCTCATTATTTCCTGCTGCAACCGAGCAAAATGTATTCAGGCACCTGCTTCCCCCCGGAGGATGTGTGAAACTTTGCTGACAAAAACGCTGAAAGAAACAAAAAACAACAACTGACAAACCTCAAAGCCTCAGAAAGATCATTTCTGAGACAGAGGACGATTCAAACGAAAGCGCGGAGGAGGTTGCGCCTCTTCTTCCAAATTAGAGGGGAGAAAAGGTCTCTTCGTCTCGTTTTATTTATTTATTTTTCTCTCTCAGCCGTCTGATATTTTCTTTACTAATTAGTTTCGTCAGTCATCACCACATTTTGCCAAAAGTAAGACCACGTTACGAGTCCAATACCACCAAAGCTGTTCCACTTTAAGGCCACAGAAAAAATAATAATTTGCATTTTACTTCTCACCCGTAATAAAACGAGGAACTCGCCACACATTGCCATTTCACGGTCAGTTTTGCAGTAAAAGAGAAGAGAAAGCGGAGTAAAAAAAAAAATAATACAGTTTTTTTATTTGAAAAATGACGGAAAGACTTTTGTAATGACGAGAAAATCACTGAAACTTGTAAACTCTGTTTGCTACATGTAAAAGCGTCACTTTCCTGCCAGCTTTTCACTCAAAGTACAAAGTTTCCCTCCAGTTTGACTTTATAACTGAGCTGGTGCGTCTCCCCGCTCTGCAGCCAGAGTGCAGACAAGTGTGAGCTTCATGGGCTCAGACAAGCCTGGAGGTGAAGTGCCTCATCCTCCTCTCCCACGGCGTTCCCACACACACACACACACACACACACACACCGAGAGGGACAAGGGCCTCTTGCCAAACATCTCACTTAAAGAAGAAAAAAGCCATTAAAAAAAAAATGGCTCTCACAAATCAGCTCCTGGCTGCACTGTGGTGCCAACTATCCAGCAATAGCATCTGAGCCAAGAAGAAGAAGAAGAAGAAGAAGAAGAAGAAGAAGAAGAAGAAGACGCTCACCTTGTCACGTCATGGCTTCAGTCTTCTTTATGGTGCAGCTGCAAGTGGAGAAGTGGCCTCCTGCCTTGCCGAAGCAGCTCATTCCTGCCGCTCTGACACAGAAAAGGTGCGACAGGTGTTGCCTTGCTGGAGGGGGCGGAGTCTGTTTGGGGTGTAGAGGGAGGAGAGCAGTGGTCGTGCTGCAACAGGCCTGGTATAGTCCTAATCGACGGCGTTAAGTCCGGGCGATTATTCATGACGGAGGTATGTGCGGCTTCTCAGGTGTAACTGCTGATATTTACACGGCTGACTGGGACAAAGGCACACAGAGTGACTGCGTCGCCGCTGAGGACGCGGCAGGGAACTCGGTGGCCTGCATCGGCGCCTGGTGACTGATTGGGGTTGCAGGAAGTCACCTCTTTAGAATAAATATAGCCGTGTACCTTCTCCAGTGCAGGGCGGCCCGGTTCTCACTGTGCCTGTCTGCCGTTTGTCACACACGCGCACGCATGCACACACACACACACACACACAGACACAAAAAAAGTTGAGACCTGAATTTGGGTCAAGCCGCGCCGGGAGTTACAAGCTTGTCTCGTACAGGCGGCGGAATCATAGCGTGGATTACAGAGTGAGTCAAGTTTTTCAAACTCACACGATTGCATTTCATCCACCCCCCCCACCCCCCCCACCCCCCCCCCCCACCCCCAGCCCCAACACACACCTCGACCCAAACCCCCCTTCCCCCACCGCCATTCATCAGTTTTTGTCTGTGTTTGTATCCTCATATTTGATCGTTGTTGATCAAATTACTGTTTTTGTTTAATTCTTTAGTCTGATTGGTGGAAATAAAATTTTCACCACGTACTGGAAGATTGCTGCTCGCACGTCCAGTCCAGCTGATTTTTCGGACAAATGTTAGATTAAGATACACTTAAAGGCCCGCCGAGGAATAGTTAGCAGTCTCTAGTGGTGAGAAAATATATTGCCAACAGTGTTGACGTCAGGGCTCTCCTTCACCGCCTCTGGTTTCAGGGTAAAACCAGGAGCACAATAGTGCCGCTTTTAGACGCCTTTAAAATCGCTTAGTGTTATTATAGCCAACAATGAATAAATAAACAAATAAATAAATAATTAAAGAGTCTTTATTGTCATTATATTGTGAACAATGCCATGAAATTAAAAGTGCTGCTCTGTTAGGTGCCGAGACAAAACAACACTACTCAATAATTAAAGAAGCGTTAGAAACTCAATCAGTCAGCTGAAAACGCAACTTTCTTTCTACGGTAGCTGAAAGATATATATGTAAAAAATAACGCTGCTCAGGGTACGGGGGCAGAATAACGATCATGCCACCGCGCTCATATTCATGCTCGTCGTGCTCCATCATCTCCAGCTCAGTCGCAGCGTGGCGACGCCTCCTGCCACAGCCAGCCTGTCATCAGCAGCTCCCTGCCGCGCATGCAGAGGTGCAGGATATTCCAAAGACAGGTCCTTCACCTCAGGGGTCTCTAATCCTCATCATCAGAGGATCTATGATGAGCGGCGGGGTCCTGTCACCCTCACCCACCGTGGCTTCACTGTCCTAAGCAAAAAAAAAGAAAAAAGAAAAAAGAAAAAAAGGGAATAGTGAAACCGGAAGCGCTCTAATTCTAACCAGCGAACGGAAGCCGAGCGCTGGAAGTCTGGTGGTGCCGAGACATCTGTTCTCTGGCCCTGAGGCAGCGGAGGTTGTCAATCCTGCACTTAAACACCGCCAGAGAGGAAGTGAGCTGCGCAATAACATTAAAATTACCGAACAAACTTGATTCCAGCAGGGTTGCAGACCATCCCCCAACACACATGCTTTTTTTTTTTTAATCCATAGTTTGGTTTGAATTGGTTTATTCGACGCTGTGATAATATTGAGCGGCCGCAGTGTCACATGACCTGCACAAATTCTTCATTTGCACTGATTTTTATTTTTGTACCTTAGAAATTCAACCAGATATGAAGATAAAATTTTTACTGCTGTGGAAAAAAAGTCTTAACAACAAGAAAAATATTTTGAAATGAAGCTCCTCAGTCTCAGCATTTTTTTTTCTTTTTCACACTCACAGAGCCTCAGTGCTCGCCGTCCTGGGAATTCTAAATAGCACAAACAGCAGCGCTCGCTGTTTGTCATGAAGCCGCTTCGCTTTGCTTGGTTTCCACGGTCGGAAAAGCGCAGAGGCATGAAGCGGTTTGTATTCACGTTTAATCTGATAATACGACGCTGGCGGCCACGTTGCCCTTTGCTCCGCTGGAGCTTCAGGCTCCGGGGCGGTTGGAGATATTTCCAGCAGAACTAATGAAAGCGGCGGATCCGCAGCGCGGCAGCCGTGAACGCCTCGATTTGAAAACACAAACAGGAAGCTCTAATGAAGCGAGCGTGGATGCGGGGTGCGGAGCGGGAATATCAGAAATTCACCGCTGCTGAACTCAGATGGTATTGATAAGATATGCAGCGTGGGCTGCGGCGCGTACACACGCACCAGCAAGCTCCGCCGCTCATCCCGGGGCTAACCGCGACTTCAAAGACGTGTATATTTTTAGTTAATATGACTCATTTCCTGCCAGCTACACGGGGGCACACCTTCAAACAGGCACGTCGCTTGAAGCAGAAATATCTTTTTTTTCTAATACCTTGTTAGATTAAAAGAACCTCAACCTGGGACTGCTTGGCTAGGAAGGTCTTATTTGGGGCTGAGGGTGCAGGATCGACTCGACCTTTGCGCTGCGTCTTTGTGCGGACGCGACGCTTCGTCTCAGACGGGACTAAAAGCCTCGCTGCGATGCTCGATGGAGGCCGTCCTGCTGCGCTTTGTGCCACGGCCCGTGTAAATATCCGCCGCATATGGAGAGGCGGGTGATCAATCGTTAACGCTCGACTGCCCCCCCCCCACAGAGCAAAACACTTCCCAGTGAAATGTATTCCGTTCTTTCGCTCGATGGAGTTCCGCACGTTCCGAAACGCGGCCGCAGCAGACGATTGTTACTGTATCTTCTATGCTAATAATAAATATACATGCAATATTTATGATATATCATTTTATCTTGGTGCAATCTGATGAGATTGTACTGTCCTGTAAGCCGTCCAAGTCTTCTTTTGTTTCGGCCAGAACCCGAAAGACAACGTCAACATTACGTCAACGTTACGTCAAACCTATTGACAAGTACCAGTTATACAAGTACAAGTATCGACAAGTGCCAAGTTCAATGAATTGATCTTTTAAAGATGAAAATTTTAAACGCAACAGTAAAAGTATTTATAAATTGGGTATTCATCATATATTTTCCAGACTTGTCATTATAATCCAGCTAATTTGGCCAATTCTTCCTCGTGTGGCACCAGTTGGCTGAGCTGAGCTGATTCAGCCTTTGAACTTCATCGTTCAGCTACGCCTGCATCTCCGAGCTGCGCTCCCCAGTCAAGGCGACGTGCTCCTGGAACCTGAGTGAAGAAAATGAAACTTCCAATGCAGCACACATGAAAGGGAATGTCTTCCCACTCACTCACCCTGGTGTAACCCCAGGCAACCTTTTAATGTGTGCGCTTGTACACCTTTATCGCATCTCCAAGATTGAAAAATAACTCCATGTATTCTATAAAGAGAGAAGGCTTTTATTAGCAGGTGCTGCACGGCAACCTGACAGTGACTGCTGCTCTCTTGGCTTGAAGGGGGGCTAAATTAAAAACAAAAAAAGTTTGCGGAGGAGGGTTGGATCGTTAAAACTTGGCAAACTCGAGAGGCAGGTGCTGATCGGTGGCGGGGAGCAGCGTTAAACACACAAGCAATAGCAGCCTCTGCTGGACCGCATGATGTGGGTGGGCAGCAGCACAGAGTCTGGTGTGTGTGTGTTTGTGTGTGTGTGTGTTTGTGTGTGTGTGTGTGAGAGAGAGAGAGAGAGAGAGAGAGAGAGAGAGAGAGAGACAGAGAGAGCGAGGGAGACGGGAAGAGTACGGGGGTGTTTAGATGTGATTTTTATTTCCAAGTCGGCAAAATAAAAGTGTGGGTGTGTTTCTGCAGAGTTGAGGAAGTTGTTAAACACTCTGTGTGTGTGTGTGTGTGTGTGTGTGTGTGTGTGTGTGTGTGTGTGTGTGTGTGTGTGTGTGTGTGTGTGTGAGTGTAGGGGGAAATAGAACAAGGCAGACTGCGTTTGTGAACACAGTGCGGGTATCATTACACTTCATCTTTTTCAATTTTCAAGGACAGTATTGTGGTTCAGTGGTCAGCACAGAAGGTTGTTGGTTTGATTCCCAGGCCCGGGACTTTTCTTTGTGTAGTTTGCATGTTCTTCCTGTGTCTGCGTGGCTTCTCTCCAGGCCAGGACGACAGGAGCACGTTTGAAGGCGGGAAAAGCAATTTTGCAAGCTGGTTTTTATTTGATTTTATTTGATTTCAGTATGTATATATATTTATTCATTTATTTTTTTTTTTAGCTCAAGTAAAAAGTAATTTACTTTAAAAAAGAAAAAAAAAAGAAAAAAAGCAATTAAAGAAACAGCAAATGAGGTAAACAATCTCATAATAGTGGAAGCCGGCACAGCCGTCACAAGATGCAGCAGTTCGAAACATTAACACAAAACTTCACATGGACATCTTTGTCGTGGCAGCAGTGGTGAAAAGCGTGTTGTGTTGAATTGTTTTGCCCTCTTGACACCTTGGGGGAAGTGACTTCACTTCCTGTGAGCTCTTGACTTCACTTCCTGTCAGCTCCTCCTTCCTGTGTGCTCTCAGCTCCAGGCCTGACAGCTTCCACATGGCCATCATGAACCTGACCTTTTCTCGTGCCCACAGCGTCTCAGACTCGGGATACGTCTGATGACGAAGAAGCGTTTTGCAGACGGCGTCTGTGCGAATCCCTGTTTTCTGCTGTCTCACCTACGCTCACCTCTTCTCTGCAGCGGCTGAGTCACAAAACTCTCAGCAGGTCCAAGTCCTGGTCCACTGCAGGTGGTGCAACAAGTGGAGTTGCTCCTGATGTAAGCATAAACCTCTGGCATAACATTGTCTCACACATAAATGCTGCTAATGTTGAATCCTATCTTATTTCTCACTTTGTTTTGTTGTTGTTGTTGTTGTTGTTTTTAAAAGTATCTTAGAGGAAACGTGATTTTCTTCCATGCTTGTCTGTCTGTGTGTCTGAGTGGTGTCTAGGCCTTTGTTTTGCATTTCATAGTGCTTCATGTTGTCATTAAAGATACTGCTGAATGTGCCGGACTATATTGGACTTGCTTTTTACATTTTGGATTTGTTACTGCAAGTGTGACTTCAATTTATCAAATTTCTAAAACAAGAAAAAAGAAAAAGAAAACCAAGATCAACAAGCAGGACCTGCTCATCCCTGTTGATCCCACGTTAAAAAGAGAGAATTCATAGAGGACATTGTACAAGGGGCGTCAAGGGGGAAATGACACACGTTTTCTTATTTTATCTCTTAAATGAGATGCACAGACGACGCATCTCATCTCATCTCACAGAACCAGTTGCAACAGCATGAAACAGGGTCCCAGCAGACAGATTGCACCAAAGGCCACAACAATAAACTCATTTCTGACCTTTGCACACATCTGACTGACCAATGTACATTTTCCGCACCAACAGGGACAGTTGGCGCCAACGTGGTGGGTGTTTCTGCCAGGAAAGCTTCCCAAAAGGTAACAGACTGTGAACACACCCACTCTGTCACCACGGGCAATCAGCTTTCCTTTACCGTGACGTTAAAGCACCAAACCATTGGAAGCCAGCCAAAAAAGGCCGAATCAAACACTGACATGTTGTCTGGTCAGGTTGGCCTTTCACACCCTCCACAACTGCACTTATACCTGACTGCTAGACACAGTTTCCAGGAAAAGACAGATTGGATCTCCTAAAAAAGTTGCAAAAGAAAGTTTGTTTCTCCTCTGTGGCTCTTCATAATGCATAATCCAACTAAAAGAACAAAGTGGCACAGTGGTAGTTGGAGCACATCGCGTTGTGGGTTGTGGTATCGCAGCATAACATTGGCTGTATGGAAAGATGGACGGAACTTCCACTTTCAAAAAAAGGAGGCCAACTTGCGACATGCATTCTATCGTTTGCTTGCAGAGGCCTCCAAACATGGTGGCAAAAAGTCTAACAATGACTGGCAGTCGATAAGGAAACAAATGCAAAGTTTAGATCTTTGCATTCCAAGTTTCATCGCGAGTGCAAAATAATGAAAATGATAAAAAAAATAATAATTAAATTAAATAAGCCCTTAGGTGCATTTTGTCTGATTTGGCTTAATTTCTAGAAGGAATGCTCATACAGTTGTGGGCTCAACACCGTCAGCCACTTCACTCGTGGTTCAATTACTGTTCACACTAAAGTGGAGAAAAAGCTGAACAAGAATACACTGTGCACTCCCAATGACCCGCGGGCAGAAATATTGCATTTTAATAAACCAGAACAACACGGATGCTTTCAGGCTTATGCATTTGTAATCTTTTGCAGAGTGTTCAGAGAAGAAACAAGCTGCTGATGCATCTATATTTTCCAGCAGCGTAATCACAAACACATGTAGCTGCTTTAACACTAAAAGCGAACCAGTTATTGTACATGTTGCGTAGAATGTGATTACGGTGAGGGCCCACTGGAAGCTGTTTTTTTCTCATGTGTTTTCCCCCAACACAATCCCCTGGAAATGCAACGACCTACACTCGATTTCCATCTTCTCTGGCAACCATGGGTGAAAAATCAAAATGGAGTCGGCTTTACATGCTCTCCAGTGGAGATAATCTCACGCGCTATACCTGCAGAAGGCAGCATGGCCGGTCTGTTCCAGTTTGGCTCATTTCGTTCTTTTACGCCTAATGTCCATGCTAGCATTAAGAAACCATCTGTGGCCGTGTTCGGCCAGGCACTCGCTCCCGCCGGAGGCCCTTTCACAATAGAAGCAGTGGAAAGTGTCTGTGTGTAAATCTGATCAATATGCATTTCAGTGCGTATTTTCTCAGTGCATACGCATATTTTTTTTTTTTAAAGAACTCTTAATTTCATCGCAAACAATTTAGTCAATATGTTGTTCAGTCCGTATCCCTGTCGCGCTTTAACCCCGAGTGTCCGCTCTTCTTTTTCTATTACTGTGCAGTATGCATGTGGAGGATTTGGAGACAGTGTGCTCACCCTTTGAGCACAATGGCAAACAAAGGCAGTTCATTTTTAAGCAATCTGGCCATGTGCTGTTTGGGTTGTGTGGGGGGAATCAAATCATCTTGCCAACAACGTGCACCAGGCTACGTATTAACCTTTAACCCGCATTTCTGTGCCAGCCAAGTCCCCCAGTAATAAATCATGTTCATCCGGACCTTGCAGGTGACTAATCCTGGTATGAATTTCATATTTTTCGAAGGTTGAGCTTGTAGATTAAAATGAGGGGAAGTGGGGAACTGCCAGTGTGATGAATTGCCGGAGTCGTGAGATGTTGTCTCCGTGTATTTTTAGCCGTTTTGGAGCGTCTGGAGTTCGAAAATCCTCCTTGAATTAGGCCAGTCACCCGTCCTATTGCACGTTAATGCCTTAGTGTCATCAGCCAATCACATGGCAGCAACGCAGGGCATTCAGGCGTGTAGACGTGGTAAGGATGACTCGCTGAGGTTTAGAGTGAGCATCAGAGGTCGAGAGGAAAAGGGGATTTAAGTGAATCTCAAGATGTTTTTTGCTGCTAGACGAGGCATCAGGTCTGAGTGTTTCACAAACTGCTGTTCATCTACTGGGATTTTCGCTCCCAGTCATCTAGGAGGCTTTACAGAGAACAGTTCCAAAAAGAGAAACTATCCAGCGATGGCCTCCACACTCACTTTTCTACCACTTCCCAAATGGGCTCTATCGGATTCAGATCATGGAGCTACTCAAGGATTTCATAGCAGGATGCATTAGGGATCAGCACCACCGAGGAGTGTTTCCAGCATTTGCTGGAAGAAAAGCAAACCACATGAATTGGCCGGTGGTGTTAGTCGGGTGGGTTGTTTGAGGTTTTGGGTCAGAATGTCTTCTGAAAACCCTCCAGTCTAGCACTGAGTGTGCAGGTAACCTGAGGATACCAAAGCAATACAAACAGAACAAATGACGTGATGTCAAGAATTGCACTTGCACTTGTGTGTGTGTGTGTGTGTGTGTGTCCGTCCGGGCTCCTGTCAGCGGTCACGTGACCGGTCGTGCTGCCGTCACGGTGAGCCTGCAGATGAAAGCAGAAGGACTTGAAAAAAAGAAGCAGGAGGAGCGTGAAGAGACAGGGAACCATTTGGTCGGGCCGGGCTGAGTGAGAGGCGTCACATTTTTCTGACCTTTCTTCTGGTGACATTTCTGTTCCGAATGAAAGCGCAGAGAATAAAGAGAGAGGGAAATGTTGAAGTCGAATCAATGCTGCCTTTCAGCTGCCTTTCCTGCCCGTGCGTTTGCTCAGCTTTTGCACAGGAAACACAGTCAGACATCAATATTATCATTTTGGTGGGGTTGGGGGAGGGGTTGAGTACTCTGATGTAAAGCTGAGAGATGAAACGCAAATGTACCGACAATTTTAAAAGAAATCGCTGAGTCAAAGCAGGTGGCCGTCGGTCAGAGCAGGAGTTAAAGGTTCCGAGGATTTTCAAAATAAGACGCATGAAATGAGTTTTTGTCCTCCTCTGTCAAAACTGTTTTTAATTTGAGAAAGGGGGCAAAAGAGGTTTGACAGGAGAGCAGATGATGCTGCTACTCATCAAAAAATGGCCAAGACCCCATCGCTGGTTCGGCCTTAACGCTGCTTTTTAATAATGGGCGGACAGATAGCAGAGCAGATTATTTCCTAGCAGTCATTATCTGTATTGGATCAAGGATACGCACCACATTTCATTATACCGATACACTTCATACGTCGTGTTCAGAGTGAATCCCACGCAGGGTATATTTAGAAAAAGGTCAGGTGATGATTCCTGTAGCTTTTAAACCTGATTACGCACGGATAGGAAAAAACCACGCTTAGCGATAGTGCACCTCTGATTGCTAAAAGCTAAGGCGTTTGTCCCTCTCGCCGGGGAAGAAAGAAGAAAATCCCCAGCGGGCACCGGCAGCCTGCGGCTGCTCCCAGTGGCCTGCAGATTTCCCAGCGTCCCCCTGTCACCAGCTTCAGGTCTCATTTGTCACCTCTCTCTCTAGGGAGGCGGGTCGCCCAGCCGGGGAGGTTCTGCTGTCAAAACATGCATGCGGCTCCACAAAGCTCCGCCTCCGGATGAGCCGAGGACTCTGGGCCAGCGGTGAGTCTGTAAATACGCGACTAAAAACCGCGATATTAGGCGACTGTGCAACTCTTGGATGCTGATGACGTTTGGCCTTTTGCATGACTGGCTCTGTGATTCCGACTGCAGCTCTGATTGTCGATGCAAAAGGTTAAGTGGATACAACAGCATGACGGCTGAACACCCGGATGACCCTCAACTGTGTTTTCTTGAAATCTGATAGCTCTTGTTGAGTCATTTCTCACTCTGCAAAGGCTTTCAGGTCGCTCTGAGCAGATCTCGTGCTTTTTTTCAGCTTTGCTCCTCTGTGATTGTGCAGGTGTTCTAGTAGTCAGTCTCTTCAGGTTTGTCAGGAATGTATGTGTTGCCTCAAATTCTGCCACAGAAATCAGACTTTAGGTATCGCAAACACTGGACCAAAGGTTTTCTCAAGCCACATTCTGGACATTCTAATCAACTGCTATTGTGTTTTCGAATAATAATACTGCGTGAACTTGCATGCAAACGGCAAATGATGGACCACACAACCAAACAAAAAACAGCACTACGCATGCAGATTTTTAACTCTTCTAACTCTTTTCTGGCAACCTTTTCAACTAACTAGCAGCAGGTCCTTCCTCTAATTTCCATTCTCATTTCTAAATTAGACCCTGATGGAGAAACAGTACCTCTATCATCTTGTTCAAGCCTGGTTCCTTTGATAATCATCTCAAGAGTTCCATATCGGGACTTGCACAAGTGCGTCGTGGTTGCGTCTCATTGCATCAGTCTTGTTGCGTGTTGCACCAGCAGTGTCTCCCAGTCACCCAGGTCATAGTGCATTCAAGTGCGAAGTGAAGTCAGATTGACGAGCTTCCTCCTCCTGTCAAAGAGGCTTCATTGGTTCTGGCCAATCGGTGAGAGAAAGAGTTCAGCAGTCGCTGTGGTCGTGCAGGAGCCGCCGATGCTCCCGGCCAATTACGCCTGTTGATCTCTGTCAGCTGACCCCCTCTCTGGAGGACGTTCAAAGCGAGCAGCCAACAAAAACAATACGTTTTTATATTGGCAGCTGGAGCAAAAGATCTTCTTACACAGACTGAACTATAACACACGTGCGCACACGCCAATCTTTTCTCCCTGCAGATCTCGAGGTGATAATAAGTGAAATAAGCAGGAAGGGAAATTGTCTCAGAACTAATAATATCCAGCTTGACTGACGTCACACCATCTGTGAAATGTGCAGCTGCTCGCGCAAAAACACTGCGCGGAGCCCGCAGCACCTCCTGTACACCCACCTGCTGGAATGTGTGTTTTGTGTCAACGTGCACGATACAACCGCACAGGGAGACGTGCGTGGGTCCGCAGTGACCGTGTCGACATCCGCGACCTAAGTGCTCGCAACTAAAATAAATATTTGCCACAGTCTGTTGCTGTAACTGGATTGGCGCTGACGACCTCCCCCGCAGCCAAACCAAATCAAAAGGTTGTTTGGACCCCCCCCCCCCCCCCTCCTACCCCCTCACCGTGTTTGATCACCTGACCACGGCTGAGGAGGAACCTCTACATTTCAGATCCAATTACATTACCCATCGAGAAGAAAAAGGGGGGCGGGGAGGGGGACAGAATCCTTTCAACTGACACCAACTGACAAACCAATTGAGATGGTACCATTTAGCACAGGGAGACAGGAACACCAGTGTATGTGTGTGTGTGTGTGTGTGTGTGTGTGTGTGTGTGTGTGTGTGTGTGTGTGTGCGTGTGTGAGAGAGAAGGTGAGACAGAGAGCTCTCATTCTCCCTCTGTTGACTTTTATAAAGCAGTGTTTGCATTCAGACATGCCATCAGACAGGAGGCCAGGTGTTTGTCAGGCAGGGCTGGAAGTGGCTCCCCCTGATACCTCATATATATGAGTGCGCAGGCCGTAAGAGTGAAAAAAACAACTGAGACATTTTAAAATGTTGGTATTCTTTACTCAGCAGGAAGAATACTGAATCAATTTAGTTTCATTTTTGATAACGTATGTTTAAATATGAGCAGAATTTCAATAAGATGGCAGAGCTGTCGGAATTTTCGCTTTTTTTTTATCAAGTCGACATTAATTCTAGCTTTGATTTTTTTGGGGGGGCCATATAATTGTTTATACCACAATTACAATTTTTTTTTCTTAAGCTTTTAATTTTTCTTTAAATTATGTTTTATGTAACTACATGAACATATGTAGAAAATAGAAATTCAATCCAAAACTTCCAGCAATAATCCTTAGAAACTAATTTGATCTGTGTTGATTCCAACTTCTAAGACTTTAGATTAAAGAAGTGCACTCTGCAGTCGTCTAACTGAGTTTTGTTGTTTTGACAAACCAAGATGAAGCATAACATTGCCTCATGCCCTGGAAAACTGCTGGGAAATAATGGTTCTCCTGTTGTTGGCATGCAACAGACTTGCAAATGTGCCAGTGATCAGCAAAGCTGGCAGCGGCTCAAACCCCGATTTCAACATTTAAAGGGGGGTTTGTGCTGTCGTCAGATAAGCAGATCAAGGTCAAGATATTTTTGTTTTCTCTTGAATCTGTTTTATCGAAGTCTTAATCCAAAAAAAGCAAAAAAAAAGTGTTTGTTTGGTCTTTCTCGTGTAGTGGGTCGACTAAACTGATGAGCGCCTTTTGGTGCACAGTTTGGGTCAAAGCTTGAAGATCTGATGATCGAACGCTGCGGTTTGTTTCTTGGTTAATGAGCTGTCAGGTCTCCTCCCAGCCAGCCTGCACTTCATCCTTGTTGTCAGGACCGCTGATGAGCAGGTGCAGGCATGAAGCATACACACGGCTATCTCCTTAATTAGCGCACGCTACAGTGATCACGCAGTTGCGTGGAACGTCCCTCCGTTTCTTTGTGCAATGCCGCCATGATGCTGCAGCACCAAATGCTAATTTGTCGTTTTGTTTCGTCCTAAATTATTCGACCGTCATCTCCTCCAGCAGAGCGAAAGGAACTGTGTGTGATATTCGTCTGATTAGACTTGAGGAAAAACAAAAACAAATTTTGCTCTGTGTAGAACCAGTGGCATCACAGCATCTGCAGTCCAAAGTGACCTCACAGCGCCCCCTGTGTGTGTTTCCCTTGTGGCTTTCTGTTTAGCTACTGTCCAGACTGTACAGTTATGTGATGTTGTGAATCTCCTTCTTTCCTTCCTTTCGAACCATTGACCCTACACCATGTCAATAAACAACGATTAGCAGTGAACGGACTGCTTTTTATTTTAACATGTTCTGCTGATATGCAAGCAAAAATGCAACCTAGAGGCAAACAACGTTGCCAAAATAACACCAAGAGATGAAATCTCTTACTTTGTCACCTCACGTAGTCGACAAAGCAGTCAAGGATCTGTTGTATCCTTGTTTGCTGTGTGGACCTGCAGGGAGCCGGTTTGTTTTGCCATGACAACACAATCACATTTTGCAGTGAAAATCTGCATTTAGCAGTGTTAGACTGTGTGTGTGTGTGTGTGTGTGTGTGTCAGAGACAGACCATCTGTCCAGCAGCTGGACTCTCTACCCGGCGACTGCCTTTCACTCCTATTGGTTTGATTGAATAACCAATAAAATAAAAAGCTCATGTTTATGTCCACCTGCGACGCTAAATGCAAATGCCTGCCTTGACTGGTGGTTGGTGGTTATGGGTGGGGGGCGGTGGAGGGGGCGTCTGGATGACACGCCTCGGTTAGAACGAGGGGCTGAGTTGTAAAGCGAACGCTGCGGGGCCTCTTAAGGTGTTTGATGATTCGTGATTAGCTTATCCATCTCGCGTGCTCACACCTGTGCACACACCTCACCTCCCCATCTAATTAAGCATGTAATCCCCCTCGCACCACCCGCGTCCTGTATCACTTTTCCCACACGGCCGAGGCGAGTGAAAGGCATGCTTGGTGAGGCAGGGAGCTCGGCAGCAGCAGCAGCAGCAGCGGCAGCGGCAGGAAGCCTCTTTGATTCCAGCGCACACTCGTTCCAGGCTTATCAGTCGAGGCTCTCGCCGGACGCGACGTGATGTGAATGTAACGCCGAGGCACACGTCTCCCACTGTGGTTTCAAGTCTGGAGGCCTTCCCGCAATCAGCCTGTCTCCGATTCGTTCATCCATTCTCCATATCTGCAGACGGCAGCTGAGATGGAACGCTGCGCCACCGCGGCACTCCACCCTTTTTTCCCCTGGAGCTTCTCGTCCTCCTCCTCCCTCCCTCCCTCCTTGTCCTCCAACCGACACAACTGTCAAGCGACGGTCACTTCATCACTACTCCACTCCAGTATTTCTGACTCAGAGTACTTGAGGGAAGGCATAATTGAAAAAAAAAAAAAAAAAAAAAAAGATCAATACGCAAAGAAACGTATTGATTGAGAGCCGGCAGACGTGTTCTGTTCCACCGACCTCCTGGGTTTTCGCTCGTCTTGGACTGAGCTGAAAAAAGGATTATCAGGTTTAGTGTTCAGTGTGGAACTGATTACTGACATGACATGGATTTATTCAAGGATATTGGAATTGCCTTTCTCAGTATGTAGTGTATATATATATATTGGAATCACAAGAAACTTCAATTTTGTTGACAGACATGTGCACGCAAACAAGGAACTTGACTTTGATGTATCTCAGCAGTCTGCGCCCTCAAAACAGCAGGGTTGCAGAAAGAGTAGAACAAGAATTTCTACTTACCAACCAACTTGTTTATCCCTACCATCAAACAGGACAACATAGTCTTAGAAAGCTGATCGAAGGCTGAAGTAGACAATGCTGATAACCAAAGACCAAATTCTTGGTTGGAGAACCAAGTTTCGGTTAAAGGACCAAGAAGAAGAAGTCTTTCTGATGAGAGGCAAAATGTCTTCAAGTTACCAAAACCAGTTGAGCTGCCGCAACTTCACCTTCAAGGCTTTACAATGGCCTGGGTGACTGAGTACCTTCACAGACAAGGACCCAGTCGTGTTACCTTCCGCTCAACTCGGTCCCATACTCTCTCCTGTCGTCGCAGTAAAAAAGGAAACCGACTGGTTCCTCCAGACTGAGTTGGACCAGCTGAACAACAAGTAAGGCTGGAGTCTCTCAAGATTCAACTCGAATTCATCACCCCCGGGAGGAGCTCTGTGGTGTCTTCTGTGCTCATCTACACTTTTAGCACATTATGGATTTATATTTGAACAGAGGGACAATAAACAGTTTTAAAATGAACCAACATCAACTAATGGAGGCGTCCCATCATCCTCTGTAAATAGGACAGAAAAATGGAGGCTTGCCCAATATGGCCAAAACAGGAAACGGCAAAATAAACAACCCTGCTGTTGGTTGCTGATGGTTATTAGAACGGTGTGGGCAGCAGCCCACGCTGGACACTGGATCCTCAGCAGCGTGTTTACATAAAAAAAGAAGAAAAAATTCAAAATGTTTATTCAAAGCAGCAACAGCAAAATCCTCTGCGGCATCGTCGCTCAGCGACGGCCTCTTGAGGGAAACATTGAGATGCTCCTCACTGCATTGATTGACAGTCTGGGAAGGTTTGCACAAGAAGTCAAGTAGCTAGCGGAACAAAAACACAGAAGGGAAGGTAAAGGTAGAGCCGTCAAACAGGAGCAAAACAAAACATTTCAAAATGGTTCTCTCTTTCTCAGACCATCACCGGTTTTATTTCCCTGATTAAAAGTCCAGGTTATTGACTTCAACATCGATTTAATCTGTTGCTAAAATAAATTAACATTAATTAAACAGCTTCAGCCAAAAGGTCCCCCCCCCCACAAAAAAACAACTAAATTTCTTCAAAGGTGTTTACACAGACCGATGTCAAGTGCTTTGGTGTTCATATCCCGCACAGAAGAATTTCTGGCTGCTCAGAATATTTTCACAGAGAATGCAAATATCAAAGCAGCCCTTTTATTTTGTCGGATCAAGGTTGATACTTTTCCTGAACGTCTGTCTGGTGCTTGCAAAGAATGCATCCAACCCCTGATGAAGGCTGTGCAGAACAGATGTTCCAGCATTCTCCCACAGCGGCTCGGGATCGACGGGCGTCTCCCAGCGTTCAAGCTGCAGGAAACAAGCTTTGAATGTTCCAAACGCCGACCTTTAAGACAAGGTGCGGCAACATGGACGTCGTGAAATACGTCCCACACCGGCTGGGTCTGGGTTGGGCTGCGTTTTAACTCTTCTATCAGGAGGGAGAAGGGGGAGGAGCCAAAATCTGTGTTCGGTCGCCTGGCAAAACTTTTTTTTTAAACGGTCCAGTGTGTAATATTTGGCCTGATTTGGTTCTTTTTTTTAAATTAGTAAGCTTAATATATTGCCCATGAATACTTTATTAAAAGTGTAGACTCGCAGTGGAATAAAAGTAATTTGGGTTTCCTACTCTTAGAACCGTTCTTTCTAAGAATATACAAAGAGCAATAAGGGTCTTGCTCCCAGTTAGTCGCCATCTTGCACCACCATATTTCTAAGGAAGCCTGGTGTGGACAATCCAGCCCACCTGACAGTGCATTTTGCAATTAGGATGAAGGCTCATGACCTCAAACAAACCAACGAAGAAGAAGGTGGAGAAGATATCCAGGTTTGTGTGCGCAGGCCATCGTAGTTCACCGGCCAGGTCGGGAGAGGGAGGGGGAGGGTGAGGGTGAGAGGGTGATCACTGCAATATAAAATCTGACCACTTGATGTCGCAATTTTTTTTATCAAAATCTCCAAATATTACACACTTAACCTTTTAACTCTTGCATTTTGTTCGTAGATTTGCCCGTTTTGATCCGAACGTTTCTCCATTTGTGAACATAATTTGTTGCTGAAGCCAAGTGGAAACTCGGCCCAGCTGCTGCTGCTGCTGTTGCTGCTGCTGCTGTCGCTGCTGCTGCTGCTGTTGCTGCTGTTGCTGCTGCTGCTGCTGCTCCTCACTTCCTCTGTGCTCGAGAGAGACGTTGGCTCCACTTTATAGTACTTCAAGGTGAATCTCTTTCTCTCTCTTTTTCCTTTTCTTTTTATCAAACACCCGGATGCTCTTGGTGGCTCTCACCTCTAGGGGTCAGCAGCAATCAGACGTGAGAGGTGAAAAGAGGCCGGTTAAAAAAGACAACAACCAGCTCTGATCTTCTGCCTGGTTCTTCTGACTGACTGAACCGGCTATGTGTCCTGCACGTTCTGTCCCTCCTTTGCCGCTCTGTGAACGTGCGCGGTGAGGACACCGAGCTCAGCTTATCTTTAGCCTGTCCCGGCCTTAATTTAGTTGGACCGATATCATAAAAAAAAAAACAAAAAAAAAAACGAGGCAGCAGCAGCAGCGGCGGCAAGAACAGGAGCAGCATGTTCGGCCTAGTTAGCCGACACCGCGAGCTGTCCGCGGTCCTGAATTTCATCCCTCCCTCCCTCTCTCTTTCTCTCTCTCAGCCTCCTGCTTCCTCTCCCCTTGCCCCCTCTCTCTTGCTCCCCCCCTCCTTCACTTACTTAACCTCAGCCTGTGTTTTATTGGCGTGACGCACCGACTCGCTGTGCTAAAGCAGAGCGTGACAGAGTGAATCGCAGACAGAGCCGGCTGATAAGAGCAGATGGGGAGATCCGCCGTCTGGCTGCTGTGTTGCCCTTTTTTGTTTTTTTGTTTTTTTGTTTTGCTTTTCATCCAGAGCGGGAGCTTGTTTCAGTTGATGCAAGACAACATCAACACATTCAGTCTCTGTCACTCTCGATACTTATTACTGGCCTCGCGGAAGAGGTTACATTTTCCCCGACATGTCGTCTGTCAAAGACAGAAAATATTGATTGGTGCTGCTTGATGACCTCAGGCAGCATTTCCTTCAGTGACTGCTTTGGGAATTGAGGGAGTGTCCGCCGAGAGCTCTTCCTCCAATGAGACGCAGCCTGTGACTCTCTGCTCATATTTGTACGTGGCACTGACTGACGCGTCTTGCGTCGGTCCTCGTCGCCTCGTACTTCTGTGAACGACCTCCGCTTATTGGTCGCTGCCGGAACCCTCTGTTGATTGGACAGTCGGCCGTGTGTCTCTCCCCTGCACTCTGGCAGAGACTGACTTGACTTGACTTGAATATAAATTAAAGGGCAAACCAAGTATTTAAAACTGCCTCATCACTGACTCCGATAAGCAGCGTGTTGTTTTGGCGATAGGCCAGTTGTCCATCGGCTGACACCCTCAGTGCAGTTCTGTGTTCTTCTTTTAATATGAAATTGAAAAAAGCCACGACAACAGCATTCACACTCATCTTGTAGCACAAGATTTTTCTCAGCATTGTCACCTGCATTTTCCCGCTGCAAACGAGATGGATTTGCCATCCTCTCCAATGACCACTAACACTGATTGAAAACAACAATCTATTGGAGGTTGTCAAGATGGACGAGCTGCACTTCACAGTTGCAATCTGAGAGATCCAGCGAGATTAGATGCAACCAGGGGTTTCAGAAAACTCTCGCGGGGGGGGCGGGGGGGGGTTGTTCCACGAAGCTGTGCCTGATCCATTCCCATTAGTAGACTACCCAAAACCAAACCATTCGTGCCATATAGTGCCAGGATGGAGAGAAGAAAAGGAGGCTGGAGTCAGACTTTCAGGTTTCGCCCCACATTGCTTCTCCTGCGTGCCAGTTTGATTGGCCGTCTTCAAGAGACCGTGTTGTAACCCGCTTCCCCTCCCCATGTGACACTAATCTCTATCTTTTCTTGTTTCATTTTGTAGCCAAAATACAAGAGCGAGAGAAAAATAAGAACACACAAGATCAAGTCTTCCTCCTCCTGTTCTTCCTACGCTCCACCCCACATCCGAGCATGTGCATTTTCTTAAACAAGGACGCAACTGTGAAAACAGGAAGGTGGTGGCTGGGGAGGGGGGATAAATTAGAGCTGGACTGACTCTCCCTCTCTCTTCCTCCCCCTCCCTCCCGCTCTCTCTCCCTCTCTCTCTCTCCTCTTCTGGAGTTTGCTGGTCGGTTGCAGCACCACCGCCGCCGCCGCTGTCTCACTGTCTTCTCCCGGCTGCACTGTGGGGCAGCTCATCCTCTCCTCCATCCACACATCCCTCCTTCTGTGTGACTGACTGACAGCCTCTCTATCTGTCTGCCTACCTGTCTGTCTGTCTGTCTGTCTGTCTGTCTGTCTCTCGCCTCTGGAGGCAGAGAGGTGAAAGCGGAGCTCGGTGATGGAGGACCGGGCCACTCGCTCGATCCCCCGCCGGAGACAGCGCACCAACTTGCCGGCCAAATAGAGGCGAAGAGCCGCGGTGCCTCTTCCTCCCCCTCCTCCTCTTCCTCCGTCCTCCTCGTCCTTCTTCTTCTTCTTCTTCTTCTTCTTCTTCTTCTTCCTCCTCCTCCTCTACATCATCAACAACCAGATGCGCTTCTCGGGAAGTTACGCGCGGAACGCACGGATAAACCCACCAAGTCGTCTCCTCCTGCAAATTTGAAGCGGCGCTCGGAAGCAAAGAGGTAACGAACGCTCTCTCGCGCGCGCGCGCGCCCGCGCGCGCACTTGCATGCGGATAGGGAATATAACTGTTGAATTTTGTGCGCGGTGGACCGATGCCCACAGTCGAGTCTGGCTCGCCTGCTGTCGGCGCGTTTTGTCCATTTAGGTGCAATAAAAGGTGTGAGACAAGGAGCGAAGATTGGCTCCAAAGTGGGCGGGAAGGTGACTCACCGGCTCTGTTTGTGGACTGTGGTTATTTGCACCGCGCCTTTGCGGTTTTATTAAAAAACGCAAACCGGATACCCCCCCCCCCCCCTTTTTTTTTTTTTTTTTTTTTTAGGAAATTCTTCATGTTTTGAACAACGTACTCACCACTGACGCCAAAACATCAGCCAACGGTCAGTGTGATGTGTGTGATTATTGAAGCTCCTCCTCTTGGGTTTATTTCAGCAACATTTGATTCATCCTCACATGAAAAGAGGTGCAAGTGCGTGTTCATACATACCTCGAGCTGGTTGACACTGTGACTGGCCCGGTTTGGTTAATAACATGTTAATCGCAAGACCGCGGGCTTAATTCCATACCCCAGGAAGTATATGTGCGAGATGAATGATGGGTGAGTGCGGATTAAACGTCATAATTGGAATATTTGAGTGAGCGTTTCCAGAAGTATGACGTCCTCATTGTTGTTGTTGTTTTGACGATTCCCCCTGCAGATAATCCCGCTAAAAGCATGATTAAAGTTGTGTTGTCGTGCGATGGCTCGTGCGTGCAGAATCTGCCATGCATACTGAACATCCAGGCTGCCTAAAGTGCTCAATAACTTGTTGTCCCCCATCCGTGCAGGGTGACGAGCGCGCACGTTTGACTTCACATTTCATGCAAGTATAATGGCCCATTCCGGTGCTCGCTCGGATGCATACAAATGGGGGGGGGATAAATAAATAAGTGGCCGCCATTTGTGTGGACTGGAGCACATTCAGCCTCCGGAGACGAGGAGGACGAGGATGATTTAGCTCAGACAGCCGCATCCCGCGTCCGCAAGGTCGCTCCCCTCCACACGGCACGCTCGCATGAATCAGCCGAGCAGCAGCAGCAGCAGCAGCAGCAGCAGCAGCTCCGCGCACACAGCTGGACCGAGGCGGGTCAGATGGCAGTAAAGAGGACAGTGTCAGCGGGTCTGGGGTGCTGGAGGGTGGTGGTGGGGGAGGGGAGGAGGAGGAGGATTGGGTCAAAGTCTCCGAGATGTCTGATCTGTGGTGCGCAGCACGATGGAGGAGGAGACCGCTGAGCGACGCTGCTCCTCCGGCTGTGTGTGTGTGTGTGTGTGTGTGCGTGTGTGCGTGTGTGTGTGTGTGTGTGTGTGTCGCTAATCACAGTTAATCAATAGTGTTTTTACCGCCAACACTTTAATCACATTAACCGCGGCTCCAGCAACACGGATCGGCTCGATGTTTAGTCGGTTGCGTCGTCTCCGCGCTCCATCAAATTAACAATGGATTTGGGTCCAGCTACCCTTTTAGCGCAGCTTTTTTTTTTTTTTTTTTTGGCCTGACCTGAAAACCAGCCTAACCGCTGCCGCGTTAGTGGCCTCAATTTGCTTCAGCTAAAAAAAAAAAAAACAATGAAAAGAAAAAAAATCCTAGTAGGCTGCAAACTCTGAGCCATTTCTGTCCATCTCGCCCCCTCCCCTCCCCCTCTTGTTCTCTCGCTCCCCTCGTCCACTTTCACACACTCTCTGCTTCTCTTTGCTAGTATGCACTCACTCAAACTGTGTCTCATCGCATCTTGTCACTCTCGGCAGCGCTCTGCCCCTCTCTGCTTGTCTCCATCACGCACAGGGACACGCACACACATACATGTGCCGCGGGTGTGGGGGGGGTTTGGTGGAAAACAGAATTTAAAAAAATCCAGGCCCTCAGCCTTGGTCTGTGTTGTTTGTTAAATTCTCTCATCTTTGCATTCCCAGACTCATCATCTCGTGCCGGCGTCTGGTGTTTCACAACCTATTTTTTCGGTTAATTTCCTGAGCTTCCGACTCCGTTAAGTGGCAGCGGAGCTTCTGCGATGTCAAAGTCAAAATCTCGCAGATTGCTGGAACCTGACCGGACCAATCAGCACCTTTCGGCGGAGAGTGATTCGGTTGCATGGGTGTAGTAGCATTATCCCCCCCCACCCCCCACCCGACTGGATGACATTTCTTCGCTAAAAGAAGAGCAAAAAAAACAGCGCTCAAGGTTTTTCACCACTACAGCGTGGCTCTAGCTATCATCACAGCGCCCCCAGTGGGCAGTTGACTGGTGTTGCTCCTAGCTCCAATAGCAAACAGCACATGGTTGACTTCTGCCTCTAGTTAAATCAACTCTTTAATTCCAAGATAACAAGTAAATGCATGTGGGGGAGAGGAATGCGTCATCTGAGTCGTGGACTTTTCCAGGAATTCTGTGATTCCACACCAGAAGAGACGTACACATCTCTGTCTTTTTAGTCCGTTTCAGTCTTTCTGTCACTTCTGTCTCTTGTGGCATCAGCTGTGGGTCATGTGCTCGTTGCGTTATTGGTGCACGAGTAGCTTCTCGGTGTCGTACGGCACCTCATCCAACTTGGGAAGTGCAGTTGAAAGGGGCCACACCCATCAAACTCGTCCACACACATTGCGGCTCGAGACTCACTGGGGAGTTTAAGTGTTCGAAGAAGATTGAGAGGAAAAAAACAATTCTAAAATGCAAATGACCTTTTCTAAATCCACAAATCCAATTCGTATCAAGTCCCCGCCCCGTGATGCCTTTCGACCTCACTGACCTGTGATCTGTTTAAGCCTGTTAGAGACGTCTGCCTGCCTTTCATGGCTCATATTCTGTTGATCAAAACAAGCCACCAACCAATTTTTTTTTATTCAAGGATTGAGCTTTTAATCCGCAGCGGTCTTCCAATCTGCCAGCGGCTTCATTCTGGAGGGGCGATGCTAGATTGCAGGGGGCCATTTATAATGTATGGAGCCTGTATTAAATATCTGCCGAGTCAGAGGTGCGTTTTCCTCGACTGAGGCTGACAGCGTATTGCATCAACAGTGATGGAGGCTGTATATGAAATAGAAAACTGGGGCGGTGGTGGGTGGGGGAGGGGGGGGGCAAGAGGGGGGCGCGTTGCAACCAATGTATCTGGAGAGAGTTTTTGTATTCATTTATGTATTTCTTTTTTTAGAGTGCGCATCGGCTCACTCTTGTGAATGTTGCCCAAAAATGATAAAGAAAAGCGGCTTGCGGCGCTCGAGGTTGAGAGGAGGGAGGCTGTGATGGCCGAGACGCACAGACTGGGCGACGGCTGCAGGAGCAGATAAAGCAGCACAAGTCTATATTTAAACGGAGAGATTAGATGTCGTCACTTCGCTGGTCTGAAGGAGGAACCAAATCCTTCCCCCGGCGCCAGGGTCCGTTCTTTTGGGCTCCTTCCTTCGGCGTTTTTGTTCTTTCTTTATTTTTTGCATCGGAGCAGCTTCACACCTAATTGTAGCGGGACTGCGCCTGCTTGGGGTTGTGGGGGGGGGGGGGGGTATCAGATAGAGACGTCTCCTTTGTTTACCTCCCCCAGCAGTCGAGCGCAACGTCTTCCGACCAGCTTTGTCGAAACTGAATCATTTACGTGGTGAAAATGTCAAACAGAACCTTTTGTTTGCCAAGTAGATTTTATTTGCTTGAGTGAGAGAACCTCTCCTCGGGGAGAGGCGAGTGAATCAGCAACAAAAAAAATGAATCTGGAAACTTTTTTGCCTTTTCCGTGTCGACATGAGCTCCGAGTGCTCGCGGCGTCTTTGTCCGGGGATCAACCGCGATTGGCTGGCAGGATGAGAGTCGCGACTCCGGGAAGCAACTTCCATCTGCCGACGGCCGACTGCGACGAGGCACAAAGCTGCTGTTTGCTTGTCTGATGACTCTTTCACCCTCATTTAGCCGCCACTCTTAGTTCTAAACAAACCAGTGTGTATTTACCCACTGAGTGTTTTAAATCCCCAACTGCAGCCTCTTTAATCAAACTGTACGCCTCCTTCCAGCCATCCAGGGCTTTAAGAGCAGCTGCCAGCGCCTCTTCCCACTCCGGCCCTGCGGCTAGCGTGCAGAGTCGTGCTGGGATTGCATGACTTGGCCAGCATTTCCTGGCTGGCGAGGGGTGGGGCCTCCCAGCGAGGGGCGGGGGGCGGGGCCCTCCCGCCAAGGCCTTTGTAATTCCGCACACAGCGGCGGGAACCACTCCTCCGAGGCAGCAGGAGAGAATTTCTCTCTTGCGCGGCCGCCAGTCAAGGGTTCTGGAGCTGGAACTGCCGCCCACTCGTCAGTCGGTGGGATTCTGCGAGGTTCAAGGTGGAGCGCGTTGGGTTCACACGACGTTGAACCCTCTGTTGCATCATCCGTCAGATGATGCCATGAAAAACTTGCAGTCGGAGGAAGGCTGCTGTTGATGTTCTGTTTACGTCAGAAGGACGAGGCAGTCTTTTTTTTCCATGAAGAGGGATAACTTTCCCAGATTCTGCCAATTTTTCACCACTACTGGAGTTTAGCATCATTTTTTTTAATCCATGTGTCTATTCTGGAGTTCAATGAGAAGGAGCGACTACCACCTAAAGTCAACACAGGGGGGGGATAAACAGAAGAAACCCATAATACACATATATAACACATATCTCCATCCTGCCTGTGTCTGGTGTCATCCAGGCATCCAGAAGATTGGGCAGTGCGATCTGGGTCAAAACCGAGACATTCATTCCGAGTTTTTTGCTAAAATATCAAGAGGTTAAAAACAAGAGGTGGCTTGAAAGTCAAACCAAACTGCAGAGACTGAGCAAAAGATTACGTGGATTGCAAAAGACAAATTGATTTAAATGTGGGGGGAACTGCACCTCTAACTGTACATTCCCATCATGCAGCATTCAACTGCACCCAGTTGCCTGTCTTTGGCAAAAATAAAGATTAGATAAAAACTTGGAGATGTCCCAGATGTGTCTGAAAGTCTAAGCAGTCCGTTTTATCAACGTGTTTGTGTCTTTATTGGTTGATAGAGATCCGCCATGTCTCCAGTAACAGGAAGTCAGTGAGGGGCATGAAAACCAGGAGCGGAGCGCGACAGCGGCCTCAGAATGCGACAGGCCGAGAGAGCGCAGCCGCGTCACACTCAGGTGGAGGCCGAGGTGTGACAGGCCGGCGTTCCCGGCTAAATTACTGTTTGCTCTCTGATACGCTTCTCCAGAGACTCTGGAGGCGGCCGTCAGATAAATGACGCGTCAGTCTCCGCCATTGGTCACTTTTGTTGGAACTCTGACGCACGCAAAGCACCTCTGCGGCCTCCGGGGCCCAGATTGAATTTCATTTAACGTACATTTTTTATGTCGCGCAAAGATCAATAACGTGATTATGGAGTGTGTGTGTGTGTGCGTGTGTGTGTGTGTGTGTGTGTGTGTGTGTGTGTGTGTGTGTGTGTGTGTGTGTGTGTGTGTGTGTGTGTGTGTGTGTGTGCGTGTGTGTGTGTGTGCGTCCTGTAGGCTGAAATCTGCAGAGGTGTTGTGGGATTTATTTTTTTCTCTGCGTCTTCGTATAATCCGTCCCTTCTATGAAACACGGAGGGATTTTGTCCGACCACACACATCTATTTCAGCGTTTTATCGCTTCTTTTTTTTGCCTCAGCTTTTTTGTTTTGTTATTTATTGACTTTGACTGGACGAGTGCATTTCCAGTTGCTGGCTTGCCAATTTGCGCCTGTTGTTTTTTTTTATGCCGTACGAGGCCCTGCACAACGACTGACACAACAACTAAAAATATTGTTGCCGCCAGCTGACGGCCAATAAAACAAGTTGGGGGCGTAGCAGCCACTCGCAGCCACTCCTTTTTTCTTCCCCCCCCCCCCCTGCTGTGGAACTTTTGCTCTACTCTCCCACTCTGCTTTAATCTCCCATGACTCTAGTTGTGTGAAGAAGGTACATTTTTAATGATATCAATGACTTCCGTTTCAGCGTTAACTCGCGGGAAGCAGCAGCCTCGATGGTGTGCACAGCCTTTCTTTTTTTTTATTTGCTTGGAGAACAAAAAGACATAAAAACGTCTCCATTCAGTGATTTGGTGCCACTAAATGAGGCTACGTTAAGTGTCATTGACTCGTAACCCTCTCTCCGAGGCTTCCTGGAAGAAGCAGAGGTGAACAACAGCAGCAGAATGGAGAGAGATGATTTAAGAAATTACTATTTCCGAGTTGTTCCTATTCCTCAGCAGCCAACGGGAACGTTTAGACCGAGATGATGTCACATGAATCTAATGCAGCTTGTCGCTCACCCCAGCAGGACTCATCATCAGCACTTAGTTTCTTATGCGCTATTGAAGCTATTTAAACACCTTCAGCCATCGTTGATAAAATACCGGGGTCAAACTGTTCCAACATCAGGTGGTCACTTCACCCGTGGCTGTCGCCGCATGGGAAACATCTCCACTGTGTGAGCTCGTGGTTCTCCTGCGGTCATGTGATCTTGCGGCCACAGAAAGTGGAGGCAGGTGGCATGGACGCAAATCTATTTTAAGATTTTCCCTCCCATCCTCCCTTCCCGACTCTTCTTCCTCTCTCACCCTCGTCCTGCCCTTCACCTCCCACCACCACCATCACCACCCCTGCCCCCTCCAGCACCCACACCCCAACACCCACCTCCTCCCCCGCCGAGCCCCGTAACAGCAAGGCACTGGCACTCATTAGGATGCGGGCCCGTCTCTCCCCTGCTTTTTCTCCGTTGGCCTTAATCCTTTTTTCCTTCCGCCGTGAGCGACGGCCTCCACGGCTGCCGCCAGCCAATTGGCCGACACGGTGGCGAGAAAACAGCGGTGAGAAGCGGCGGTCGGGTCAGGCTGTCAGTCGCTGGACGAGGCGAGAACACAGACCTGGCAGAGGAGGATGGACTCCCCGTCAGTAATGGCCAGCGGGAGGCATTAATCACTGGCGGCTCCGAGATTCCGTTTTTCTTCGGGTTTGTCCTCAGCGAGGAAACTTTTGGGGCGGGGGAGTGAATTTTCCCAGCTGACCTTTGGCTCACACTCCGTTTCGGATTGTATTGAATCTCTGCGCACGCCTCCCGTCCTGGAGCGGCGCCAGGCGCCTGAAAGACGCTGCGGTTTTTAACAGGGTTTTTTTTTTTTGTGTGTATGCGTGTGTGTGCAGTGGCAACGTCTTCTCGATTGTGCGCGGCCGACTCTCTGGAGACGGATCTCTCGGCAACTCCGCGCCATCGGCAAGAATGCCGGAAAGCAGCGCAGCGAATGGAGAGAGAGAGAGAGGATCCTTAGATTTCAGATTGCAGCGCGCTCCCTCTTACTCTCCCTCTCCCGAGCTTGCCAGTGAACTACCGTTGCCTGCGCGCACAAACCTGGATACCTCGTCCACCTTCTTCTTTGTTGGTATATTTGAGGACGCGAGCGTTCGCTCCAAATACAAAACACGCTGGATTGTCCCCACCAGGCTTCCTTGGAAATATGGCGGTGCAAGATGGCAGCTAGACCTTTGCTCTCTGTATTGTTTTAATGTATGAATGAAGAACCATTCTATTGTGTGGGAAAGCCAAATCCCTTTCATTGTACTTTGAGTGTGCACTTAAAATAATGTAGTTTGTTGAGCTTTTACCAAGATAAAAGTCATAAATCAGGCCAAATTGTACACACTGGACCTTCAAGTAATTGAATACTCAGCGAGACCTTGTCTCACACATCCCCCCCCGACGGTGATCTCCAGCTTCTTAATAAGCTCTTAAAATTGTTCCGTGGTGAAAACGAGTCACTCTTATCTAAGCCTTGTTTGGGAGGGAAAAAAAGACCTTGCTGCAAGAACAAAATCAGAATTGAAACCAAAAAACCAAAACCAAAAAAAAACCTCGGTGACTCCCTGCTGAGACATGCAGGACCACCTGCATTCCATTTCCGTGTAAAATCTGCCCACAATGCCGCGGTAATCATCTCCCCGCACGTCTCTCTCTCTTGCTGGCGCTCATTGTGTTGCCACGAATGGATTCGCCTGCCAGCGCCCGCACTGCCCGTGCGGCGCAGGTGCCACCGCCGATTAATTACACACTGTCACTCGGCCGCTTGTGTTACTTTTTTTTTTACACTTTTCACACTGTTCGCTGTTGACGTGAACGCTTTGCTCCGTGATCTCCGAGTTGGTTTATTTTGGTTTTGTTGTTGTTGTTGTTGTTGTTGTTGTTGTTTTTTAGTCACTGCAGGTGTATCAGGTGAACATGTTGATGGCCTGGTGTCATGTGACGTCTCAGCGGTGCGGCGGTTAGCAGGAAGGTGGTGGCTTCGATTCCCAGGACCTTTCACGGTGGAGTTAGCGGGTTCGCCCGGTTCTCCCGGTTCCTCCGGTAACGTCAGGCGGACTGGACGTTCTAAACCGCCTGGAGGTGTGCAAGTGACATGCTTGACTCTTGCAGTCTTGCCAATGTGATTTCCTCTGAGGAGAAGAGAAGAACAAACTAACAAGGAATTGCTTTCCGCTCAGTGCGACAACTTCACGCTGTAACTCATCGTCTTCATTTCTGGCGGTGCTGCGCTCGCTCGTCACAACATTTCACCACCTTTGTCTGGCAACTGGAGAGGGACTGCAGTTTAATCTCTGCACTTCAGTGAAAAGGACTCAAAAAGAGAACCTTGAGATGCCATCACTCCCACACGAGTGGAGAGTGGTGCATCCCATTCAGATGGAGGAGACATTGTGCAAAACCCGTTGTTGCGGGGGGGGGAAACGATGCCTTTGTTGCGTGAAAATGTAACACGCGTGTGCACGGGTGGAAATGTTTATTTACGACATTTTGGAGGGAAATGAAGGTGGACAGTTTGGATTCTTTTAATAATCCCCTGGATATTGTAGTCTGGATGTTATTAAGCGGCATATTTAGAATCTAACGTGCCTTTTATTTCTCATCCTTTCATCAACCGCATCCGTCTGAACTCCTTCAGCCTTTTTTCTCAGTTTTTTCTGTTTGGAAATGTTCTTTTGTGTGCGCTGAGAACTTTGATGTATAAATAAACCTGCCACGCCGTCCGGTTTGGGTTGTGACGGAGGGATTATGGGAGCCCTTTGCCGTGCAAAAGCTGCAGGTGACTCAGAAACAGATATTTTGGGATGACTGACGACAGATTAGCGAAATTCTGACTTCCGAAAAAAAAAAAATGAGCCAGAGTGAGATTTTAAAAGCTGCACAGGCGCAGAATAAAACCTAATCTCCTCTTTTCTTTGCGAGGATTAACAGCGGCTGACATCCATCACTGCCTCCGTCACTTGGCGTTCCTCCTCGTTTTGTGTTCACACACCTGCACGTCCTTCCTGGAAATGGTTTTGGGATACTCGCTGGACCAAGGAGGTTGTGGGTTTGATTCCCCTACGTTTTTGTTGACATGTTTTTGTGTGAATTCCACATGTTCCCCCTGTCGTTGCTAATGCTACTGCCAGCTGCGAGCTAACATTAGCCCTCGTCTCTGATTTACTTTGGAAGGTCGGTCTAATTTCTCTCCAGCGTAAAGCGTTCCTGCCGCTCATCACCTCACAATCGCTGCGGCTCTTTAGCCGTAGCCCTGCCCCCCTGAGTGTATATCCACTCACGTGTGATTAATATGGTTAGCCGTGACAGCGGCGCCGTAAACACGCTTTGATTGAACGGCCTGAGGCGACCTCAGATCATCTCGTGAGAGCGGCTAATTGTATCATCTCTGCTTTCTTCTTTCTTCCTCTCCTCCTTCCTTTTCTTCTTCTTCGGAGTGTCTCACTAGCTTAGCAGCGGAGAGGCTAATTCATGCTAACCTTCTGCCGCTCGCTGGCATCAGCAGGCTGAGTCAGGAGTGCCGACGTGCCGCTGCAGCTGACAGGTTGTGAAGGAATGAGGATTTACAAGCCCAGCTGACTGACTTCAAAGCACTTATCAAATCACGGTAGCGTTTCACCGGACCTAAGACTGGTGGCTGCAAGCAAAAAAAATAATCACAAAAAATAGCACGTGATGCGGTCACTTGGATGGTCGTGGATAAAAACAGGAATGCACGGTTTGGCCAAAAGTTTCACTTTTCAGCGAAAAAATAAAACCGTTTATTATAAGCGTGATTTAAATGGAATTAGTTTTGCTGAACCGCAGCTGGTCGTTTCCAGAGGGATGTTATTATGCATAGTAATATAATTAATACACGTAACGTGAGCCTGCCGGTCACACCAGGAGGTTTCAGTCATTCCGTTTCTCGGTTTTCATGCAGCTGAAGTTGCTTCTTCACTGCATCATAAATTGGTGACAAAAGTCCTGTTGCTGAAAATGTAATGATTGTGGTTGTGGTTTTAACATTATTCACTTTAAAAAACAAAAAAAAACAATCTGAAACAGTCTGACTGACTTGTGGAAACGTCTTTGACTGTGATTTAGCCTAAAACACAAGGAGGAAATCTACCCTTGTCTGGTCACACTTTGCTTTAGCTGCAGCTGTGTACACGTTTACCTGCAGGATACGAAGCACAACATTGTTTTAGTCGCCAAGCCCCTAATTGACCTTTGAAATGCTGCTTGATCCCTGACACAAGAGAGAAAAAAAAAAAAGGCCCATTAAAGGCAAATGAGGAACCCGAGTGCGGAGAATCTGATCTGAGCCTCCACTTCCTGCATCATCGCCGTCACGGCGGTGAGTTCTTTGCGGCCTCTCGTGCAGGAACCAGGGGAAACCTCCACGTTCCTATCCGCACCCCCGTGACCTGATTTCATTGCGTGCTCGCTGTATGTTGGCGGCGCTCTGCCAGCTGCGTGCAGCCGGCTTGAACGCCGTCCACCTAAGTTAATTCCATTACGGCGGAGCAGAGGTGGGGGGGGGGCAGATTAAAACAAAATCATATTTAAGCGTGAGCATTTGTTTATGCAGAGATATGATTTTTTTTTTATTTAATTTTTTTTTAAGAGGCGAATGGCTTTCCGCCGGGCGGGATGTTAACCTTTCTGAACGCCGCCGTGCCCATGCTGAGTCATTGGGCGCCGTGCGGGCGACTCTGAGGCGAGGCGGGGGCAAGAAGGCCGAGCGCCTTCTGCCACCGAGCCTGGCCTGGCCCGGCCTGGCCCGGCCCGGCCAGGCTGTGACAGCAGGACAATGAAAGAGCGAGGGATGGTTGGAGGGAGAGCTGGCGCTAAGTCACCAGCGTGGTGAATCAATTGATTTCAGAAGAGGAGCCGCCACTGCAGCACTTAGTGTGAATAACAGGCTGAAGTGAGTGGACTTCTCTCCCTCCAGGGGCTCTTTGTGCGTGCGTGTGTGTGTGTGTGTGTGTGTGTGTGTGTGTGTGTGTGTGTGTGTGTGTGTGTGTGTGCGTTTGTGTGTGTGCGTTTGTGTGCGCTTACAGCGTTGACACCGTTTTGTGCCCACGTGTTTATTTGTTTATTATTATTTTCTTCTTTCACTTTGCGCGTCTTTTGCATAAGCAATAAAACAGTGTCCCCCCCCCCCCCCCCCCCCCCAACTAAACCTCCACGTCCATCCCCACGATGATAATGATAATGACAATAACAATAATAATAACAACGATAACATGCTAATGTCGACGTTGAATCATATTTGTGTCCGCCGGTTGGGTTTTTAGCCAATTAGCACACGCGCAAAGTGCAGTGGTTGCTAGCGGGGATGTCGTGGTTCATGAAGGTCGTAGATCTCATTAATCTTTACGACGCAGAGAGAAGAAAATATACCAAGGGGTGCGTATTTAGATAGTACATCAGGTAGTGTATGTTGGCCCGAGGGCCTTTTCTTGGTCCACTTGCTTCCACTGGAGACGCCAGTTGCTTTGCGCAACAACAAAAGATATGATGATGTAAACTTTGTCGCGCGCGGGCCCATCAGCTGCACAGCGACCAGGAAGTAGATTAAGACCTTTGCAAAGTTTGCATCCCAGCCATGATGCTGTAACGAGCAATTTTGGAGCAGATTTTAATTATATCATTAGCCTGATGGATGGTCAACATTACCACTTAATGAAATGTACTGGAAGTAATTTTCAATCAGCGGCTGCCTAAATACTACTGCCGTTTGTTTGGATAGTTTCAAGCGAGGCCGTGCGTACTCGCTCGTTAGCGAGGATTTATTTACATGAAGCACATTAGCGTTCTATTTTGGTTGTTTTTTTTAGTGCTTTTAGCTTTTATTAGCGCTTGATTGGCTTTTCTCCTTACAATTTCACATTAAATGAATGAGTAAAAGTTGCCCTGCAGTGCATTTTTCCTTCTTGGACAACATGTTTTGGATACAGTTCTGTTCAACACCGTTCGCCACGTGTTGATGATGTGTTTTTCACCACAGCTCAATGAAATCAGTCCATTTGATGGTGCCAGTTCAGCAAGTCACCTTCTAAATGCCTCAAAACGTCTCCCGTTTTAAAAAGGCTTCGTACGGCCTCTCTGAAATAAATCCTTGGACTGCGGCAAACGCTCGTTAGCCGAATGCTATCTGACAGCGCGTCGGGTTCGGTGCAGCCTCAGTGATGCAGTGTTTCCAACAGATTCTGGGCGCGACACGTTCCCCCTCCCTCCCTCCTTGCACTATTGTTGCTCAGCTTCTCGCAGGCCATGTCATGTGACCAGGGTCGCAGGTAGAGACACGTAGCGTTGTGCGATCGAGTCAGCGGAGACCATCTGCTTCGCTATCCGTGTGTGTGTGTGTGTGTGTGTGTGTGTGTGTGCGTGTGTGTACGTGTGAAAAGTGCTGTTTGCGGGGCCTGACCTTCACGGCAGTGGCGGTTCACTCTGCACTCTGCTGCCACACGGGCTCATGCATATTTTATGGGAAAACTTCACTCGACCTCTTGCAGAGTGAAGTTGGCCTCCTTCAATAAGCCTCGTTCTCTCCTCCTCCCATATGTGTGGCTTCTCTCTCGTTTTGTGCCCATCGCCGCCACCCTTTTTTTTCCCCTTTATTTTTCTTTTGATCTTCTTGAGTGACCGAGCGTGATCCGGGCCTCGGATTCCTCTGGCTTCAAATAGGCCGACTGACGACCCAAATGCCGCTGCCGCTGTCACTGTAAGTGGCACCGGTGCTCCGAGGTGGAGGGGGGGATGTGAAACGCTCGAGGAGACGTAATGGATGAAGAGAGGTAATGAAGTTCCACTCAGACGGAGAAACGGAGGAGCGATCTGCCCCCCCCCCCCAAAAAAAAAAAAAATTCCCGCCGCCGGTTGTGCGACGAGCGCGCGGCTGCGAAAATAGATCCGCTGGGTCTATTTGAGGCAACCTGGGTTCGGCGTAATTAAGGGGGAAATTGATCCGCTCTTTGTCGTCTCTCGGGCGTCTGCGAGGGAATTCAAGCGTTGTTAGAGAGCAGCGGGGGTGTGAGCGAGCGCACGTGTGTGTGTGTGTGTGTGTGTGTGTGTGTGTGTGTGTGCTCAGCAAAGCGACGGTGAACGGATGAATGTTTGCCGAGTGTCTTTGCTGCTGAGCTTTCCGCTGCCCGCCGTCCCAATTTGGCTGATAGGAAGCCATCAGAACGAGGCGATTTGTTCCAATCCACTCCCTCGCCCCTCCCCCACCCCCTCCTCCCCCACCCCCCACTCCCTCGCCCTCACCCCGCCCTCCCCAGCCGGCTAATGCCAGTGCGCACCCAGGTCAGCCTCTGTCTCTCTCTCTGTCTCTCTCTCTCTTTATTTTTTTTTTTAATGCTATTGCCTGGTCTTGCCCCTGCCGCGGCCCCTCCCCTCCCCTTCCTCCGCCCGTCCCCGCCCCTTCCCGCAGCTGCCTCTGTCCTTGTTTTTTGACCTATTTAATGACCTCGACATTTTCCTGACGACACAAGGAGGCGTAGTTTTTTTTTGCCTCCGCCACCAGCTGCGGCTGGCGGAGGCGCTGGCAGGATGGTTGATGGTTGCATTATTTTGTTTTGTTTTTTTGCGGGGCTTCCGGGGGTTTTTTTTAACACCACTTTTCACCAAGACCAAACATTAGCGGAGAAAATAATACACATGTGCATGCCTTTAAATGCGGTTTAAAGTCATTTTTGCATTATCTGCTGTTTATTCTTTGTTACACTTCTTTGATTCCAACTCCATCAACTCGTACTGTGAAACACTAAACCAAAGGCATGAAAAGATGCTTAGTCAGCAGGATACGTGAGTGTCCAGCTAACTAAGTCTTGTATAAATTCTTGTGGTTGCCAGCAGGAGGTAGAAGAAGCATTATCATCACATTTGAGGCCGCTAGCACCGTGATGGGCTTGGCGCTAGCTAGCTTACATTTAGCACCTTAGACCTTTTTCCAGTAAGCCAGCTGCTGTATGGACAAATGCTCACTTGGCTTAATGTGTGGCAGTGATTTGCGCTGCATGGTTTTGGTTTGGTTTGCTTGTCGGTGACGGTTGGAACGTCAGTGTTTGAAATAATTCACTTCCAGTTCAGTGAGTTCAATGGGTGACTTTGTGCAAATGAAGCACAAGGTACTTACTTCCACCACCAAGCTCACTGGGAAGACGCGCGATCCATTTTCATCTGGCGGTTTATTGGGTAATAACCTCGGCTCATCGCCGTTTGTCCTGATTTTGAATAGGAGCGAAGATTTCCTTCCCGTGGAAGGAGGGAAAAAAAAATGACAAATTTGAAGCAAACCGATCGTGACAATCAAAGGAGCGCGTTCCTTCTCGGTGCGGCGTCTCGGAGCAGCATTAGCATATCGCTGTGACAGTCTCACAGTCAACCCTGGGGAAGTAGCAGAAGTCTGTCCACTGGTGGCTGCCGGTGGTTGTCTGCTGCGTTTTTATTATAAATGTTTGCGCTGCACCTACGGTATCTCTGAGAGCTTGTGGCGCTGCCTTTCACACACACACACCCCTCCTCCCCCCCCCCCGCCGACTCCCCCTCCTTCTTTCTGCGACCAGTACAGATTTAAGAAGGATTGCCGGTTAATCCTTCAGGGCCGCCACTGCCAGGAGATAATAACTCACTTCTGCCGCCGTGCTGACGCTACTGTAGTGCAGGTGGATGCTCGTATCGGAGGCATAGACTCACCGACCACTTCATTCGGTACAAGGCTTCCCAGCATGAATAGCTAATCAGCCAATGCAAGTGACTTTGAACGTGGTCGAAGGTGGTCGCTGCCGCAATGATGGGCCTGCAGGTTTGAGTGTTTCACAAACTGCTCTTCAACTACTGGGATTTTTTTTTCCATATCAATGTGTATATCATGAGAGAAAATGTCAGGTGAACAGCATTTGTCCTCGCGCTGACATGAAAGGAGGAAACGGGAAGGCTTTTCAGTGGTGACACTCATCACCGACCTGTGACCAGCTGTGACTCCAGCATCCAAACGGGGACGAGTGAAGTTCCGGGCTTGAAACCTCAAGAACGTGAAGCCTTGCGCAGCCGGCGCTCCTGTATTATCTGCAGATACCATCTATGAATCATTCCCTTTTCCCACCGCTCATGTAATCGCAGGCAGCGATGTCAACTAGCGTTTAAAATTCCCAGGTGCGTCGCCGACTCCTCCGTCCTCTGCCGGGTAAATCTCAATCCATTTTTTTGGCGGCCACGTCTATAATAAAAAATCCGCTGCCGGATCATTTGGAAATGTCAAATTTATTAAATCCTCCGGGTGGCTAAAAGTAGCAGAGGCTCCCTTTTATTTGGTTGCTTTTAGCAAAATTCCGCTAACTCCCTCCATTTGTCCGGTAAGCTGGTGAGCCCCATTCACAGGCCTCATCATGAGCGCGCTAATGTCCCGCCTGTTGGATAATAATAAAAAAAAAAAAATTGAAAAAGCGGCCAAGGCCGCCCAGAGTGCTGAGGTCAGCGAGGGGAAGCACCGGCGCTCGCTGCACGTATTAGAAAAGCCAACGCCGCGGCTGCACTGAGTCGTCCCAGTTCGGTTTATGCAGCATTTTGTTGTGGAATTCTTGTTGCCGCGAGGAATCGTTAGCAGTGAACGTTAAACCCCAGAGGCAGATGTGCTTGATGGACTGTAGGAGGAGAGACGAGGACGTGGTGTCCTCACTGAAGTATAGCTTGACTCCAGTTGTCCAGATTCGTCATCTGTTTTATTCCAAGATTTGCTCTTGCACACCGTTGTAGGGAAAACAAAACCACAAAACCGTTTTTCTCGGAATCTGCAGCATTTGCACGTCTGCAGCGCACTCAAACCCACACAGGAGACCAGGGTGAATTGCAGGTGAGGTGAAACATTCATGCTTGCGCACAAAGTGGTGAGCGTCCCCAAGGTAAACTGTGTGTGTGACTCCGGTAGGGCGGCGCGGCGAACTAATTCTCTGTCATTTCAGCCCAGTTGGCTCCTCGGCACTAATTTGGCTGCACCGCCTGCTCGGTTTTACGCCTCCACAACAAAAACCTTGGCAACGTGCTCGAGCGCCTCCGGTCCAGACTGCAGGGTCGGCAACCTTTTTGTGCATACGAGTTCTGCGAAAAGCAGCAGCTTAGAGTTGTAAACCGCTGGGCTCTGGCGGCGTAGACGTGAGTGATTATTCTGCTGGTGGAAGTGGAAGCCAGGGCCGACGGAACCAGAAGCTAATTCGTTTATTTGAGTTTTGCTTGTTCTGTTTGTCAGAGTTCCCATCGCGTGTTTGATTCGATTTGTCTTTCCAACAATCCAACCAGTCCAACCCCCCCCGACGCAAAGAAAGGCTAGCATCTTGAGGTAGAGTGCGATAGGTCACGTGGATATCTGGGGAAATTCACCAAGAACCACAGACAAGATGAGACTTGCAGGAATCATTATTGCACAGCTTGACTTTTGAGACGGGCTTGACTTTGGAATTTAAGAAGGTTCCCACTGCCACTCACAAAAAGTAATTAAATCTTAATGCCGGCTAGCGCGCGCCCAACCGCCCCTCAAGTTTGTTGCTGCAGCCGTGTCTGGTGTAAGCAAGTCCCTCAAATTAGTATTCATAATTCTAAATAATTTATCATGAGAGGTGTTTTTAATTTATAAATATCTCTGAGTGCTGTGATATGTGCTTTGGCTTGGGCCCCAGTCAGAAGAGCCAAACTGAACCACTATCTGAATCTTAATTCTGCTGAGCAGAAGTTCATGGTGTGTTCAAGCCTCACATTGGGGTTCGTATCATCTTTGTTTCTTGATCAAAAACGGGTTGAAGGTTCTGACCATCAGTTTGCCTCTGACTCCGTCCAATCACATGGCTTGATCTTCCTCCAACTGCTTCCTCGATGACCCTGTAGTCTCAGTGTCCACTGACTTTTGGCCATCAGTGAAAAGGTGGTGAGAGGGCAATTGCATCCAACTGTCCAGTCTTGTAAAATGTGAAGCCCAGACAGATAAAACTTCTTCTTTTTTTTTTCAACATGCCCTTTCGCTTGGCATTTTGCACAAAATGGGGGCAGTTTTAAGGCCCCCACATCCGTTTGACCACACA